>NC_135898.1:56755810-57244405 GCF_964194155.1 Cetorhinus maximus
CTCCAACAGCCCTGGTTGGGCCGCCAAAAAAATCCCTGCCCCCCAACACCACCTCCCCTTGTGATGTCACAAGGGGCGGGGGCGTGTCCTCGAAGGCTGGCCCGCCCCTCAACACACACCGCTCACTAACCTACGGGTCCCACCCTCAACCCCTTGAACCAAACATCACACAAGTCCACCCCCCATCCCTCCCCTGATTGGCTTGTGACTTAACAATGGGGAGGGCGGGGTGAGGCGCCGCTGGCCTTTATAAAGGGCGGGGTGGGAAGGAGCTGGCTTGGTCCCGCCGTTGCGCAGTCAGTGGTGGGTTGGTGCTGGTTTGTGGTGAAGGGAGAGGGAAGAAGAGGCGAGGGAAGAGGAGGCGAGGGGAGAGGGAAGAGGAGGCGAGGGAAGAGGGAAGAAGGGAGAGTAGGCGAGGGGAGAGGGGAGAGGAGGCAAGGGAAGAGGGGGAGAGGAGGCGAGGGAAGAGGAGGCGAGGGAAGAGGAGGCGAGGGGAGAGGGAAGAGGAGGTGAGGGGAGAGGGAAGAGGAGGTGAGGGAAGAGGAGGCGATCGGAGAGGGAAGAGGAGGCGAGGGGAGAGGGAAGAGGAGGCGAGGGAAGAGGTGGCGAGGGGAGAGGGAAGAGGATGCGATCGGAGAGGGAAGAGGAGGCGAGGGGTGTGCGGAGCGTCGCTGCTCAGTCATGGTCGCCCTCGTGGTCGGAGGAGTCCAGAGGGAGAGGCGGGGCGGAGAGAGAGAGAGAAGATGCGCAAAGTCCGCCCGCTCGCGGTCAGTCAGCGGAATGTCCGCCGCGAACCCCAGGAGCCGCCGCCCGGGGACCGGAGGGGATCGAGCTCCAGCAGGTAGCAGTCGGCGCCCGGACCCGAGTACGAGGTAAACCCGGAGGCCGCTGCCTTCCAACCCCCAGCACCCCTCACACACCCCACCTTCCAAACTGTCCCCATAACTAGCTAAACTAGCACTCCACTAATCCTGACTCCCACTAACCCACCCCTCACGCACCCCACCTTCCAAACTGTCCCCATAACTAGCTAAACTAGCACTCCACTAATCCTGACTCCCACTAACCCACCCCTCACACACCCCACCTTCCAAACTGTCCCCATAACTATCTAAACTAGCACTCCACTAATCCTGACTCCCACTAACCCACCCCTCACACACACACCACACCTTCCAAACTGTCCCCATAACTAGCTAAACTAGCACTCCACTAATCCTGACTCCCACTAACCCACGCCTCACACCCTCCACCTTCCAAACTGTCCCCATAACTAGCTAAACTAGCACTCCACCAAAACAAAAACAGAATTACCTGGAAAAACTCAGCAGGTCTGGCAGCATCGGTGGAGAAGTCAGTTAACGTTTCGAGTCTTCATGACCCTTCGGCAGAACTGAAGCATAGTTAGGAGAAAGGTGAAATATAAGATGGTTTAAGCTGGAGGAGGAGGGGGGGGAGAGAGAGAAGTTGAGGGTGTGGTGATTGTGGTGATAAGCAAGCAGTGATAGGAGCAGATAATCAAAAGATGTCACAGACAAAAGGATCAAAGAGGTGTTGAAGGTGGTGATGTCTAAGAAAAGTGCTAATTAATAATGGAAGACAGGACACTCAAGGTACAGCTCTAGTGGGGGTGGGGTGGAAAGACTAACAGAGTTTTAGATTTAAAAATAATGGAAATAGGTGGGAAAAGAAGAATCTATATAAATTATTGAAAAAAAAGGGAGGGGGGAGAAACGGGGTGGGGATGGGGAGTTTAAGATCTAAAGTTGTTGAATTCAATATTCAGCCCGGAAGGCTGTAAAGTGCCTAGTCGAAAGATGAGGTGCTGTTCCTCCAGTTTGCGTTGGGCTTCACTGGAACAATGCAGCAAGCCAAGGACAGACATGTGGGCAAGAGAACAGGGTGGAGTGTTAAAATGGCAAGCGACAGGGAGGTTTGGGTCTTTCTTGCGGACAGACCGCAGGTGTTCTGCAAAGCGGTCGCCCAGTTTGCGTTTGGTCTCTCCAATGTAGAGGAGACCGCATTGGGAGCAACGAATGCAGTAGACTAAGTTAGGGGAAATGCAAGTGAAATGCTGCTTCACTTGAAAGGAGTGTTTGGGCCCTTGGACGGTGAAGAGAGAGGAAGTGAAGGGGCAGGTGTTGCATCTTCTGCGTGGGCATGGGGAGGTGCCATAGTTGGGGGTTGAGGCGTAGGGGGTGATGGAGGAGTGGACCAGGGTGTCCCGGGGGGAACGATCCCTACGGAATGCCGTCGGCGGGGGTGAAGGGAAGATGTGTTTGGTGGTGGCATCATGCTGGAGTTGGCGGAAATGGAGGAGGATGATCCTTTGAATGCGGAGGCTGGTGGGGTGATAAGTGAGGACAAGGGGGACCCTATCATGTTTCTGGGAAGGAGGAGAAGGCGTGAAGGAGGATGCGTGGGATATGGGCCGGACACGGTTGAGGGCCCTGTCAACGACCGTGGGTGGAAAACCTCGGTCGTTGACAGGGCCCTCAACCGTGTCCGGCCCATATCCCGCGCATCCTCCCTCACGCCTTCTCCTTCCCAGAAACATGATAGGGTCCCCCTTGTCCTCACTTATCACCCCACCAGCCTCCGCATTCAAAGGATCATCCTCCGCCATTTCCGCCAACTCCAGCATGATGCCACCACCAAACGCATCTTCCCTTCACCCCCCCCGACGGCATTCCGTAGGGATCGTTCCCTCCGGGACACCCTGGTCCACTCCTCCATCACCCCCTACGCCTCAACCCCCACCTATGGCACCTCCCCATGCCCACGCAGAAGATGCAACACCTGTCCCTTCACTTCCTCTCTCCTCACCGTCTAAGGGCCCAAACACTCCTTTCAAGGGAAGCAGCATTTCACTTGCATTTCCCCTAACTTAGTCTACTGCATTCATTGCTCACAATGCGGTCTCCTCTACATTGGAGAGACCAAACGCAAACTGGGTGACCGCTTTGCAGAACACCTGCGGTCTGTCCGCAAGAAAGACCCAAACCTCCCTGTCGCTTGCCATTTTAACACTCCACCCTGTTCTCTTGCCCACATGTCTGTCCTTGGCTTGCTGCATTGTTCCAGTGAAGCCCAACGCAAACTGGAGGAACAGCACCTCATCTTCCGACTAGGCACTTTACAGCCTTCCGGGCTGAATATTGAATTCAACAACTTTAGATCTTAAACTCCCCCTCCCCCCATCCCCACCCCGTTTCTCTCCCCTCCCTTTTTTTTTCAATAATTTATATAGATTCTTCTTTTCCCACCTATTTCCATTATTTTTAAATCTAAAACTAAAACTTTGTTAGTCTTTCCACCCCACCCCCAATAGAGCTGCACCTTGAGTATCCAGTCTTCCATTCTTAATTAGCACTTTTCTTAGACAAATATCACCACCTTCAACACCTCTTTGATCCTTTAGTCTGTGACATCTTTTGATTATCTGCTCCTATCACTGCTTGCTTATCTCCACAATCACCACACATTCAACTTCTCTCTCCCCCCCGCCCCCCCCACCTTAAACCAGCTTATATTTCACCTTTCTCCTAACTATGCTTCAGTTCTGCCGAAGGGTCATGAAGACTCGAAACGTTAACTGATTTCTTCTCCACCGATGCTGCCAGACCTGCTGAGTTTTTCCAGGTAATTCTGTTTTTGTTTTGGATTTCCAGCATCCGCAGTAGCTTTTAGCTTTTTGTTTTTAGCACTCCACTAATCCTGACTCCCAGTAACCCACCCCTCACACACACACCTTCCAAACTGTCCCCATAACTAGCTAAACTAGCACTCCACTAATTCTGACTCCCACTAACCCACCCCTCACACACACACACACACCACACCTTCCAAACTGTCCCCATAACTAGCTAAACTGGCACTGCACTAATCGCCGCCCTCGGCCCCGCCGCCCTCTTAATAAATTGGTTAAACATGATTTCTCTTTCACAAAGCCATGAGGACTCTGCCTGATTGCCTTGAATTTTTCCATGTGCCCTGCTATAACATCCTTAATAAAGCTTCTAAACATGACAAATGTTATGCTCACTGGCCTGGTTCTTGCTTTCTTTCTCCATTCCTTTGAATAAGGGAGTTACATTGACCGTTTTCCAATCGGAGGGAGGCCGGGTGGCGGAGGGAGGCCGGGTGGCGGAGGGAGGCCGGGTGGCGGAGGGAGGCCGGGTGGCGGAGGGAGGCCGGGTGGCGGAGGGAGGCCGGGTCCACTCAGACCTGCCCCCCTTTCCTCCCCTCTCTCCATCACCCCCCCATCACCCTGGTGCGGCCATGCCTCTCTGGCCGAATGGCAGGGTTCCATCGCGCCCGTGCTCCTGCACGCAGGAGATGAAACGGAACGGTGCGAGCTGGGCAGTGCCAGCCGTGAGCTAATGAGGTGGGGAGGTGGAGTGATGGGAGGGAGGTGTGTTGAAATAGCGACACTGGGATTGCGTGTACAGGAGCTGCGCAACGCCGAGGAATTTATCGGCCGGGTGGTGTGGGGGGAGTGGGGCGTCGGAGCGCGGGAATAAGGAATCTGGCTGAGGTTGTTACAGGGTTTTGGTGCGACCGTGCCCGGAGCGGAGCACGCGCTGTGCCCTTTGGTCTCCGCGTTTGAAGGAAGGACAGACTCGCCTCAGAGGCGGTCCGGGGTAGATTCACTGAATGGGTCCCCGGGGGGAGTGGAGGAGTTGGGGGAGGTGGGCTAAACCGGGTTCGGATTCTCTGAGCGACCTGGTCGGGATCTATGCGGTTCTGAATGGGGGTTTCGACAGGGCTGACGCCCAGAGATTGTTCTCCGGCTGTTCTCTAAAACATCCGGGATCGGGGTAGGGAGGTGAGTGGCAGAGTCTCGAGGGGAGGGGGCCGGACATTTTGGGGACTGAGGCGAGGAGGAATTTCTTCACTCAGAGGGGTTTGTGAATCTTTGGGATTCTCCACCCCAGGGGGGTTGCTGACGCTCCATCGTCGAATACATTCGAGGCTGGGACGGATAGATTTCCAGACTCTCTCAGTGAGGGGGTGGGGGGGTCGAGGGATACGGGGAGCGGGTGGGAACATGGAGTCGAAGCTCAACCTCCCCACGAACGGCCACGATCGTATTGAATGGCGGAGCAGGCTCGATGGGCCGAATGGCCTGGTGTTCTTGTGTCTCACACACACACACACAGGCCAGACCGTACCAGATGAGAGGGACTTATTACCTTTTAGCCGCTGAACCTGAGACGGACAGTATCCACACGCCTCCCTTTTACTTAGCAGGCTTGGTGTTCCGTGCAATGTGGGTCACACTAGGCACCATGTACCCTCCAATTTGCCAGCCAGGCAGTAAGCACCAACATCCAGGCTTTGAGCTGACAAGTGGCAAGTAACAGTTGGCAAGTAACAGTCAATGACCATCTCCAACAAGAGAGAATCTAACCATTGCCCCTTGACATTCAATGGCATTACCATCACTGAATCCCCCACTATCAACATCCTGGGGGTTACCATTGACCAGAAACTGAACTGGACCAGCCATATAAATCCTGTGGCTACGCGGGCAGGTCGGAGGTTGGGAATCCTGCGGAGAGTCACTCACCTCCTGACTCCCCAAAGCCTGTCCACTATCTACAAGGCACAAGTCAGGAGTGCAATGGGATACTCCCCACTTGCCTGGAGGAGGGCAGCCAATTTACGCACAGCAGGATCCCACCGTCGGCGCTGAGGGAGCGGCCAGGTCGTTCTGCCTTTCGCAGGGCTGGTCGAGGGATTAGATATGGGCCCTGGGGGAGTGGGAGTAGGCGGATAGGGTTGGGGATTTGGGGGGGCGTAGGCAGTGTGGGGGGAGGAGATCCTTCCCCAAAGGTCCTCTCCCAAAAGCAACCATAAGGGCAGGCGAGGCCCCTGGGTTTAACGGCACGTCCGCTGGGGCGTCACGGCTGGGGGAAGTGGAGACACTGGGATTGCAGAGAGGGGAGAGGGGGGTAGGGAAGGGGAGTGATGGAGGGAGGGGAGGAGATGAGGGGAGTGATGGAGGGGAGGAGATAGGGGCAGGGGAGGGTGGGGGAGTGATGGAGGGAGGAGAGGGTGGTGGGGAGTTAGAGACACCGGGATTGCGGGGAGGGGAAAGGGGGGTAGGGAGGTCTGAGTGGGTGAGGCATGGTTCAGCGCACAGGGCGAGGTGATGCCTCCCTGGCCGAACGGCAGGGTTCCATCGCGCCCGTGCTCCTGTGGAAAAGGTGCGAGCTGGGCAGCAGCCGCCCAACGCCGAGTTGGGTGAGGGGGGGTGCACCACTGGAGCATATTTGAAGGCAGGGGATGCTACTACAATGTTTTTAAATTCATTCATTGAATGTGGGCTCCACTGGTTGGGCTGGCATTTATTGCCCCCTTGAGAAGGTGGTGGCCGGGGATTGGGAGGGGTGGGGAAGTAATGTCCAGCCCTATGCTTGTGAGAGAGGCAGAGAAAAGCAGAGAGAGATAATGAAATAGAGAGAATAGGGATGGGAGCAATGGTGGCTGTGCTATCCCAGAATTCACTGCAGTGCAGAAAGCCCTCTATTAAACCTGCCCTTGCCAGCCATCAGCAGCCTGTCCCATTGACACTCCAGCATAAGGAACTGGGAATCGTACCAGATTCAAACAGGTTAACTTATACGATATATCACCTCCCACTTCCCCAGGGCTCTTCACAGACAATGGGAAACCTTTGAAACGCGGCCCTTGGCGTAGTACGAGCGAATGGTGCGGCCAATTTACATACAGCAGGGAAAGGTTGAGCAGGTTGGGCCGGTACCCATTGGAGTTTAGAAGAACGAGAGGTGACCTTATTGAGACAGATAAGATCCTGAAGGGGGAGGGGGCTTGACAGGGTGCATGCTGAGAGGATGTTTCCCCCCTCATGGGGTGGAGGAAATCTAGAACGAGAGGGGCACAGTTTAAAAATAAGGGGGGTGGGGTCTCCTATTGAAGACGGAGACGATGAGGAATTTCTTCTCTCAGTGGGTGGTCAGTCTGTGGGATTCTCTTCCACCAGAGAGCGGCGGAGGCCGGGTCACTGAATATATCCGAGGCTGAATTAGACAGAGTTTTGATCGACGAGGGAGTCGAGGGTTATAGGGGAGGGAGGGACAGGCAGGAAAGTGGGGTTGAGACCACAATCAGGTCAGCCACGATCTTATCGAATGGGGGGAGCAGCCTCGAGGGGCCGAATGGCCTCCTTCTGCTCCTCATTCTTCTGGTCTTATAGACCTTTGTTGCATGACTTTCCATGGCTAAAACTGGTCAAGGCTGCATGACCACACATAATTGTCAAGTCTGTTGCTGTTGTCTTGCCGCTTGGCTCCTCCCTCTTTCCCTGTTTTGAACATTCACGGGATGTGGGGGTCGCTGGGCCGGGTCCAGCATTTATGGCCCATCCCTAATTACCCCCTCGAGCAGGTGGTGGGTGAGCCGCCTTCTTGAGCCGCTGCAGTCCCTGTGGTGTAGGTACACCCACTGTGCTGTTAGGGAGGGAATTCCCAGGATTTTGGCCCAGCTGAGGAGTTACAAAGGGAACTGAACATTGTGCAGTCACCCTTGTTGGGGGGAAGGTCATTGGTGAAGCAGCTGAAGATGGTTGGGCCGAGGACACTACCCTGAGGAACTCCTGCAGTGATGTCCTGGAGCTCAGATGACTGACCTCCAACAATCACAACCATCTTCCTTTGTGCCAGGTATGACTCCAACCAGCGGAGAGTTTTCCCCCCAGGACAGGTACAGCACGGGGTTAGATACAGAGTAAAGCTCCCTCTATACTGTCCCCATCAAACACTCCCAGGACAGGTACAGCACGGGGTTAGATACAGAGTAAAGCTCCCTCTACACTGTAACCATCAAACACTCCCAGGACAGGTACAGCACAGGGTTAGATACAGAGTAAAGCTCCCTCTACACTGTGCCCATCAAACACTCCCAGGGCAGGTACAGCACGGGGTTAGATACAGAGTAAAGCTCCCTCTACACTGTCCCCATTAAACACTCCCTGGGCAGGTACAGTGGCAGCAGAGGTTTGACTCGGGCTCTGGGTTAAAACCGGCTCCTCCCGGCCGGGGATTTTGTTCATGTGTTTGCGCTGTGTTTACTGAGCTACCCGGCTGGTAACCAGCCCTGCTGAGCCCTGCCTCTGTCACAAGAGCAAGAGGAGGAGTGGGAGAGGCCCGGCCTTCCCTCCGGGCCAGTGCGTTGAGACGGGGGGTCCACAGATCGCCCCCGGAGCTCTCAGCCGGATCTGCGGAGAGGGTGAGCAGGGCAGCCGCGGCCTGGAGGCACCCCTGCAGCGGGGGGTCAGTCATTGGACCGTGAAGGAAGCAGCGCGGAGAAAGAGGCCGCCCGGCCCATCCTGCCTCTGCCGGCATCTTTTGAACGAGCTCCCCTGAGTTAACGGCCTCCCCCCCGAGGCTCTTCTGCTCAAAGTCCGGGCGGGCGGGTTGGCCGGGCGGGCGGGTTGGCCAGGCGGGGTGAGCGGGTTGGCCGGGCGGGCGGGTTGGCCAGGCGCGTTGGCGGGTTTGCCGGGCGGGTTGGCTGGGCGGGCGGGTTGGCCGGGTGGGCTTGCCGGGCGGGCGGGTTGGCGGGTTTGCCGGGCGGGTTGGCTGGGTGGGCGGGTTGGCCGAGTGGGCTTGCCGGGCAGGTTGGCCGGGTTGGCGGGGAAGACCAAGCGGCCTCCGCGTTTTTTTTTTCAGGAAGCCTCACCCGCCAGCGGGATGAGGCTTCCCAAACTTTCATTCGATAAATTAAAGAACTGGCTCATAAACATAAAAACATGACCCCTCCCACCCCCCCCAACCTTCACACCTCCCCCCTGCCCCCCCGCCAGGCGAGATGGTCACACGAGAGGGGACGTATTTCGATAAATTGACAAACCTCTTATTTGATCACTTTAAGGTCTCGGTGCCTCAGGGAGATTGGAGAGCTCCTCGGCGCACGTGCCAATGCAGGCCTACCCCTCTCACACGTCAAAGCCAGTGCACATCGCAGACCAGCTGGCTTTAATCCAATTGGGACACACACACGGACCTAACCTCTATTTTGAAAGAAAAATATTTTCCAAAATTATATAAATTAATAGCTTCCAGACCCCTGTCCCGGGCCCTAGTTCCTCCTCGTTACCCCCGTCGCTCCTTGTCGCCCGTCGCCTTAGCTCCACGCCCCTCTCGTTCGCCATCCTTCCGTTCAGACCCCTCGCGGTTTTGAACGCCTCTTATCAGACCTCCCCACCCCCGTCACGGCCTCCTCTTCTCCGAGGAAAAACAGCCCCGGCTTCTCCGGCCTACCCGCGGCGCTGAAGGCCCTCGGCCCTCGAACGCTTCTCGTCAATCTCTTCGGCGCTCTCTCTCTCTCGAAAGCGTTGCCAAGTTGGTCGGGCGCACGGCACGGCGGGAACAAACCCTTGCTGGCATTCGACGAGGAAGCAAAAGTTTTTCCAAGACCGTTAGTTTTGTCCCGGTGTATTGCCTCAAGAACCCTCCCCACCAGCGACATCACCCTTTCATTTATTCGTTCACGGGACGTGGGCATCACCAGCACGTCCCATACCCCATCCCCTCATTGCCCCCTTGAGAAGGTGGTGGTGGGTGAGCCGCCTTCTCGAGCCGCTGCAGTCCACTGTGGTGTAGGGAGGGAGTTCCCAGGATTTTGACCCGGCGACAGTGAAGGAACGGCCGGCATATTTCCAAGTCGGGACGGCGAGTGTGGCTCGGAGGGGAACTTCCAGGTGGTAGTGTACCCATGTGTCTGCTGCCCTTGCCCTTCTGGATGGCAGCGGTCGTGGGTTTGGAAGGTGTTGTCGAAGGAGCCTGAGTGAGTTGCTGCAGTGCAGATGGTACACACTGCTGCTACTGTGCGTCGGTGGTGGAGGGAGCGAATGTTGGTGGATGGGGTGCCGATCGAGCGGGGGCTGCTTTGTCCTGGACGGTGTCGAGCTTCTTGAGTGTTGTGGGAGCTGCACTCACCCAGGCAAGTGGGGAGTGTCCCATCGCACTCCTGACTTGTGCCGTGTAGATGGTGGACAGACTTTGGGAGGGAGTCAGGATGTGAGTTACTCTCTGCAAGATTCCCAGCCTCTGATCTGCTTTTGTAGCCACAGTATTTATATGGCTGGTCCAGTTCAGTTTCTGGTCAATGGTAACCCCCCAGGATGTTGATAGTGGGGGATTCAGTGATGGTAATGCCATTGAACACCAAGGGGTGATGGTTAGATGCTCTCTTGTTGAAGATGGTCGTTGCCTGACACTTGTGTGGCGCGAATGTCACTTGCCACTTGTCAGCCCCAGTCTGGATATTGTCCAGGTCTTGCTGCATTTGGACATGGGCTGCTTCAGTATCTGAGGAGTCGCGAATGGTGCTGAACATCGTGCAAACGAACATCCCCAATTCTGATCTTATGGTAGAAGGAAGGTCATTGGTGAAGCAGCTGAAGATGGTTGGGCTGAGGACACTACCCTGAGGAACGCCTGCAGTGATGTCCTGGAGCTCAGATGACTGACCTCCAACAACCACAGCCATTTGTGCTCGGTATAACTCCAAACAACGGAGAGTTTTCCCCCTGATTCAAACTGACTCCGGCTTTGTTAGGGCTCTTTGATGCCACACTTGGTTTGACTTTCCTACTCTGCCAACTGCCAACCGGATAAATGATCACCCACTGTTACCCTATCCCGTGTTGCGATAGCCTCCCGCCTTTGCTGGTTTCTATTCTGTGGTGAGGAAAAGTGGGAAGAATCTGGAAGCACAGCCAGACGGGCTCAGGATTGCATGCACAGCAAGATCCCACAAACATCAAGCTGGCACATGAGCCCGTACATTCGAAGTGTTTTTTCCCTTTGACGGTGTTGGTTGATGGATGAATGCTGACTGTGGGCTGCAGGGAGAACGTGCCCTGTTACGTCCAATGGGATCATGTACTTGCCCGAAGGTGGTGATCAACATATATCCGGAAAACGTCACGGATGGTTCCCAGGAACAGGAACCCTGGGGGATTGTTTTCCATTCTACTCCTCACACCGTATCATTCCCAAACTAATCCCACTGCTCCGCTCTCACCCCATAGCCCTGTATCAATCCCAAACTATTCCCACTGCCCCGCTCTCCCCATAGCCCTGTATCAATCCCAAACTAATCCCACTGCTCTACTGTTTCTCCATAGCCCTGTATCAATCCCAAACTATTCCCACTGCCCCGCTCTCTCCCCATAGCCCTGATTATATCCCAAAATGGTCACTCTGCGCCATTCTATCCCCATAGCCCTGCATCAATTCCAAACTAATCCCACTGCCCCGCTCTCTCCCCAAAGCCCTGTATCAGTCCCAAACTAATCCCACTGCCGCACTCCCTCTTTTTGCCCTGTATCAATCCCATTTAATCCCACTGCCCATTTCACTCCCCATAGCCCTGTATCAATCCCAAACTAATCCCACTGCCCATCTCTCTCCCCATACCCCTGCATCAATCCCAGACTAATCCCACTGCACCGCCCTCTCCCCATAGCCCTGTATCAATCCCACACTAATCCCACTGCCCCACTCTCTCCCCATAACCTGTATCAATCCCCAAACTATTCCCAGTGCCCCACTCTCACCCCATAACCCTGTATCAATCCGAAACTAATCCCACTGCCCAGCTCTCTCCCCATAGCCCTGTCTCAATCACAAACTAATCCCACTGCTCTGTTGTCTCCCCATAGCCCTGTGTCAATCCCTAAACTAATCCCACTGCTCTGCTGTTTCCCCATAGCCCTGTATAAATCCTAAACTAATCCCACTGCCCCACTCTCTCCATCGCGCTGAATCAATCCCAAACTAATCCCACTGCCCCACTCTCTCCATCGCGCTGAATCAATCCCAAACTAATCCCACTGCCCCACTCTCCCCCCATAGCCCTGTATAAATCCTAAACTAATCCCACTGCTCCACTCCCTCTCCGTAGAACTGTATCAATCCCACAGTAACCCCACTGCTCCGCTCTCTCCCCATAGCCATATATCAATACCAAACTAATCCCACTGCCACATTCCCTGTCCATAGCCCTGTATTAATCACAAACTAATGCCACTTCTCCGATCTGTCCCCATAGCCCTGAATCAATCCGAAACTAATCCCACCGCCCCACTCCCTGTCCATAGCCCTGTATCAATCCCGCTCTCTCCCCATAGCCCTGTTTCAATCCCAAAATAATACGACTGCACTTCTCACTCCCCATGACCCTGTATCAATCCCAAACTAATCCCACTGCCCTGCTCTATCACCATAGCCATGTATCAATCCCAAACTAATCCCACTTCTGCACTCCCTCTTTTTGCCCTGTGTCAATCCCAAACTAATCCCACGGCCCTGCTCTCTCCCCATAGCCCTGTATCAATCCCAAACTAATCCCACTGCCCATCTCTTTCCCCATACCCCTGTAGCAATCCCAAACTCATCCCACTGAACTGCTCGCTCACCAAACCCCTGTATAAATTCCAAACTAATCCCACTGACCTTCTCACTCCCCATAGCCCTGTATCAATCCCAAACTAGTCCCCCTGCGCTGCTCTCTCCCCATAGCCCTGTATCAAACCCAAACTAATCCCACTGCCGCACTCCGTCTTTTCGCCCTGTAGCAATCCCAAATTAATCCCACTGCCCCGCTCTCTCCCCAAAGCCCTGTATCAATCCCAAACTAATCCCACTGCCCTGCTCTCTCCCCATAGCCCTGTCTCAATCACAAACTATTCCAACTGCTCTGCTGTCTCCCCATAGCCCTGTATCAATCCCAAACTAGTCCCACTAATGCCCCCTATCACCATAGCCATGTATCAATCCCAAACTAATTTCACTTCTGCACTCCCTCTTTTTGCCCTCTGTCAATCCCAAACTAATCCCACGGCCCTGCTCTCTCCCCATAGCCCTGTATCAATCACAAACTAATCCCACTGCTGTGCTCACTCCCCATAGCCCTGTATCAATCCCAAACAAGTCTCACTGCCCCGATCTCTCCCCATAGCCCTGTATCAATCACAAACAAGTCTCACTGCCCCGATCTCTCCCCGTAGCCCTGTATCAATCCCAAACTAATCCCACTGCGCCGCTCGCTCCCCATAGCCCTGTATCTATCGCAAACTAGTACTACTGCCCCGTTATCTCCCCATAGCCCTGTTTCAATCCCAAAATAATACGACTGCACTTGTCCCACCCCATAACCCTGTATCAATCCCAAATTAATCCCACTGCCCCGCTCTCTCCCCAAAACCCTGTATCAATCCCAAACTAATCCCACTGTCCTGCTCTATCCCCATAGCCCTGTATCAATCCCAAACTAGTCCCACTAATGCCCTCTATCACCATAGCCATGTATCAATCCCAAACTAATCCCACTTCTGCACTCCCTCTTTTTGCCCTCTGTCAATCCCAAACTAATCCCACGGCCCTGCTCTCTCCCCATAGCCCTGTATCAATCACAAACTAATCCCACTGCTGTGCTCTCTCCCCATAGCCCTGTATCAATCCCAAACAAGTCTCACTGCCCCGATCTCTCCCCATAGCACTGAATCAATCCCAAACTAATCCCACTGCTCCACTCCCTCACCATAGAACTGTATCAATGCCACACTAACCCCACTGCCCCGCTCTCTCCCCATAGCCCTCTATCAATCCCAAAATAATCCCACTGCCCTTCTCACTCCCCATAACCCTGTATCAATCCCAAATAAATCCGACTGCCCCGCTCTCTCCCCAAAGCCC
This sequence comes from Cetorhinus maximus, assembly GCF_964194155.1. Lineage (NCBI taxonomy): Eukaryota > Metazoa > Chordata > Chondrichthyes > Lamniformes > Cetorhinidae > Cetorhinus > Cetorhinus maximus. Next base: position 56,769,538 of record NC_135898.1, read on the forward strand.
TGTTTCAATCCCTAACTAATCCCACTGCCCCACTCCCTCCCCATAGCCCTGTATCAATCCCAAACTAGTCCCACTAACGCCCTCTCTCACCATAGCCCTGTATCAATCCCAAACTAATCCCACTGCCGCACTCACTCTTTTTGCCCTGTATCAATCCCAAATTAATCCCACTGCCCATCTCTCTCCCCATAGCCCTGTATCTATCCCAAAATAATCCGACTGCCCTTCTCACTCCCGATAGCCCTGGATCAATCCCAAACTAGTCCCACTGCCCCGCTCTCCCCATTGCTCTGTATCATTCCCAAAGTAATCACGCTGCACCGCTCTCCACACATAGCACTGTATCAATCCTAAAGTAATCCCACTGCACCACTCTCTCTCCACAGCCTTGTATCCATCCCAAACTAAGCCCACTGCCCCACTCTCCCCCCATAGCCCTGTATCAATCCCAAACAAATCCCACTGCCCCGCTCTCCCCATAGCCCTGTATCAACCCCAAACTAATGCCACTGCTCTGCTGTCTCCCCATAGCCCTGTATCAATCTCCAAACTAATCGCACTGCCCCGGTCTCTCCCCATAGCCCTGTATCAATCCTAACTCATCCCACTGTCCGGCTCTCTCCCCATAGCCCTGTATCATTCTCAAACTTATCCCACTGCCTCTCACCCTCTCCAGAGCCCTGAATCAATCCCAAACTAATCCAACTGCCCCGCTCTCTCCCCATAGTCCTGTATCAACCCCAAATTAATCCCACTGCTATCCTGTGTCCCCATAGCCCTGTATCAATCCCCATTCTAATCCCACTGCCCCGGTCTCTCCCCATAGCCCTGTATCAATCCCAAACTAATCACACAGCCCCGCTCTCTCCCCATAGCACTGTATCAATCCCAAATTGGCCCCACTTCCCTGCTCTCTCCAGATAGCCCTGTATCAATCCCAAAGTAATCCCACTGCCCCGCTCTCTCCCCATAGCCCTGTATCTATCCCAAACTCATCCCACTGCCCCATTATCTCCCCATAGCCCTGTGTCAATCCCAAACTAGTCCCACTGCCCCGCTCACTCCCCATAGCCCTGTATCTATCCCAAACTTAACCCACTGCCCCGTTATCTCCCCATAGCCCTGTGTCAATCCCAAACTAATGCCACTGCCGCGATCTCTCCCCATATCCCTGTAGCAATCCCAAACTAATCCCAGTGTCGCGCTCTCCCCATAGCCCTTTATCAATCCTATACTACTCGCACGGCCCCGCTCTCTCCCCATAGCACTGTATCAATCCCAAACTAATCCAACTGCCCCGCTCTCTCCCCATAGCCCTGTGTCAACCCCAAATTATTCCCACTGCTATGCTGTCTCCCCATAGCCCTGTATCAATCCCCAAACTAATCCCATTGCTATCCTGTCTCCCCATAGCCCTGTATCAATCCCCATTCTAATCCCACTGCCCCGGTCTCTCCCCATAGCACTGTATCAATCCCAAATTGGCCCCACTTCCCCGCTCTTTCCCCATTGCCCTGTATCAATCCCAAAGTAATCCCACTGCCCCGCTCTCTCCCCATTGCCCTGTATCAACCCCAAATTAATCCCACTGCTCTGCTGTCTCCCCATAGCCCTGTATCAATCCCCAAACTAATCCCACTGCCCCGCTCTCTCCCCATAGCCCTGTATCAATCCCAAACTAAAGCCACTGCCCCACTCTCTCCCCATTGCCCTGTATCAATCCCCAAACTGTTCCCGCCGCCCCGCTCTCTCCCCATAACCCTGTATCAATCCCAAAATAATCCGACTGCCCTTCTCACTCCCCATGGCCCGGTCTCAATCTGAAACTGGTCACACTGTGCCGCTCTCTCCCCATAGCCCTGTATCCATCCCAACTAATCCCGCTGTCCTGCTCTCTCCACATAGCCCTGTATCAATCTCAAACTAGTCCCACTGCCCCGATCTCTCCCCATAGCCCTGTATCAATCCCAATCTACTCACACTGACCCACTCCCTATCCATAGCCCTGTATCAATCCGAAACTAATGCCACTGCCCCGATCTCTAACCATAGCCCTGTAATAATCCTAAACTAGTGCCACTATCCCGATGTCTCTCCCCATAGCCCTGTATCAATCCCAAACTAATCACGCTGCCCCGCTCTCTCCGCATAGCCCTGTATCAATCTCAAACTAATCCCACTGCCCCGCTCCCTCTCCATAGCCCTGTATGAATCCCAAAATAATCCGACTGCCCTTCTCACTCACCATAGCCCTGTATCAATACCAAAATAGGTCCAATGTCCCGCACTCTCCCCATTGCCCTGTATCAATCCCAAACTAATTCCACTGCCGCACTCCCTACCCAAAGCCCAGTATTCATCCCAAACTAATCCCACTGCTCCACTTGCCCTCCATAGCCCTGTATCAATCCCAAACTAATCCCACTGCCCCGGCCGCTCCCCATAGCCCTGTATCATTTCCAAACTAATCCCAATGCATCAGTCCCTCCCCATAGCCCTGTATCAATCCCAAACTAGTCCCACTGCCCCGCTCTCTCCCCATAGCCCTGTATCAATCCCAAACTAATGCAACTTCCCTGCTCACTCCCCATAGCCCTGTATTAATCCCAAAATAATACGACTGCCCTTCTCACGCCCCATAGCCCTGTATCAATCCCAAACTGGTCACGCTGCGCCGCTCTCTCCCCATAGCCCTGTATCCATCCCAAAATAATACGACTGCCCTTCTCACTCCCCATAGCCCTGTATCAATCCTCATCTACACCCTCTGCCCCGCTCTCACCCCATAGCCCTGTATCATTCCCAAAATAATCCGACTGCCCTTCTCACGCCCCATAGCCCTGTATCAATCCCAAACTGGTCATGCTGCCCCACTCACTCTCCATAGTCCTGTATCAATACTAAACTAACCCCACTGCGCCGGCCTCTCCCCATAGCCCGGTATGATTCCCAAACTAATCCCACGGCCGCACTCCCTGTCCATATCACTGCATCAATCCCAAACTAATCCCACAGCCCCGATCTCTCCCCATAGCCCTGTATCAATCCCAAACTAGTCCCACTGCCCCGATCTCTCCCCGTAGCCCTGTATCAATCCCAAACTACTCACACTCACCCACTGCCTGTCCATAGCCCTGTATCAATCAGAAACAAATGTCACTGCCCCGCTCCCTCCCCATAGTCCTATATCAATCCCAAACTAATCCCACTGCCCTGCTCTCTACCCATAGCCCTGTATCAATCTCAAACTAGTCCCACTGCCCCGATCTCTCCCCATACCCCTGTATCAATCCCAAACTACTCACACTGACCCACTCCCTGTCCATAGCCCTGTATCAATCCCAAAATGTCACTGCCCCGATCCCTCCCCATAGCCCTGTATCAATCCAAAACTAATCCCACTGCCCGGCTCTCTCCCCATAGCCCTGTATCAATCCAAAACTACTCCCACTGCCACGCTCTCCCCATAGCCCTGTGTCAATCGCAAACTAATCCCACTGCCCTGCTCTCTCCCCATAGCCCTGTATCAGCCCCAAACTAAGCCCACTGCCGCACTCTCCCCCCATAGCCCAGTATCAATCCCAAACTAATCCCAATGCCCCACTCTCCCCCATAGCCCTGTATCAACCCTAACTCATCCCACTGTCCGGCTCTCTTCCCATAGTCCTGTATCATTCTCAAACTAAATCCACTGTCTCTCTCCCTCTCCATAGCCCTGTATAAATCCCAAACTAATCCCACTGCCCCGCTGACTACCAATAGACCTGTATCAATCCCAAATTAATCCCACTGCTCTGCTGTCTCCCCATAGCCCTGTATCAATCCCCAAACTAATCCCACTGCCCCGGTCTCTCACCATAGCCCTGTATCAATCCCAAACTAATCCCACTGCCCCGCTCTCTCCCCATAGCCTTGTATCAATCCCAAACTAATCAGACTGCCCTTCTCACTTCCCATGGCCCTGTATTAATCCCAAACTGGTTTCACTGTGCCGCTCTCGCCCCATAGCCCTGTTTCCATCCCAAACTAATCCCGCTGTCCCACTCTCTCCACATAGCCCTGTATCAATCCAAAACAAGTCCCTCTGGCCCACTCTCTCCCCATTGCCCTGCATCAATCCCAAACTAATCCCACTGCTGCACGCCCTCTTTTTGACTTGTATCAATCCCAAACTAATCCCACTGTCCCGCTCTCTCCCCACAGCCCTGCATCCATCCCAAACTAATCCCACTGCCCCACTCGCGCTCCATAGCCCTGTATCAATTCTAAACTAATCCACTGCCCCATTCCCTGTCCATAGCCCTGTATCAATACCAAACTACTCCCACTGACTCACTCCCTGTCCATAGCCCTGTATCAATCCCAAATTGGCCCCACTTCCCCGCTCTCTCCCCATAGCCCTGTATCAATCCCAAATTAATCCCGCTGCCCCGCTGTCTCCCCATAGCCCTGTATCTATCCCAAACTTATCCCACTGCCCTGTTATCTCCCCATAGCCTTGTGTCAATCCCAAACTAGTCCCACTGCCCCGCTCCATCCCATAGCCCTGTATCTATCCCAAACTTATCCCACTGCTCCGTTATCTCCCCATAGCCCTGTGTCAATCCCAAACGAATGCCACTGCTACGATCTCTCCCCATAACCCTGTATCAATCCCAAACTAATCCCAGTGTCCCGCTCTCTCCCCATAGCCCTTTATCAATCCTAAACTACTCGCATGGCCCCGATCTCTCCCCATAGCCCGGTATCAATCCCAATCTACTCACACTGACCCACTCCCTATCCATAGCCCTGTATCAATCCGAAACTAATGCCACTGCCCCGATCTCTAACCATAGCCCTGTAATAATCCTAAACTAGTGCCACTATCCCGATGTCTCTCCCCATAGCCCTGTATCAATCCCAAACTAATCACGCTGCCCCGCTCTCTCCGCATAGCCCTGTATCAATCTCAAACTAATCCCACTGCCCCGCTCCCTCTCCATAGCCCTGTATGAATCCCAAAATAATCCGACTGCCCTTCTCACTCACCATAGCCCTGTATCAATACCAAAATAGGTCCAATGTCCCGCACTCTCCCCATTGCCCTGTATCAATCCCAAACTAATTCCACTGCCGCACTCCCTACCCAAAGCCCAGTATTCATCCCAAACTAATCCCACTGCTCCACTTGCCCTCCATAGCCCTGTATCAATCCCAAACTAATCCCACTGCCCCGGCCGCTCCCCATAGCCCTGTATCATTTCCAAACTAATCCCAATGCATCAGTCCCTCCCCATAGCCCTGTATCAATCCCAAACTAGTCCCACTGCCCCGCTCTCTCCCCATAGCCCTGTATCAATCCCAAACTAATGCAACTTCCCTGCTCACTCCCCATAGCCCTGTATTAATCCCAAAATAATACGACTGCCCTTCTCACGCCCCATAGCCCTGTATCAATCCCAAACTGGTCACGCTGCGCCGCTCTCTCCCCATAGCCCTGTATCCATCCCAAAATAATACGACTGCCCTTCTCACTCCCCATAGCCCTGTATCAATCCTCATCTACACCCTCTGCCCCGCTCTCACCCCATAGCCCTGTATCATTCCCAAAATAATCCGACTGCCCTTCTCACGCCCCATAGCCCTGTATCAATCCCAAACTGGTCATGCTGCCCCACTCACTCTCCATAGTCCTGTATCAATACTAAACTAACCCCACTGCGCCGGCCTCTCCCCATAGCCCGGTATGATTCCCAAACTAATCCCACGGCCGCACTCCCTGTCCATATCACTGCATCAATCCCAAACTAATCCCACAGCCCCGATCTCTCCCCATAGCCCTGTATCAATCCCAAACTAGTCCCACTGCCCCGATCTCTCCCCGTAGCCCTGTATCAATCCCAAACTACTCACACTCACCCACTGCCTGTCCATAGCCCTGTATCAATCAGAAACAAATGTCACTGCCCCGCTCCCTCCCCATAGTCCTATATCAATCCCAAACTAATCCCACTGCCCTGCTCTCTACCCATAGCCCTGTATCAATCTCAAACTAGTCCCACTGCCCCGATCTCTCCCCATACCCCTGTATCAATCCCAAACTACTCACACTGACCCACTCCCTGTCCATAGCCCTGTATCAATCCCAAAATGTCACTGCCCCGATCCCTCCCCATAGCCCTGTATCAATCCAAAACTAATCCCACTGCCCGGCTCTCTCCCCATAGCCCTGTATCAATCCAAAACTACTCCCACTGCCACGCTCTCCCCATAGCCCTGTGTCAATCGCAAACTAATCCCACTGCCCTGCTCTCTCCCCATAGCCCTGTATCAGCCCCAAACTAAGCCCACTGCCGCACTCTCCCCCCATAGCCCAGTATCAATCCCAAACTAATCCCAATGCCCCACTCTCCCCCATAGCCCTGTATCAACCCTAACTCATCCCACTGTCCGGCTCTCTTCCCATAGTCCTGTATCATTCTCAAACTAAATCCACTGTCTCTCTCCCTCTCCATAGCCCTGTATAAATCCCAAACTAATCCCACTGCCCCGCTGACTACCAATAGACCTGTATCAATCCCAAATTAATCCCACTGCTCTGCTGTCTCCCCATAGCCCTGTATCAATCCCCAAACTAATCCCACTGCCCCGGTCTCTCCCCATAGCCCTGTATCAATCCCAAACTAATCCCACTGCCCCGCTCTCTCCCCATAGCCTTGTATCAATCCCAAACTAATCAGACTGCCCTTCTCACTTCCCATGGCCCTGTATTAATCCCAAACTGGTTTCACTGTGCCGCTCTCGCCCCATAGCCCTGTTTCCATCCCAAACTAATCCCGCTGTCCCACTCTCTCCACATAGCCCTGTATCAATCCAAAACAAGTCCCTCTGGCCCACTCTCTCCCCATTGCCCTGCATCAATCCCAAACTAATCCCACTGCTGCACGCCCTCTTTTTGACTTGTATCAATCCCAAACTAATCCCACTGTCCCGCTCTCTCCCCACAGCCCTGCATCCATCCCAAACTAATCCCACTGCCCCACTCGCGCTCCATAGCCCTGTATCAATTCTAAACTAATCCACTGCCCCATTCCCTGTCCATAGCCCTGTATCAATACCAAACTACTCCCACTGACTCACTCCCTGTCCATAGCCCTGTATCAATCCCAAATTGGCCCCACTTCCCCGCTCTCTCCCCATAGCCCTGTATCAATCCCAAATTAATCCCGCTGCCCCGCTGTCTCCCCATAGCCCTGTATCTATCCCAAACTTATCCCACTGCCCTGTTATCTCCCCATAGCCTTGTGTCAATCCCAAACTAGTCCCACTGCCCCGCTCCATCCCATAGCCCTGTATCTATCCCAAACTTATCCCACTGCTCCGTTATCTCCCCATAGCCCTGTGTCAATCCCAAACGAATGCCACTGCTACGATCTCTCCCCATAACCCTGTATCAATCCCAAACTAATCCCAGTGTCCCGCTCTCTCCCCATAGCCCTTTATCAATCCTAAACTACTCGCATGGCCCCGATCTCTCCCCATAGCCCGGTATCAGTCCTGAACAAATCCAACTGCCCCGCTCTCTCCACATAGCCCTGTATCAATCCCAAACTAATCGAACTGCCCCACTCTATCCCCATAGCCCTGTATCAACTCCAAATTAATCCCACTGCTTTGCTGTCTCCCCATAGCCCTGTATCAATCCCCAAACTAATCCCACTGCTGCACTCTCTCTCCATTGCCCTGTATCCATCCCAAAATAATCCGACTGACCTTCTCACGCCGCATAGCCCTGTATCAATCCCAAACTGGTCACGCTGCGCCGCTCTCTCCCCATAGCCCTGTATCCATCCCAAACTAATCCCACTGTCCCGCTCTCTCCCCATAGCCTTGTATGAATACCAAACTAATCCCACTGCCCCACTCACTCTCCATAGCCCTGTATCAATACTAAACTAGTGCCACTGCCCGATCCCACCCCATACCCCTGTATCAATCCTAAACTAGTCCCACTGCCCCGATCTCTCCCCATAGACCTATATCAATCCTAAACTACTCCCACTGCCCTGCTCTCCCCATAGCCCTGTGTCAATCCCAAACTAATCCCACTGCCCTGCTCTCTCCGCATAGCCCTGTATCAGTCCCAAACTAAGCCCACTGCCCCATTCTCTCCCCATAGCCCTGTATCAATCCCAAACTAGTCCCACTGCCCCACTCTCTCCACATAGCCCTGTATCAACCCCAAACTCATTCCACTGCTCTGCTGTCTCCCCATAGCCCTGTATCAATCCCCAAACTAATCGCACTGCCCCGGTCTCTCCCCATAGCTCTGTATCAATGCCGAAACTCTTCCCACTGTCCGGCTCTCTCCCCATAGCCCTGTCTCAATCCTAAACTACTCCCATTGCCCCTCTCTCCCCATAGCCCTGTGTCAATCCCAAACTAATCCGACTGCCCTGCTCTCTCCCCATAGCCCTGTATCAGTCCCAAACTAAGCCCACTGCCCCACTCCCTCTCCATAGCCTTGTATCCATCCCAAACAAATCCCACTGCCCCGCTCTCCCCATCGCGCTGAATCAATCCCAAACAAATCCCAGTGTCCCACTCTCTCCCCATAGCCCTGTATCAATCCCAAACTAGTCCCACTGCCCCGCTCTCTCCCCATAGCCCTGTATCAATCCCAAACTAGTCCCACTGCCCCACTCTCTCCACATAGCCCTGTATCAACCCCAAACTCATTCCACTGCTCTGCTGTCTCCCCATAGCCCTGTATCAATCCCCAAACTAATCGCACTGCCCCGGTCTCTCCCCATAGCTCTGTATCAATGCCGAAACTCTTCCCACTGTCCGGCTCTCTCCCCATAGCCCTGTCTCAATCCTAAACTACTCCCATTGCCTCTCTCTCCCCATAGCCCTGTGTCAATCCCAAACTAATCCGACTGCCCTGCTCTCTCCCCATAGCCCTGTATCAGTCCCAAACTAAGCCCACTGCGCCACTCCCTCTCCATAGCCTTGTATCCATCCTAAACAAATCCCACTGCCCCACTCTCCCCATCGCGCTGAATCAATCCCAAACAAATCCCAGTGTCCCACTCTCTCCCCATAGCCCTGTATCAATCCCAAACTAGTCCCACTGCCCCGCTCTCTCCCCATAGCCCTGTATCAACCCAAAACTAATGCCACTGCTCTGATGTCTCCCCATAGCCCTGTATCAATCCCCAAACTAATCGCACTGCCCCGGTCTCTCCCCATAGTCCTGTATCAATGCCGACACTCTTCCCACTGCCCCGCTCTCTCCCCATAGCCCTGTATCAATCCTAACTCATCCCACTGTCCGGCTCTCTCCCCGTAGTCCTGTATCAATCCCAAACTAATCCCAATGCCCCACTCTCCCCCATAGTCCTGTATCAATCCTAACTCGTCCCACTGCCCTGCTCTCTCCCCATAGCCCTGTATCAACCCCAAACTAATCCCACTGCCGCACTCTCTCCCCATTGCCCTGTATCAATCCCCAAACTGTTCCCACTGCCCCGCTCTCTCCCCATAACCCTGTATCAATCCCAAAATAATCCGACTGCCCTTCTCACTCCCCATGGCACTGTATCAATCCCAAACTGGTCAACTGTGCCGCTCTCTCACCATAGCCCTGTATCCATCCCAACCAATCCCGCTCTCCCGCTCTCTCCACATAGCCCTGTATCAATCTCAAACTAGTCCCACTACGCCGCTCCCTCCCCATAGCCCTGTATCACTCACAAACTAATCCCACAGCCCTGCTCTCTCCCCATAGCCCTGTATCAATCCCAAACTAGTCCCACTGCCCCGATCTCTCCCCATAGCCCTGTACCAATCCCAGTCTACTCACACTGACCCACTCCCTATCCATAGCCCTTTATCAATCTGAAATTAATGCCACTGCCCCGATCTCTCCCCATAGCCCTTTATCAATCCTAAACTAGTGCCACTATCCCGATGTCTCTCCCCATAGCCCTGTATCAATCCCAAACTAATCCCACTGCCGCGCTCTCTCCCCATAGCCCTGTATCAATCCCAAACTAATCCCACTGCCCCGCTCCCTCCCCATAGCCCTGTATGAGTCCCAAAATAATCCAACTGCCCTTCTCACTCACCGTAGCCCTGTATCAATCCCAAAATAGGTCCAATGTCCCACTCACTCCCCATTGCCCTGTATCAATCCAAACTAATCCCACTGCCCTGCTCTCTTCCCATAGCCCTGTATCAATCACAAACTAATCCCACTGTCCCACTCTCTCCCCATAGCCCAGTATTCATCCCAAACTAATCCCACTGCCCCACTTGCCCTCCATAGCCCTGTATCATTCCCAAACTAATCCCACTGCCCCGCTCTCTCCGCATAGCCCTGTATCATTCCCAAACAAATCCCAATGCATCACTCACTCCCCATAGCCCTGTATCAATCCCAAACTAATCCCACTGACCCGCTCTCTTCCCATAGCCCTGTATCAATCCCAAACTAATCCCACTGCCCCGCTCACTACCCATAGCCCTGTATAAATCCCAAAATAATATGATTGCCGTTCTCACTCCCCATAGCCCTGTATCAATCCTCATCTACTCCCACTGCCCCGCTATCACCCCATAGCCCTGTATCAATCCCAAAATAAACCAACTGCCCTTCTCACGTCCCATAGCCCTGTATCAATCCCAAACTAGTCCCCCTGCGCTGCTCTCTCCCCATAGCCCTGTATCAATCCCAAACTAATCCCATTGACCCGCTCTCTCCCCATAGCCCTGTATCAAACCCAAACTAATCCCACTGCCGCACTCCCTCTTTTCGCCCTGTAGCAATCCCAAATTAATCCCACTGCCCCGCTCTCTCCCCAAAGCCCTGTATCAATCCCAAACTAATCCCACTGCCCTGCTCTCTCCCCATAGCCCTGTCTCAATCACAAACTATTCCAACTGCTCTACTGTCTCCCCATAGCCCTGTGTCAATCCCCAAACTAATCCCACTGCCCCGCTCTCTCCCCATAGCCCTGTATCAATCCCAAACTAATCCCACTGCCCTGCTCTCTCCCCATAGCCCTGTCTCAATCACAAACTATTCCAACTGCTCTACTGTCTCCCCATAGCCCTGTGTCAATCCCCAAACTAATCCCACTGCCCCGCTCTCTCCCCATAACCCTGTATCAATCCCAAACAGATCCCACTGCCCCGCTCTCTCCCCGTAGCCCTTTATCAATCCCACGCTAATCCCACTGCCCCACTCTATCCCCATACCTGTATTAATCCCCTAACTATTCCCACTGCTCCGCTCTCCCCATAGCCCTGTATCAATCCCAAACTAATCCCACTGCTCTGCTGTCTCCCCATAGCCCTGTGTCAATCCCCAAACTAATACCACTGCCCCGCTCTCTCCTCATAGCCCTGTATCAATCCCAATCTAATCCCACTGCCCTGCTCTATCCCCATAGCCCTGTATCAATCCCAAACTAGTCCCACAAATGCCCTCTATCACCATAGCCATGTATCAATCCAAAACTAATCCCACTTCTGCACTCCCTCTTTTTGGCCTGTGTCAATCCCAAACTAATCCCACTGCGCCGCTCGCTCCCCATAGCCCTGTATCTATCGCAAACTAGTACTACTGCCCCGTTATCTCCCCATAGCCCTGTTTCAATCCCAAAATAATACGACTGCACTTGTCCCACCCCATAACCCTGTATCAATCCAAAATTAATCCCACTGCCCCGCTCTCTCCCCAAAGCCCTGTATCAATCCCAAACTAATCCCACTGCCCTGCTCTATCCCCATAGCCCTGTATCAATCCCAAACTAGTCCCACTAATGCCCTCTATCACCATAGCCATGTATCAATCCCAAACTAATCCCACTTCTGCACTCCCTCTTTTTGCCCTCTGTCAATCCCAAACTAATCCCACGGCCCTGCTCTCTCCCCATAGCCCTGTATCAATCACAAACTAATCCCACTGCTGTGCTCTCTCCCCATAGCCCTGTATCAATCCCAAACAAGCCTCACTGCCCCGATCTCTCCCCATAGCACTGAATCAATCCCAAACTAATCCCACTGCTCCACTCCCTCACCATAGAACTGTATCAATGCCACACTAACCCCACTGCCCCGCTCTCTCCCCATAGCCCTCTATCAATCCCAAAATAATCCCACTGCCCTTCTCACTCCCCATAACCCTGTATCAATCCCAAATAAATCCGACTGCCCCGCTCTCTCCCCAAAGCCCTGTTTCAATCCCTAACTAATCCCACTGCCCCACTCCCTCCCCATAGCCCTGTATCAATCCCAAACTAGTCCCACTAACGCCCTCTCTCACCATAGCCCTGTATCAATCCCAAACTAATCCCACTGCCGCACTCACTCTTTTTGCCCTGTATCAATCCCAAATTAATCCCACTGCCCATCTCTCTCCCCATAGCCCTGTATCTATCCCAAAATAATCCGACTGCCCTTCTCACTCCCGATAGCCCTGGATCAATCCCAAACTAGTCCCACTGCCCCGCTCTCCCCATTGCTCTGTATCATTCCCAAAGTAATCACGCTGCACCGCTCTCCACACATAGCACTGTATCAATCCTAAAGTAATCCCACTGCACCACTCTCTCTCCACAGCCTTGTATCCATCCCAAACTAAGCCCACTGCCCCACTCTCCCCCCATAGCCCTGTATCAATCCCAAACAAATCCCACTGCCCCGCTCTCCCCATAGCCCTGTATCAACCCCAAACTAATCACACAGCCCCGCTCTCTCCCCATAGCACTATATCAATCCCAAATTGGCCCCACTTCCCCGCTCTCTCCAGATAGCCCTGTATCAATCCCAAAGTAATCCCACTGCCCCGCTCTCTCCCCATAGCCCTGTATCTATCCCAAACTTATCCCACTGCCCCGTTATCTCCCCATAGCCGTGTCAATCCCAAACTAGTCCCACTGCCCCGCTCCCTCCCCATAGCCCTGTATCTATCCCAAACTTAACCCACTGCCCCGTTATCTCCCCATAGCCCTGTGTCAATCCCAAACTAATGCCACTGCCGCGATCTCTCCCCATATCCCTGTAGCAATCCCAAACTAATCCCAGTGTCCCGCTCTCCCCATAGCCCTTTATCAATCCTATACTACTCGCACGGCCCCGCTCTCTCCCCATAGCACTGTATCAATCCCAAACTAATCCAACTGCCCCGCTCTCTCCCCATAGCCCTGTATCAACCCCAAATAATTCCCACTGCTATGCTGTCTCCCCATAGCCGTGTATCAATCCCCAAACTAATCCCACTGCTATCCTGTCTCCCCATAGCCCTGTATCAATCCCCATTCTAATCCTACTGCCCCGGTCTCTCCCCATAGCCCTGTATCAATCCCAAACTAATCACACAGCCCCGCTCTCTCCCCATAGCCCTGTATCAATCCCAAATTGGCCCCACTTCCCCGCTCACTCCCCATAGCCCTGTATTAATCCCAAAATAATACGACTGCCCTTCTCACGCCCCATAGCCCTGTATCAATCCCAAACTGGTCACGCTGCGCCGCTCTCTCCCCATAGCCCTGTATCCATCCCAAAATAATACGACTGCCCTTCTCACTCCCCATAGCCCTGTATCAATCCTCATCTACACCCTCTGCCCCGCTCTCACCCCATAGCCCTGTATCATTCCCAAAATAATCCGACTGCCCTTCTCACGCCCCATAGCCCTGTATCAATCCAAACTGGTCATGCTGCCCCACTCACTCTCCATAGTCCTGTATCAATACTAAACTAACCCCACTGCGCCGGCCTCTCCCCATAGCCCGGTATGATTCCCAAACTAATCCCACGGCCGCACTCCCTGTCCATATCACTGCATCAATCCCAAACTAATCCCACAGCCCCGATCTCTCCCCATAGCCCTGTATCAATCTCAAACTAGTCCCACTGCCCCGATCTCTCCCCGTAGCCCTGTATCAATCCCAAACTACTCACACTCACCCACTGCCTGTCCATAGCCCTGTATCAATCAGAAACAAATGTCACTGCCCCGCTCCCTCCCCATAGTCCTATATCAATCCCAAACTAATCCCACTGCCCTGCTCTCTACCCATAGCCCTGTATCAATCTCAAACTAGTCCCACTGCCCCGATCTCTCCCCATACCCCTGTATCAATCCCAAACTACTCACACTGACCCACTCCCTGTCCATAGCCCTGTATCAATCCCAAAATGTCACTGCCCCGATCCCTCCCCATAGCCCTGTATCAATCCCAAACTAATCCCACTGCCCGGCTCTCTCCCCATAGCCCTGTATCAATCCTAAACTACTCCCACTGCCCCGCTCTCCCCATAGCCCTGTGTCAATCCCAAACTAATCCGACTGCCCTGCTCTCTCCCCATAGCCCAGTATCAATCCCAAACTAATCCCAATGCCCCACTCTCCCCCATAACCCTGTATCAACCCTAACTCATCCCACTGTCCGGCTCTCTTCCCATAGCCCTGTATCATTCTCAAACTAAATCCACTGTCTCTCTCCCTCTCCATAGCCCTGTATAAATCCCAAACTAATCCCACTGCCCCGCTGACTACCAATAGACCTGTATCAATCCCAAATTAATCCCACTGCTCTGCTGTCTCTCCATAGCCCTGTATCAATCCCCAAACTAATCCCACTGCCCCGGTCTCTCCCCATAGCCCTGTATCAATCCCAAACTAATCCCACTGCCCCGCTCTCTCCCCATAGCCCTGTATCAATCCCAAACTAATCCGACTGCCCTTCTCACTTCCCATGGCCCTATATCAATCCCAAACTGGTTTCACTGTGCCGCTCTCTCCCCATAGCCCTGTTTCCATCCCAAACTAATCCCGCTGTCCCACTCTCTCCACATAGCCCTGTATCAATCCAAAACAAGTCCCTCTGGCCCACTCTCTCCCCATTGCCCAGCATCAATCCCAAACTAATCCCACTGCTGCACTCCCTCTTTTTGACTTGTATCAATCCCAAACTAATCCCACTGTCCCGCTCTCTCCCCACAGCCCTGCATCCATCCCAATCTAATCCCACTGCCCCACTCGCGCTCCATAGCCCTGTATCAATTCTAAACTAATCCACTGCCCCATTCCCTGTCCATAGCCCTGTATCAATACCAAACTGCTCCCACTGACTCACTCCCTGTCCATAGCCCTGTATCAATCCCAAATTGGACCCACTTCCCCGCTCTCTCCCCATAGCCCTGTATCAATCCCAAAGTAATCCCGCTGCCCCGCTCTCCCCATAGCCCTGTATCAACCCCAAACTAATGCCACTGCTCTGATGTCTCCCCATAGCCCTGTATCAATCTCCAAACTAATCGCACTGCCCCGGTCTCTCCCCATAGCTCTGTATCAATGCCGAAACTCTTCCCACTGCCCCACTCTCTCCCAAAGCCCTGTATCAATCCTAACTCATCCCACTGTCCGGCTCTCTCCCCATAGCCGTGTATCAATCCCAAACTAATCCCAATGCCCCACTCTCCCCCATAGCCCTGTATCAATCCTAACTCATCCCACTGTCCGGCTCTCTCCCCATAGCCCTGTATCATTCTCAAACTAATCCCACTGCCTCTCACCCTCTCCAGAGCCCTGAATCAATCCCAAACTAATCCAACTGCCCCGCTCTCTCCCCATAGTCCTGTATCAACCCCAAATTAATCCCACTGCTATCCTGTCTCCCCATAGCCATGTATCAATCCCCATTCTAATCCCACTGCCCCGGTCTCTCCCCATAGCCCTGTATCAATCCCAAACTAATCACACAGCCCCGCTCTCTCCCCATAGCACTGTATCAATCCCAAATTGGCCCCACTTCCCCGCTCTCTCCAGATAGCCCTGTATCAATCCCAAAGTAATCCCACTGCCCCGCTCACTCCCCATAGCCCTGTATCTATCCCAAATTTATCCCACTGCCCCGTTATCTCCCCATAGCCCTGTGTCAATCCCAAACTAGTCCCACTGCCCCGCTCCCTCCCCATAGCCCTGTATCTATCCCAAACTTAACCCACTGCCCCGTTATCTCCCCATAGCCCTGTGTCAATCCCAAACTAATGCCACTGCCGCGATCTCTCCCCATATCCCTGTAGCAATCCCAAACTAATCCCAGTGTCCCGCTCTCCCCATAGCCCTTTATCAATCCTATACTACTCGCACGGCCCCGCTCTCTCCCCATAGCACTGTATCAATCCCAAACTAATCCAACTGCCCCGCTCTCTCCCCATAGCCCTGTATCAACCCCAAATAATTCCCACTGCTATGCTGTCTCCCCATAGCCGTGTATCAATCCCCAAACTAATCCCACTGCTATCCTGTCTCCCCATAGCCCTGTATCAATCCCCATTCTAATCCTACTGCCCCGGTCTCTCCCCATAGCCCTGTATCAATCCCAAACTAATCACACAGCCCCGCTCTCTCCCCATAGCCCTGTATCAATCCCAAATTGGCCCCACTTCCCCGCTCACTCCCCATAGCCCTGTATTAATCCCAAAATAATACGACTGCCCTTCTCACGCCCCATAGCCCTGTATCAATCCCAAACTGGTCACGCTGCGCCGCTCTCTCCCCATAGCCCTGTATCCATCCCAAAATAATACGACTGCCCTTCTCACTCCCCATAGCCCTGTATCAATCCTCATCTACACCCTCTGCCCCGCTCTCACCCCATAGCCCTGTATCATTCCCAAAATAATCCGACTGCCCTTCTCACGCCCCATAGCCCTGTATCAATCCAAACTGGTCATGCTGCCCCACTCACTCTTCATAGTCCTGTATCAATACTAAACTAACCCCACTGCGCCGGCCTCTCCCCATAGCCCGGTATGATTCCCAAACTAATCCCACGGCCGCACTCCCTGTCCATATCACTGCATCAATCCCAAACTAATCCCACAGCCCCGATCTCTCCCCATAGCCCTGTATCAATCCCAAACTAGTCCCACTGCCCCGATCTCTCCCCGTAGCCCTGTATCAATCCCAAACTACTCACACTCACCCACTGCCTGTCCATAGCCCTGTATCAATCAGAAACAAATGTCACTGCCCCGCTCCCTCCCCATAGTCCTATATCAATCCCAAACTAATCCCACTGCCCTGCTCTCTACCCATAGCCCTGTATCAATCTCAAACTAGTCCCACTGCCCCGATCTCTCCCCATACCCCTGTATCAATCCCAAACTACTCACACTGACCCACTCCCTGTCCATAGCCCTGTATCAATCCCAAAATGTCACTGCCCCGATCCCTCCCCATAGCCCTGTATCAATCCCAAACTAATCCCACTGCCCGGCTCTCTCCCCATAGCCCTGTATCAATCCTAAACTACTCCCACTGCCCCGCTCTCCCCATAGCCCTGTGTCAATCCCAAACTAATCCGACTGCCCTGCTCTCTCCCCATAGCCCAGTATCAATCCCAAACTAATCCCAATGCCCCACTCTCCCCCATAACCCTGTATCAACCCTAACTCATCCCACTGTCCGGCTCTCTTCCCATAGCCCTGTATCATTCTCAAACTAAATCCACTGTCTCTCTCCCTCTCCATAGCCCTGTATAAATCCCAAACTAATCCCACTGCCCCGCTGACTACCAATAGACCTGTATCAATCCCAAATTAATCCCACTGCTCTGCTGTCTCTCCATAGCCCTGTATCAATCCCCAAACTAATCCCACTGCCCCGGTCTCTCCCCATAGCCCTGTATCAATCCCAAACTAATCCCACTGCCCCGCTCTCTCCCCATAGCCCTGTATCAATCCCAAACTAATCCGACTGCCCTTCTCACTTCCCATGGCCCTATATCAATCCCAAACTGGTTTCACTGTGCCGCTCTCTCCCCATAGCCCTGTTTCCATCCCAAACTAATCCCGCTGTCCCACTCTCTCCACATAGCCCTGTATCAATCCAAAACAAGTCCCTCTGGCCCACTCTCTCCCCATTGCCCAGCATCAATCCCAAACTAATCCCACTGCTGCACTCCCTCTTTTTGACTTGTATCAATCCCAAACTAATCCCACTGTCCCGCTCTCTCCCCACAGCCCTGCATCCATCCCAATCTAATCCCACTGCCCCACTCGCGCTCCATAGCCCTGTATCAATTCTAAACTAATCCACTGCCCCATTCCCTGTCCATAGCCCTGTATCAATACCAAACTGCTCCCACTGACTCACTCCCTGTCCATAGCCCTGTATCAATCCCAAATTGGACCCACTTCCCCGCTCTCTCCCCATAGCCCTGTATCAATCCCAAAGTAATCCCGCTGCCCCGCTCTCCCCATAGCCCTGTATCAACCCCAAACTAATGCCACTGCTCTGATGTCTCCCCATAGCCCTGTATCAATCTCCAAACTAATCGCACTGCCCCGGTCTCTCCCCATAGCTCTGTATCAATGCCGAAACTCTTCCCACTGCCCCACTCTCTCCCAAAGCCCTGTATCAATCCTAACTCATCCCACTGTCCGGCTCTCTCCCCATAGCCGTGTATCAATCCCAAACTAATCCCAATGCCCCACTCTCCCCCATAGCCCTGTATCAATCCTAACTCATCCCACTGTCCGGCTCTCTCCCCATAGCCCTGTATCATTCTCAAACTAATCCCACTGCCTCTCACCCTCTCCAGAGCCCTGAATCAATCCCAAACTAATCCAACTGCCCCGCTCTCTCCCCATAGTCCTGTATCAACCCCAAATTAATCCCACTGCTATCCTGTCTCCCCATAGCCATGTATCAATCCCCATTCTAATCCCACTGCCCCGGTCTCTCCCCATAGCCCTGTATCAATCCCAAACTAATCACACAGCCCCGCTCTCTCCCCATAGCACTGTATCAATCCCAAATTGGCCCCACTTCCCCGCTCTCTCCAGATAGCCCTGTATCAATCCCAAAGTAATCCCACTGCCCCGCTCACTCCCCATAGCCCTGTATCTATCCCAAATTTATCCCACTGCCCCGTTATCTCCCCATAGCCCTGTGTCAATCCCAAACTAGTCCCACTGCCCCGCTCCCTCCCCATAGCCCTGTATCTATCCCAAACTTAACCCACTGCCCCGTTATCTCCCCATAGCCCTGTGTCAATCCCAAACTAATGCCACTGCCGCGATCTCTCCCCATATCCCTGTAGCAATCCCAAACTAATCCCAGTGTCCCGCTCTCCCCATAGCCCTTTATCAATCCTATACTACTCGCACGGCCCCGCTCTCTCCCCATAGCACTGTATCAATCCCAAACTAATCCAACTGCCCCGCTCTCTCCCCATAGCCCTGTATCAACCCCAAATAATTCCCACTGCTATGCTGTCTCCCCATAGCCCTGTATCAATCCCCAAACTAATCCCACTGCTATCCTGTCTCCCCATAGCCCTGTATCAACCCCCATTCTAATCCCACTGCCCCGGTCTCTCCCCATAGCCCTGTATCAATCCCAAACTAATCACACAGCCACGCTCTCTCCCCACAGCATTGTATCAATCCCAAATTGGCCCCACTTCCCCGCTCTCTCTCCATTGCCCTGTATCAATCCCAAAGTAATCCCACTGCCCCGCGCTCTCCCCATTGCCCTGTATCAACCCCAAATTAATCCCACTGCTCTGCTGTCTCCCCATAGCCCTGTATCAATCCTCAAACTAATCCCACTGCCCTGCTCTCTTCCCATAGCCCTGTATCAATCACAAACTAATCCCACTGTCCCACTCTCTCCCCATAGCCCAGTATTCATCCCAAACTAATCCCACTGCCCCACTTGCCCTCCATAGCCCTGTATCAATCCCAAACTAATCCCACTGCCCCGCTCTCTCCCCATAGCCCTGTATCATTCCCAAACTAATCCCAATGCCGCACTCCCTCCCCATAGCCCTGTATCAATCCCAAACTAATCCCACTGCCAAGCTCTCTCCCCATAGCCCTGTATCAATACTAAACTAATCCCATTGCCCCGCTCTCTCCCCATAGCCCTGTATCAATCCCAAACTAATCCCACTGCACTGCTGTCTCCCCACAGCCCTGTATCAATCCCCAAACTAATCCCACTGACCCGCTCTCTTCCCATAGCCCTGTATCAATCCCAACCTAATCCCACTGCCCCGCTCACTCCCAATAGCCCTGTATAAATCCCAAAATAATACGACTGCCCTTCTCACTCCCTATAGCCCTGTATCAATTCTCATCTACTCCCACTGCCCCGCTCTCACCCCATAGCCCTGTATCAATCCCAAAATAATCCGACTGCCCTTCTCACACCCCATAGCCCTGTATCAATCCCAAACTGGTTACGCAGCGCCGCTCTCTCCCCATAGCCCTGTATCCACCCCAAAATAATACGACTGCCCTTCTCACTCCCCATAGCCCTGTATCAATCCTCATCTACACCCTCTGCCCCGCTCTCACCCCATAGCTCTGTATTATTCCCAAAATAATCCGTCTGCCCTTCTCACGCCCCATAGCCCTGTATCAATCCCAAACTGGTCATGCTGCCCCACTCACTCTCCATAGTCCTGTATCAATACTAAACTAACCCCACTGCGCCGGCCTCTCCCCGTAGCCCGGTATGATTCCCAAACTAATCCCACGGCCGCACTCCCTGTCCATATCACTGCATCAATCCCAAACTAATCCCACAGCCCCGATCTCTCCCCATAGCCCTGTATCAATCCCAAACTAGTCCCACTGCCCCGATCTCTCCCCGTAGCCCTGTATCAATCCCAAACTACTCACACTCACCCACTGCCTGTCCATAGCCCTGTATCAATCAGAAACAAATGTCACTGCCCCGCTCCCTCCCCATAGTCCTATATCAATCCCAAACTAATCCCACTGCCCTGCTCTCTACCCATAGCCCTGTATCAATCTCAAACTAGTCCCACTGCCCCGATCTCTCCCCATACCCCTGTATCAATCCCAAACTACTCACACTGACCCACTCCCTGTCCATAGCCCTGTATCAATCCCAAAATGTCACTGCCCCGATCCCTCCCCATAGCCCTGTATCAATCCCAAACTAATCCCACTGCCTGGCTCTCTCCCCATAGCCCTGTATCAATCCTAAACTACTCCCACTGCCCCGCTCTCCCCATAGCCCTGTGTCAATCCCAAACTAATCCGACTGCCCTGCTCTCTCCCCATAGCCCAGTATCAATCCCAAACTAATCCCAATGCCCCACTCTCCCCCATAACCCTGTATCAACCCTAACTCATCCCACTGTCCGGCTCTCTTCCCATAGCCCTGTATCATTCTCAAACTAAATCCACTGTCTCTCTCCCTCTCCATAGCCCTGTATAAATCCCAAACTAATCCCACTGCCCCGCTGACTACCAATAGACCTGTATCAATCCCAAATTAATCCCACTGCTCTGCTGTCTCCCCATAGCCCTGTATCAATCCCCAAACTAATCCCACTGCCCCGGTCTCTCCCCATAGCCCTGTATCAATCCCAAACTAATCCCACTGCCCCGCTCTCTCCCCATAGCCCTGTATCAATCCCAAACTAATCCGACTGCCCTTCTCACTTCCCATGGCCCTATATCAATCCCAAACTGGTTTCACTGTGCCGCTCTCTCCCCATAGCCCTGTTTCCATCCCAAACTAATCCCGCTGTCCCACTCTCTCCACATAGCCCTGTATCAATCCAAAACAAGTCCCTCTGGCCCACTCTCTCCCCATTGCCCAGCATCAATCCCAAACTAATCCCACTGCTGCACTCCCTCTTTTTGACTTGTATCAATCCCAAACTAATCCCACTGTCCCGCTCTCTCCCCACAGCCCTGCATCCATCCCAATCTAATCCCACTGCCCCACTCGCGCTCCATAGCCCTGTATCAATTCTAAACTAATCCACTGCCCCATTCCCTGTCCATAGCCCTGTATCAATACCAAACTGCTCCCACTGACTCACTCCCTGTCCATAGCCCTGTATCAATCCCAAATTGGACCCACTTCCCCGCTCTCTCCCCATAGCCCTGTATCAATCCCAAAGTAATCCCGCTGCCCCGCTCTCCCCATAGCCCTGTATCAACCCCAAACTAATGCCACTGCTCTGATGTCTCCCCATAGCCCTGTATCAATCTCCAAACTAATCGCACTGCCCCGGTCTCTCCCCATAGCTCTGTATCAATGCCGAAACTCTTCCCACTGCCCCACTCTCTCCCAAAGCCCTGTATCAATCCTAACTCATCCCACTGTCCGGCTCTCTCCCCATAGCCGTGTATCAATCCCAAACTAATCCCAATGCCCCACTCTCCCCCATAGCCCTGTATCAATCCTAACTCATCCCACTGTCCGGCTCTCTCCCCATAGCCCTGTATCATTCTCAAACTAATCCCACTGCCTCTCACCCTCTCCAGAGCCCTGAATCAATCCCAAACTAATCCAACTGCCCCGCTCTCTCCCCATAGTCCTGTATCAACCCCAAATTAATCCCACTGCTATCCTGTCTCCCCATAGCCATGTATCAATCCCCATTCTAATCCCACTGCCCCGGTCTCTCCCCATAGCCCTGTATCAATCCCAAACTAATCACACAGCCCCGCTCTCTCCCCATAGCACTGTATCAATCCCAAATTGGCCCCACTTCCCCGCTCTCTCCAGATAGCCCTGTATCAATCCCAAAGTAATCCCACTGCCCCGCTCACTCCCCATAGCCCTGTATCTATCCCAAACTTATCCCACTGCCCCGTTATCTCCCCATAGCCCTGTGTCAATCCCAAACTAGTCCCACTGCCCCGCTCCCTCCCCATAGCCCTGTATCTATCCCAAACTTAACCCACTGCCCCGTTATCTCCCCATAGCCCTGTGTCAATCCCAAACTAATGCCACTGCCGCGATCTCTCCCCATATCCCTGTAGCAATCCCAAACTAATCCCAGTGTCCCGCTCTCCCCATAGCCCTTTATCAATCCTATACTACTCGCACGGCCCCGCTCTCTCCCCATAGCACTGTATCAATCCCAAACTAATCCAACTGCCCCGCTCTCTCCCCATAGCCCTGTATCAACCCCAAATAATTCCCACTGCTATGCTGTCTCCCCATAGCCCTGTATCAATCCCCAAACTAATCCCACTGCTATCCTGTCTCCCCATAGCCCTGTATCAACCCCCATTCTAATCCCACTGCCCCGGTCTCTCCCCATAGCCCTGTATCAATCCCAAACTAATCACACAGCCACGCTCTCTCCCCACAGCATTGTATCAATCCCAAATTGGCCCCACTTCCCCGCTCTCTCCCCATTGCCCTGTATCAATCCCAAAGTAATCCCACTGCCCCGCGCTCTCCCCATTGCCCTGTATCAACCCCAAATTAATCCCACTGCTCTGCTGTCTCCCCATAGCCCTGTATCAATCCCCAAACTAATCCCACTGCCCTGCTCTCTTCCCATAGCCCTGTATCAATCACAAACTAATCCCACTGTCCCACTCTCTCCCCATAGCCCAGTATTCATCCCAAACTAATCCCACTGCCCCACTTGCCCTCCATAGCCCTGTATCAATCCCAAACTAATCCCACTGCCCCGCTCTCTCCCCATAGCCCTGTATCATTCCCAAACTAATCCCAATGCCGCACTCCCTCCCCATAGCCCTGTATCAATCCCAAACTAATCCCACTGCCAAGCTCTCTCCCCATAGCCCTGTATCAATACTAAACTAATCCCATTGCCCCGCTCTCTCCCCATAGCCCTGTATCAATCCCAAACTAATCCCACTGCACTGCTGTCTCCCCACAGCCCTGTATCAATCCCCAAACTAATCCCACTGACCCGCTCTCTTCCCATAGCCCTGTATCAATCCCAACCTAATCCCACTGCCCCGCTCACTCCCAATAGCCCTGTATAAATCCCAAAATAATACGACTGCCCTTCTCACTCCCTATAGCCCTGTATCAATTCTCATCTACTCCCACTGCCCCGCTCTCACCCCATAGCCCTGTATCAATCCCAAAATAATCCGACTGCCCTTCTCACACCCCATAGCCCTGTATCAATCCCAAACTGGTTACGCAGCGCCGCTCTCTCCCCATAGCCCTGTATCCACCCCAAAATAATACGACTGCCCTTCTCACTCCCCATAGCCCTGTATCAATCCTCATCTACACCCTCTGCCCCGCTCTCACCCCATAGCTCTGTATTATTCCCAAAATAATCCGTCTGCCCTTCTCACGCCCCATAGCCCTGTATCAATCCCAAACTGGTCATGCTGCCCCACTCACTCTCCATAGTCCTGTATCAATACTAAACTAACCCCACTGCGCCGGCCTCTCCCCGTAGCCCGGTATGATTCCCAAACTAATCCCACGGCCGCACTCCCTGTCCATATCACGGCATCAATCCCAAACTAATCCCACATCCCCGATCTCTCCCTATAGCCCTGTACCAATCCCAAACTAGTCCCACTGCCCCGATCTCTCCCCGTAGCCCTGTATCAGTCCCAAACTACTCACACTCACCCACTGCCTGTCCATAGCCCTGTATCAATCAGAAACAAATGTCACTGCCCCGCTCCCTCCCCATAGTCCTATATCAATCCCAAACTAATCCCACTGACCTGCTCTCTACCCATAGCCCTGTATCAATCTCAAACTAGTCCCACTGCCCCGATCTCTCCCCATACCCCTGTATCAATCCCAAACTACTCACACTGACCCACTCCCTGTCCATAGCCCTGTACCAATCCCAAAATGTCACTGCCCCGATCCCTCCCCATAGACCTGTATCAATCCCAAACTAATCCCACTGCCCCGCTCTCTCCCCATAGCCTTGTATCAATCCCAAACTAATCCGACTGCCCTTCTCACTTCCCATGGCCCTGTATCAATCCCAAACTGGTTTCACTGTGCCGCTCTCTCCCCATAGCCCTGTTTCCATCCCAAACTAATCCCGCTGTCCCGCTCTCTCCACATAGCCCTGTATCAATCCAAAACAAGTCCCTCTGGCCCACTCTCTCCCCATTGCCCTGCATCAATCCCAAACTAATCCCACTGCTGCACTCCCTCTTTTTGACTTGTATCAATCCCAAACTAATCCCACTGTCCCGCTCTCTCCCCACAGCCCTGCATCCATCCCAAACTAATCCCACTGCCCCACTCGCGCTCCATAGCCCTGTATCAATTCTAAACTAATCCACTGCCCCATTCCCTGTCCATAGCCCTGTATCAATACCAAACTACTCCCACTGACCCACTCCCTGTCCATAGCCCTGTATCAATCCCAAATTGGCCCCACTTCCCCGCTCTCTCCCCATAGCCCTGTATCAATCCCAAAGTAATCCCGCTGCCCCGCTCTCTCCCCATAGCCCTGTGTCAATCCCAAACTAGTCCCACTGCCCCGCTCTCTCCCCATAGCCCTGTATCTATCCCAAACTTATCCCACTGCTCCGTTATCTCCCCATAGCCCTGTGTCAATCCCAAACGAATGCCACTGCTATGATCTCTCCCCATATCCCTGTATCAATTCCAAACTAATCCCAGTGTCCCGCTCTCTCCCCATAGCCCTTTATCAATCCTAAACTACTCGCATGGCCCCGATCTCTCCCCATAGCCCTGTATCAGTCCTGAACTAATTCACCTGCCCCGCTCTCTCCACATAGCCCTGTATCAATCCCAAACTAATCGAACTGCCCCGATCTCTCCCCATAGCCCTGTATCAACTCCAAATTAATCCCACTGCTTTGCTGTCTCCCCATAGCCCTGTATCAATCCCCAAACTAATCCCACTGCCGCACTCTCTCTCCATTGCCCTGTATCCATCCCAAAGTAATCCGACTGCCCTTCTCACGCCGCATAGCCCTGTACCAATCCCAAACTGGTCACGCTGCGCCGCTCTCTCCCCATAGCCCTGTATCCATCCCAAACTAATCCCACTGCCCCACTTACTCTCCATAGCCCTGTATCAATACTAAATTAACCCTACTGCGCCGGCCTCTCCCCATAGCCCGGTATCATTCCCAAACTAATCCCACTGCCCCACCCCCTGTCCATAGCACTGCATCAATCCCAAACTAATCCCACAGCCCCTATCTCACCCCATAGCCCTGTATCAATCCCAAACTAGTTCCACTGCCCCGCTCCATCCCCATAGTCCTATATCAATCCCAAACTAATCCCAATGCCTCACTCACTCCCCATAGCCCTGTATCAATCCCAAACTAAACCCACTGCCAAGCTCTCTCCCCACATCCCTGTATCAATCCCCAAACTAATCCCACTGACCCGCTCTCTTCCCATAGCCCTGTATCAATCCCAAACTAATCCCACTGCCCCGCTCACTCTCCATAGCCCTGTATTAATCCCAAAATAATACGACTGCCGTTCTCACTCCCCATAGCCCTGTAGCAATCCTCATCTACTCCCACTGCCCCGCTCTCACCCCATAGCCCTGTATCCATCCCAAAATAATCCGACTGCCCTTCTCACGCCGCATAGCCCTGTATCAATCCCAAACTGGTCACATTGCGCCGCTCTCTCCCCATAGCCCGGTATCCATCCCAAACTAATCCCGCTGTCCCACTCTCTCCACATAGCCCTGTATCAATCTCAAACTAGTCCCACTGCCCCGCTCCCTCCCCATAGCCCTGTACCACTCACAAACTAATCCCACAGCCCTGCTCTCTCCCCATAGCCCTGTATCAATCCCAAACTAGTCCCACTGCCCCGATCTCTCCCCATAGCCCTCTATCAAACCCAATCTACTCACACTGACCCACTCCCTATCCAATGCCCTTTATCAATCTGAAATTAATGCCACTGCCCCGATCTCTCCCCATAGCGCTGTATCAATCCTAAACTAGTGCCACTATCCCGATGTCTCTCCCCATAGCCCTGTATCAATCCCAAACTAATCCCACTGCCGCGCTCTCTCCCCATAGCCCTGTATGAATCCCAGAATAATCCAACTGCCCTCCTCACTCACCATAACCCTGTATCAATCCCAAATTAGGTCCAATGTCCCACTCAGTCCCCATTGCCCTGTATCAATCCCAAACTAATCCCACTGCCCTGCTCTCTTCCCATAGCCCTGTATCAATCACAAACTAATCCCACTGTCCCACTCTCTCCCCATAGCCCAGTATTCATACCAAACTAATCTCACTGCCCCACTTGCCCTCCATAGCCCTGTATCAATCCCAAACTAATCCCACTGCCCCGCTCTCTCCCCATAGCCCTGTATCATTCCCAAACTAATCCCAATGCCGCACTCCCTCCCCATAGCCCTGTATCAATCCCAAACTAATCCCACTGCCCCGCTCTATCCCCAAAGCCCTGTATCAATCCTAAACTACTCCCACTGCCCCTCTCTCCCCATAGCGCTGTGTCAATCCCAAACTAATCCGACTGCCCTGCTCTCTCCCCATAGCCCTGTATCAGTCCCAAACTAAGCCCACTGCCCCACTCCCTCTCCAAAGCCTGGTATCGATCCCAAACAAATCCCACTGCCCCGCTCTCCCATTCGCGCTGAATCAATCCTAAACTAATGCCACTGCTCTGCTGTCTCCCCATAGCCCTGTATCAATCCCCAAACTAATCGCACTGCCCCGGTCTCTCCCCATAGCCCTGTATCAATGCCGACACTCTTCCCACTGCCCCGCTCTCTCCCCATAGCCCTGTATCAATCCTAAACTACTCCCACTGCCCGATCCCTCCCCATAGCCCTGTATCAAGCCCAAACTAATCCCAGTGTCCCACTCTCCCCCATAGCCCTGTATCAATCCTAACTCATACCACTGCCTCTCTCCCTCTCCATAGCCCTGTATCAATCCCAAACTAATCCAACTGCCCTGCTCTCTCCCCATAGCCCTGTATCAACTCCAAATTAATCCCACTGCTCTGCTCTCTCCCCATAGCCCTGTATCAATCCCCAATCTAATCCCACTGCCCCGGTCTCTCCTCATAGCACTGTATCAATCCCAAACTAATCCTACTGCTCCGCTCTCTCCCCATAGCCCTGTATCAATCCCAAACTAGTCCCACTGCCCCGCTCTCTCCCCATAGCCCTGTATCAAAACAAAACTAATGCCACTGCTCTGATGTCTCCCCATAGCCCTGTATCAATCCCCAAACTAATCGCACTGCCCCGCTCTGTCCCCATAGCCCTGTATCCATCCTAAACTAGTGCCACTGCCCGATCCCTCCCCATAGCCCTGTATCAATCCTAAACTAGTCCCATTTCCCCGCTCTCTCCCCATAGCCCTGTATATATCCTAAACTACTCCCATTGCCCCGCTCTCCCCATAGCCCTGTATCAATCCCAAACTAAGCCCACCGACCCACTCCCTCTCCAAAGCCTGGTATCGATCCCAAACAAATCCCACTGCCCCGCTCTCCCATTCGCGCTGAATCAATCCTAAACTAATGCCACTGCTCTGCTGTCTCCCCATAGCCCTGTATCAATCCCCAAACTAATCGCACTGCCCCGGTCTCTCCCCATAGCCCTGTATCAATGCCGACACTCTTCCCACTGCCCCGCTCTCTCCCCATAGCCCTGTATCAATCCTAAACTACTCCCACTGCCCGATCCCTCCCCATAGCCCTGTATCAAGCCCAAACTAATCCCAGTGTCCCACTCTCCCCCATAGCCCTGTATCAATCCTAACTCATACCACTGCCTCTCTCCCTCTCCATAGCCCTGTATCAATCCCAAACTAATCCAACTGCCCTGCTCTCTCCCCATAGCCCTGTATCAACTCCAAATTAATCCCACTGCTCTGCTCTCTCCCCATAGCCCTGTATCAATCCCCAATCTAATCCCACTGCCCCGGTCTCTCCTCATAGCACTGTATCAATCCCAAACTAATCCTACTGCTCCGCTCTCTCCCCATTGCCCTGTATCAATCCCAAACTAGTCCCACTGCCCCGCTCTCTCCCCATAGCCCTGTATCAAAACAAAACTAATGCCACTGCTCTGATGTCTCCCCATAGCCCTGTATCAATCCCCAAACTAATCGCACTGCCCCGCTCTGTCCCCATAGCCCTGTATCCATCCTAAACTAGTGCCACTGCCCGATCCCTCCCCATAGCCCTGTATCAATCCTAAACTAGTCCCATTGCCCCGCTCTCTCCCCATAGCCCTGTATATATCCTAAACTACTCCCATTGCCCCTCTCTCCCCATAGCCCTGTATCAATCCCAAACTAAGGCCACTGCCCCACTCCCTCTCCATAGCCTTGTATCCATCGCAAACAAATCCCACTGCCCCGCTCTCTCCTCATAGCCCTGTATCAATCCCAAACTAATCCCACTGCCCCGCTCTCTTCCCATAGCCCTGTATCAATCCCAAACTAATCCCACTGCCCTTCTCACTTCCTATGGCCCTGTATCAATTCCAAACTGGTTACACTGCGCCGCTCTCTCCCCATAGCCCTGTATCCATCCCAAACTAATCCAACTGCCCCGCTATCTCCCCATAGCCCTGTATCAACCCCAAATTAATCCCACTGCTCTGCTGACTCTCCATAGACCTGTATCAATTCCCAAACTAATCACACTGCCCCGGTCTCTCCCCATAGCCCTGTATCAATCCCAAACTAATCCCACTGTCCTGCACTCTCCCCATAGCCCTGTATCAATCCCAAACTAATCCCACTGCCCCACTCTCTCCCCATTTCACTGTATCAATCCCCAAACTGTTCCCACTGCCCCGCTCTCTCCCCATAACCCTGTATCAATCCCAAAATAATCCGACTGCCCTTCTCACTCCCCATCGTCCTGTATCGATCCCAAACTGGTTACACTGTGCCGCTCTCTCCCCATAGCCTTGTATCAATCCCTAACTAATCCAACTGCCCCGCTCTCTCCACATTGCCCTGTATCCATCCCGAACTAATCCAACTGCACCGCTCTCTCCCCATATCCCTGTATCAACCAAAAATTAATCCCACTGCTCTGCTGTCTCCCCATAGCCCTGTATCAATCCCAAACTAATCCCACTGCCCCGCTCTCTCCCCATAGCCCTGTATCAATCACAAACTAATCCCACTGCCCCACTCTCTCCCCATTGCCCTGTATCAATCCCCAAACTGTTCCCACTGCACGGCTCTCTCCCCATAACCTTGCATCAATCCCAAATTAATCCGACTGCCCTTCTCACTCCCCATGGCCCTGTATCAATCCCAAACTGGTTACACTGTGGCACTCTCTCCCCATAGCCCTGTATCCATCCCAAACTAATCCTGCTGTCCCGCTCTCTCCACATAGCCCTGTATCATTCCTAAACAAGTCCCACTGCCCCACTCTCTCCCCATAGCCCTGTATCAATCCCAAACTAATCCAACTGCTGCACTCTCTCTTTTTGCCCTGTATAAATCCCAAACGAATCCCACTGTCCCGCTCTCTCCCCATAGCCCTGTACCCATCCCAAACTAATCCCACTGCCCCACTCGCTCTCCATAGCCCTGTATCAATCCTAAACTAATCCCACTGCCCCACTCCCTGTCCATAGCCCTGTATCAATCCCAAATTAGCCCCACGTTCCCGCTCTCTCCCCATTGCCCTGTATCAATCCCAAACTCGGCGCACTGCCCCGATTTCTCCCCATAGCCCTGTATCAATCCCAAACTAATCCCACTGCCCCGCTCTCTCCCCATAGCCCTCTATCAATCCAAAACAAGTCCCACTGCCCCACTCTCTCACGATTGCGCTGTATCAATCCCAAAATAATCGCACTGCTGCACTCCCTCTTTTTGCCCTGTATCAATCCCAAACTAATCCCACTGTCCTGCTCTCTCCCCATTAGCCTATATCAATACCAAACTAATCCCACTGCCCTGCTCTCTCCCCATAGCCCTGTATCCATCCCAAACTAATCCCACTGCCTCACTCCCTCCCCATAGCCCTGTATCCATCCCAAACTAATCCCATGGCCCCACTCGCTCTCCATAGCCTTGTAGCAATCCTAACCTAATCCCACTGCCCCGCTCTCTCTCCACAGCCATTGTATCAATCCCAAACTAATCCCACTGCCCCACTCCCTGTCCATAGCCCTGTATCAATCCCAAACTAATCCCACTCTCCTGCTCTCTCCCCAAGCCCTGTATCAGTCCCAAACTAGTCCCACTTCCCCGCTCTCTCCCCATAGCCCTGTATCAATCCCAAACTAGTGCCACTGCCCCGATCCCTCCCCATAGCCCTATATCAATCCCAAACTACTGCCACTACCCCGCTTTCTCCCCATAGCCCTGTATCAATCCTAATCTACTCCCACTGCCCCGCTCTCTCCCCATAGCCCTGTATCAATCCCAAACTAATCCCACTCCCCTGCTCTCTCCCCATAGCCCTGTATCAATCCCCAAACTAATCCCACTGCCGCACTCTCTCTCCATTGCCCTGTATCCATCCCAAAGTAATCCGACTGCCCTTCTCACGCCGCATAGCCCTGTACCAATCCCAAACTGGTCACGCTGCGCCGCTCTCTCCCCATAGCCCTGTATCCATCCCAAACTAATCCCACTGCCCCACTTACTCTCCATAGCCCTGTATCAATACTAAATTAACCCTACTGCGCCGGCCTCTCCCCATAGCCCGGTATCATTCCCAAACTAATCCCACTGCCCCACCCCCTGTCCATAGCACTGCATCAATCCCAAACTAATCCCACAGCCCCTATCTCACCCCATAGCCCTGTATCAATCCCAAACTAGTTCCACTGCCCCGCTCCATCCCCATAGTCCTATATCAATCCCAAACTAATCCCAATGCCTCACTCACTCCCCATAGCCCTGTATCAATCCCAAACTAAACCCACTGCCAAGCTCTCTCCCCACATCCCTGTATCAATCCCCAAACTAATCCCACTGACCCGCTCTCTTCCCATAGCCCTGTATCAATCCCAAACTAATCCCACTGCCCCGCTCACTCTCCATAGCCCTGTATTAATCCCAAAATAATACGACTGCCGTTCTCACTCCCCATAGCCCTGTAGCAATCCTCATCTACTCCCACTGCCCCGCTCTCACCCCATAGCCCTGTATCAATCCCAAAATAAACCGACTGCCCTTCTCACGTCCCATAGCCCTGTATCAATCCCAAACAGGTCACGCTGCGCCGCTCTCTCCCCATAGCCCTGTATCCATCCCAAAATAATCCGACTGCCCTTCTCACGCCGCATAGCCCTGTATCAATCCCAAACTGGTCACATTGCGCCGCTCTCTCCCCATAGCCCGGTATCCATCCCAAACTAATCCCGCTGTCCCACTCTCTCCACATAGCCCTGTATCAATCTCAAACTAGTCCCACTGCCCCGCTCCCTCCCCATAGCCCTGTACCACTCACAAACTAATCCCACAGCCCTGCTCTCTCCCCATAGCCCTGTATCAATCCCAAACTAGTCCCACTGCCCCGATCTCTCCCCATAGCCCTCTATCAAACCCAATCTACTCACACTGACCCACTCCCTATCCAATGCCCTTTATCAATCTGAAATTAATGCCACTGCCCCGATCTCTCCCCATAGCGCTGTATCAATCCTAAACTAGTGCCACTATCCCGATGTCTCTCCCCATAGCCCTGTATCAATCCCAAACTAATCCCACTGCCGCGCTCTCTCCCCATAGCCCTGTATGAATCCCAGAATAATCCAACTGCCCTCCTCACTCACCATAACCCTGTATCAATCCCAAATTAGGTCCAATGTCCCACTCAGTCCCCATTGCCCTGTATCAATCCCAAACTAATCCCACTGCCCTGCTCTCTTCCCATAGCCCTGTATCAATCACAAACTAATCCCACTGTCCCACTCTCTCCCCATAGCCCAGTATTCATACCAAACTAATCTCACTGCCCCACTTGCCCTCCATAGCCCTGTATCAATCCCAAACTAATCCCACTGCCCCGCTCTCTCCCCATAGCCCTGTATCATTCCCAAACTAATCCCAATGCCGCACTCCCTCCCCATAGCCCTGTATCAATCCCAAACTAATCCCACTGCCCCGCTCTATCCCCAAAGCCCTGTATCAATCCTAAACTACTCCCACTGCCCCTCTCTCCCCATAGCGCTGTGTCAATCCCAAACTAATCCGACTGCCCTGCTCTCTCCCCATAGCCCTGTATCAGTCCCAAACTAAGCCCACTGCCCCACTCCCTCTCCAAAGCCTGGTATCGATCCCAAACAAATCCCACTGCCCCGCTCTCCCATTCGCGCTGAATCAATCCTAAACTAATGCCACTGCTCTGCTGTCTCCCCATAGCCCTGTATCAATCCCCAAACTAATCGCACTGCCCCGGTCTCTCCCCATAGCCCTGTATCAATGCCGACACTCTTCCCACTGCCCCGCTCTCTCCCCATAGCCCTGTATCAATCCTAAACTACTCCCACTGCCCGATCCCTCCCCATAGCCCTGTATCAAGCCCAAACTAATCCCAGTGTCCCACTCTCCCCCATAGCCCTGTATCAATCCTAACTCATACCACTGCCTCTCTCCCTCTCCATAGCCCTGTATCAATCCCAAACTAATCCAACTGCCCTGCTCTCTCCCCATAGCCCTGTATCAACTCCAAATTAATCCCACTGCTCTGCTCTCTCCCCATAGCCCTGTATCAATCCCCAATCTAATCCCACTGCCCCGGTCTCTCCTCATAGCACTGTATCAATCCCAAACTAATCCTACTGCTCCGCTCTCTCCCCATAGCCCTGTATCAATCCCAAACTAGTCCCACTGCCCCGCTCTCTCCCCATAGCCCTGTATCAAAACAAAACTAATGCCACTGCTCTGATGTCTCCCCATAGCCCTGTATCAATCCCCAAACTAATCGCACTGCCCCGCTCTGTCCCCATAGCCCTGTATCCATCCTAAACTAGTGCCACTGCCCGATCCCTCCCCATAGCCCTGTATCAATCCTAAACTAGTCCCATTTCCCCGCTCTCTCCCCATAGCCCTGTATATATCCTAAACTACTCCCATTGCCCCGCTCTCCCCATAGCCCTGTATCAATCCCAAACTAAGCCCACCGACCCACTCCCTCTCCAAAGCCTGGTATCGATCCCAAACAAATCCCACTGCCCCGCTCTCCCATTCGCGCTGAATCAATCCTAAACTAATGCCACTGCTCTGCTGTCTCCCCATAGCCCTGTATCAATCCCCAAACTAATCGCACTGCCCCGGTCTCTCCCCATAGCCCTGTATCAATGCCGACACTCTTCCCACTGCCCCGCTCTCTCCCCATAGCCCTGTATCAATCCTAAACTACTCCCACTGCCCGATCCCTCCCCATAGCCCTGTATCAAGCCCAAACTAATCCCAGTGTCCCACTCTCCCCCATAGCCCTGTATCAATCCTAACTCATACCACTGCCTCTCTCCCTCTCCATAGCCCTGTATCAATCCCAAACTAATCCAACTGCCCTGCTCTCTCCCCATAGCCCTGTATCAACTCCAAATTAATCCCACTGCTCTGCTCTCTCCCCATAGCCCTGTATCAATCCCCAATCTAATCCCACTGCCCCGGTCTCTCCTCATAGCACTGTATCAATCCCAAACTAATCCTACTGCTCCGCTCTCTCCCCATTGCCCTGTATCAATCCCAAACTAGTCCCACTGCCCCGCTCTCTCCCCATAGCCCTGTATCAAAACAAAACTAATGCCACTGCTCTGATGTCTCCCCATAGCCCTGTATCAATCCCCAAACTAATCGCACTGCCCCGCTCTGTCCCCATAGCCCTGTATCCATCCTAAACTAGTGCCACTGCCCGATCCCTCCCCATAGCCCTGTATCAATCCTAAACTAGTCCCATTGCCCCGCTCTCTCCCCATAGCCCTGTATATATCCTAAACTACTCCCATTGCCCCTCTCTCCCCATAGCCCTGTATCAATCCCAAACTAAGGCCACTGCCCCACTCCCTCTCCATAGCCTTGTATCCATCGCAAACAAATCCCACTGCCCCGCTCTCTCCTCATAGCCCTGTATCAATCCCAAACTAATCCCACTGCCCCGCTCTCTTCCCATAGCCCTGTATCAATCCCAAACTAATCCCACTGCCCTTCTCACTTCCTATGGCCCTGTATCAATTCCAAACTGGTTACACTGCGCCGCTCTCTCCCCATAGCCCTGTATCCATCCCAAACTAATCCAACTGCCCCGCTATCTCCCCATAGCCCTGTATCAACCCCAAATTAATCCCACTGCTCTGCTGACTCTCCATAGACCTGTATCAATTCCCAAACTAATCACACTGCCCCGGTCTCTCCCCATAGCCCTGTATCAATCCCAAACTAATCCCACTGTCCTGCACTCTCCCCATAGCCCTGTATCAATCCCAAACTAATCCCACTGCCCCACTCTCTCCCCATTTCACTGTATCAATCCCCAAACTGTTCCCACTGCCCCGCTCTCTCCCCATAACCCTGTATCAATCCCAAAATAATCCGACTGCCCTTCTCACTCCCCATCGTCCTGTATCGATCCCAAACTGGTTACACTGTGCCGCTCTCTCCCCATAGCCTTGTATCAATCCCTAACTAATCCAACTGCCCCGCTCTCTCCACATTGCCCTGTATCCATCCCGAACTAATCCAACTGCACCGCTCTCTCCCCATATCCCTGTATCAACCAAAAATTAATCCCACTGCTCTGCTGTCTCCCCATAGCCCTGTATCAATCCCAAACTAATCCCACTGCCCCGCTCTCTCCCCATAGCCCTGTATCAATCACAAACTAATCCCACTGCCCCACTCTCTCCCCATTGCCCTGTATCAATCCCCAAACTGTTCCCACTGCACGGCTCTCTCCCCATAACCTTGCATCAATCCCAAATTAATCCGACTGCCCTTCTCACTCCCCATGGCCCTGTATCAATCCCAAACTGGTTACACTGTGGCACTCTCTCCCCATAGCCCTGTATCCATCCCAAACTAATCCTGCTGTCCCGCTCTCTCCACATAGCCCTGTATCATTCCTAAACAAGTCCCACTGCCCCACTCTCTCCCCATAGCCCTGTATCAATCCCAAACTAATCCAACTGCTGCACTCTCTCTTTTTGCCCTGTATAAATCCCAAACGAATCCCACTGTCCCGCTCTCTCCCCATAGCCCTGTACCCATCCCAAACTAATCCCACTGCCCCACTCGCTCTCCATAGCCCTGTATCAATCCTAAACTAATCCCACTGCCCCACTCCCTGTCCATAGCCCTGTATCAATCCCAAATTAGCCCCACGTTCCCGCTCTCTCCCCATTGCCCTGTATCAATCCCAAACTCGGCGCACTGCCCCGATTTCTCCCCATAGCCCTGTATCAATCCCAAACTAATCCCACTGCCCCGCTCTCTCCCCATAGCCCTCTATCAATCCAAAACAAGTCCCACTGCCCCACTCTCTCACGATTGCGCTGTATCAATCCCAAAATAATCGCACTGCTGCACTCCCTCTTTTTGCCCTGTATCAATCCCAAACTAATCCCACTGTCCTGCTCTCTCCCCATTAGCCTATATCAATACCAAACTAATCCCACTGCCCTGCTCTCTCCCCATAGCCCTGTATCCATCCCAAACTAATCCCACTGCCTCACTCCCTCCCCATAGCCCTGTATCCATCCCAAACTAATCCCATGGCCCCACTCGCTCTCCATAGCCTTGTAGCAATCCTAACCTAATCCCACTGCCCCGCTCTCTCTCCACAGCCATTGTATCAATCCCAAACTAATCCCACTGCCCCACTCCCTGTCCATAGCCCTGTATCAATCCCAAACTAATCCCACTCTCCTGCTCTCTCCCCAAGCCCTGTATCAGTCCCAAACTAGTCCCACTTCCCCGCTCTCTCCCCATAGCCCTGTATCAATCCCAAACTAGTGCCACTGCCCCGATCCCTCCCCATAGCCCTATATCAATCCCAAACTACTGCCACTACCCCGCTTTCTCCCCATAGCCCTGTATCAATCCTAATCTACTCCCACTGCCCCGCTCTCTCCCCATAGCCCTGTATCAATCCCAAACTAATCCCACTCCCCTGCTCTCTCCCTATAGCCCTGTATCAATCCCAAACTAGTCACACTGCCCCGATCTCTCCCAACAGCCCTGTATCCATCCCAAGCTAATCCCATGGCCCCACTCGCTGTCCATAGCCCTGTAGCAATCCTAAACTAATCCCACTGCCCCGCTCTCTCTCCACAGCCATTGTATCAATCCCAAACTAATCCAACTCCCCCACTCCCTGTCCATAGCCCTGTATCAATCCCAAACTAATCCCACTGTCCTGCTCTCTCCCCATAGCCCTGTATCAGTCCCAAACTAGTCCCACTTACCCGCTCTCTCCCCATAGCCCTGTATCAATCCCAAACTAATCCCACTCACCTGCTCTCTCCCCATAGCCCTGTATCAGTCCAAAACTAGTCATACTGCCCCGATTTCTCCCCATAGCCCTGTATCAATTCCAAATTACTCCCACTGCCCCACTCCCTGTCCATAGCCCTGTATCAAGCCACAACTAATCCCACTGCCACACTCCCTCCCCATAGCCCTGTATCAATCCCAAACTAATCCCACTGTCCCACTTGCCCTCCATAGCCCTGTATCAATCCCAAACTAATCCCACTGCCCCGCTCTCTCCCCATAGCCCTGCATCATTCCCAAACTAATCCCACTGCCTCACTCCCTCCCCATAGCCCTGTATCCATCCCAAACTAATCCCATGGCCCCACTCGCTCTCCATAGCCCTGTAGCAATCCTAAACTAATCCCACTGCCCCGCTCTCTCTCCACAGCCATTGTATCAATCCCAAACTAATCCCACTCCCCCACTCCCTGTCCATAGCCCTGTATCAATCCCAAACTAATCCCACTCACCTGCTCTCTCCCCATAGCCCTGTATCAGTCCAAAACTAGTCACACTGCCCCGATTTCTCCCCATAGCCCTGTATCAATTCCAAATTACTCCCACTGCCCCACTCCCTGTCCATAGCCCTGTATCAATCCCAAACTAGTGCCACTGCCCCGATCCCTCCCCATAGCCCTGTATCAATCCCAAACTACTGCCACTACCCGGCTTTCTCCCCATAGCCCTGTATCAATCATAATCTACTCCCACTGCCCTGCTCTATCCCCATGGCCCTGTATCAGTCCCAAAGTAATCCCACTCCCCCGCTCTCTCCCCATAGCACTGTTTGTATCACAAACTTATCCCACTGCCCCGTTATCTCCTCATAGCCCTGTCTCAATCCCAAACTAGTCCCACTGTCCCGTTACCTCCCCATATCCCTGTATCAATCCCAAACTAATCCCACTGCCCTGCTCTCTCTCCATAGCACTGTATCAATCCCAAACTACACCCACTGCCCCACTCCCTGTCCATAGCCCTGTATCAATCCCAAACTAACCCCACTTCCCCAAAATCTCCCCATAGCCCTGTATCAATCCCAAACTAGTCCCACTGCCCCGCTCTCTCCCCATAGCCCTGTATCAATCCCAAACTAAACCCACTCCCCTGCTCTCTCCCTATAGCCCTGTATCAATCCCAAACTAGTCACACTGCTCCGATCTCTCCCAACAGCCCTGTATCAATTCCAAACTACTCCCACTCCCCCACTCCCTGTCCAAAGCCCTGTATCAATCCGTAACTAATCCAACTGCCGCACTCACTCTCCATAGCCCTGTATCAATCCCAAACAAATCCCACTGCCCCGCTCTCTCCCCATAGCCCTGTATCATTCCCAAACTAATCCCACTGCCTCACTCCCTCCCCATAGCCCTGTATCCATCCCAAACTAATCCCATGGCCCCACTCGCTCTCCATAGCCCTGTAGCAATCCTAAACCAATCCCACTGCCCCGCTCTCTCTCTATAGCCCTGTATCAATCCCAAACTAATCCCACTGCCCCACTCCCTGTCCATAGCCCTGTATCAATCCCAAACTAGCCCCACTTCCCCGAAATCTCCCCTATAGCCCTGTATCAATCCCAAACTAATCCCACTGTCCTGCTCTCTCCCCATAGCCCTGTATCATTCCCAAATTAGTCCTACTTCCCCGCGCTCTCCCCATAGCCCTGTATCAATCCCAAACTAATCCCACTCACCTGCTCTCTCCCCATAGCCCTGTATCAATCCCAAACTAGTCACACTGCCCCAAACTCTCCCAAAAGCCCTGTATCAATTCCAAACTACTCCCACTGCCCAACTCCCTGTCAATTGCCCTGTATCAATCCGTAACTAATCCCACTGCCGCACTCGCTCTCCATAGCCCTGTATCAATCCCAAACTAATCCCACTGCCCCGCTCTCTCCCCATGACCTGTATCAGTCCCAAACTAATCCCACTGCCCTGATCCCTCCCCATAGCCCTGTATCAATCCCAAACTAATCCCACTGTCCCGCTCTCTCCCCATAACCCTGTATCAATCCCAAAGTAATCCCACTGCCCCACTCCCTCTCCATGGCCTTGTATCCATCCCAAACAAATCCCACTGCCCCGCTCTCTCACCATAGCCCAGTATTCATCCCAAACTAATCCCACTGCCCCACTTGCCCTCCATAGCCCTGTATCAATCCCAAACTAATCCCACTGCCCCGCTCTCTCCCCATAGCCCTGCATCATTCCCAAACTAATCCCACTGCCTCACTCCCTCCCCATAGCCCTGTATCCATCCCAAACTAATCCCATGGCCCCACTCGCTCTCCATAGCCCTGTAGCAATCCTAAACTAATCCCACAGCCCCGCTCTCTCTCCATAGCCCTGTATCAATCCCAAACTAATCCCACTGCCCCACTCCCTGTCCATAGACCTGTATCAATCCCAAACTAGCCCCACTTCCCCGAAATCTCCCCCATAGCCCTGTATCAATCCCAAAATAATTCCACTGTCCTGCTCTCTCCCCATAGCCCTGTATCATTCCCAAACTGGTCCAACTTCCCCGCGCTCTTCCCATAGCCCTGTATCAATCCCAAACTAATCCCACTCACCTGCTCTCTCCCCATAGCCCTGTATCAGTACAAACTAGTCCCACTTCCCCGCTCTCTCCCCATAGCCCTGTATCAATCCCAAACTAATCCCACTCACCTGCTCTGTCCCCATAGCCCTGTATCAATCCCAAACTAGTCACACTGCCCCGATTTCTCCCCATAGCCCTGTATCAATTCCAA
Source organism: Cetorhinus maximus (assembly GCF_964194155.1). Classification (NCBI taxonomy): domain Eukaryota; kingdom Metazoa; phylum Chordata; class Chondrichthyes; order Lamniformes; family Cetorhinidae; genus Cetorhinus; species Cetorhinus maximus. Next base: position 56,809,556 of record NC_135898.1, read on the forward strand.
ATTACTCCCACTGCCCCACTCCCTGTCCATAGCCCTGTATCAATCCACAACTAATCCCACTGCCGCACTCCCTCTCCATAGCCCTGTATCAATCCCAAACTAATCCCACTGCCCCGCTCTCTCCCCATAGCCCTGTATCAATCCCAAACTAGTGCCACTGCCCTGATCCCTCCCCATAGCCCTGTATCAATCCTAATCTACTCCCACTCCCCCGCTCTCTCCCCATAGCCCTGTATGTATCCCAAACTTATCCCACTGCCAAGCTCTCTCCCCATAGCCCTGTATCAATCCCAAACTACTCCCACTGCCCCACTCCCTGTCCATAGCCCTGTATCAATCCCAAACTAGCCCCACTTCCCCGAAATCTCCCCTATAGCCCTGTATCAATCCCAAACTAATCCCACTGTCCTGCTCTCTCCCCATAGCCCTGTATCAATCCCAAAGTAATCCCACTGCCCCGTTATCTCCCCATAGTCCTGTGTCAATCCCAAACTAGTCCCACTGCCCCACTCCCTCTCCATAGCCCTGTATCAATTTGAAACTAATGCCACTGTCCCGCTCTCTCCCCATAACCCTGTATCAATCCCAAACTAATCCCACTGCCCCACTCCCTCTCCATGGCCTTGTATACATCCCAAACAAATCCCACTGCCCCGCTCTCCCCATCGCGCTGAATCAATCCCAAACTACTCCCACTCCTCCACTCCCTGTCCATAGCCCTGTATCAATCCGTAATTTATCCCACTGCCGCACTCGCTCCCCATAGCCCTGTATAAATCCTAAACTAGTCCCACTGCCCTGATCACTCCCCATAGCCCTGTATCAATCCTAAACTAGTCCCACTGCCCCGCTCTCCCCTCATAGCCCTGTATCAATGCTAATCTACTCCCATTGCCCCGCTCTCTCCCCATGACCTGTATCAGTCCCAAACTAATCCCACTGCGCTGCTCTCCCCCCATAGTCCTGTATCAATCCCAAAATAGTCCCACTGCCCCGCTCTCTCACCATAGCCCAGTATTCATCCCAAACTAATCCCATTGCCCCACTTGCCCTCCATAGCCCTGTATCAATCCCAAACTAATCCCACTGCCCTGCTCTCTCCCCATAGCCCTGTATCATTCCCAAACTAATCCCACTGCCTCACTCCCTCCCCATAGCCCTGTATCAATCCCAAACTAATCCCACTGCCAAGCCCTCTCCCCATAGCCCTGTATCAATCCCAAACTTGTCCCACTGCACAGCTGTCTCCCCATAGCCCTGTATCAATCCCCAAACTAATCCCACTGACCCGCTCTCTCCCCATAGCCCTGTATCAATCCCAAACTAATCCCACTGCCCTGCTCACTCCCCATAGCCCTGTATTAATCCCAAAATAATACAACTGCCATTCTCACTCCCCATCGCCCTGTATCAATCCTAATCTACTCCCACTGCCCTGCTCTCACTGCATAGTCCTGTATCAATCCCAAAATAATACGACAGCCCTTCTCACGCCCCATAGCCCTGTATCAATCCCAAACTGGTCACGCTCCGCCGCTCTCTCCCCATAGCCCTGTAACCATTCAAATCTAATCCCACTGCCCCGCGCTCTCCCCATAGCCCTGTATCATTCCCAAACTAATCCCACTGCCCCACTCCCTGTCCATAGCCCTGTATGAATCAGCAGTTCACCAAGGCTCCTTTGACAGGACCTTCCAAAACTCGTGACCTCTACCCCGTAGAAGGACAAGGGCAGCAGATGCATGGAAACACCACTCCAAGTCACACACCATCCTGACTTGGAAATGTAGCGTCGTTTCTTCACTGTTGCTGGGTCAAAATCCTGAAACACCCTCCCTAACAGCACTGTGGGTGTATCTACAACACATGGACTGCAGCACCTTCTCAAGGGCAGTTAGGGATGGGCAATAAAAGAAGGCTGGGCTAACTAGGGACGCCCCCATCCTATGTAAGAATTTTTAAAAAGCCAGCATATATTGCTCTTGAGAAGGTCACGGTGAGCAGCCTTCTTGAACTGCAGTCCACGTGGTGTAGTACATGCACAGTGCTCTTAACGGATCGGGGGGTGTGGAGGGGGTTTGGGAGAGAGAGAGAGAAGTGTACCAGGGTTTTGACCTCACGACAATGAAGGAACAGCAATATATTTCCAAAACAGGATAGTGTGTGATTTGAAGGGGCACTTGCATGTGCATCCTACCTTTATTCATCTAGGTGGTACAAGTTGGGGCTTTGTAAGGTGCTGTCAAAGAAGCTTTGTCAAGTTGCTGCATTGAATCTTGTCGATGGTACACACCAGAGCCATGGAGGGAGTACCATTTTAAGGCAACAGTGGGAACAGGGCGGTGTCATTAGCCATCATCTTTGGGGCACTACTGATCTGCTTGTGCCAGGTGGGGGGCCCTGAAATCCACTCCACTGTATCAGTCTGGGCAGCTCCAGGGAGCGCACATAATTATACAGCACATGGAATCAGCTACAGATAAAGCTGTGTTTAAGATCCTGAAGGCGGGAAGTTTGGCTAAGCATACAATTGGCATCAAAGAGGGAATCAAAGACAAATTTTATGCATACATAATTTATAGATTGCCCCATATTTTAGCCATATGCAATAATATTTACATTTAATTGGACCTTTTAAAAATATCCCAAAGCACTTTGCACAATGAATTTCTATTGAGGTGCAATGATATCCCACAAACAACAATTGAAAAAGCAACCCATGAATCTGTTTTGTATTATGAGCATGTCATGTTGGCCACAATACCAGGAGAAACTCTTTGTTCTACTTTGACTAGAATAGTGCCAAAGGGTGCCTTACATGCATCTAGAACAACTGATATAACAGATATAGGGCCTTGGTTTCACACCTCATTGCCAATTCCATCAATGCAACTCTCTAGTATTGCATTATTGTCATACATACATACAAACTAGGAGCTCCGCCATTCAATGAGATCATGGCTGATCTGACTGTAGCCTGCCACCCACCACCTTTCATCCCCTTGTTAATCACGAATCTATCTAGCTCTGCCTTTAAAATATTCAAAGACCCTGCTTCCACTGCCTTTTGAAGGAGAGAGTTTCAAAAACTCACGACCCTTTGACAGAAAAATTTTCTGTATATCTTAGTCTTAAATGAGCGACCTCTTATTTTTAAACCGTGACCCCTAGTCCTAGATTCTCCAGCAAGAGGAAACATCTTCTCCACATCCACTCTGTTGAGACCCTTCAGGATCTTAAAGGTTTCAATCAAGTTACCTCTTACTCTTCTAAACTCCAGTGGATACAAGCCTAACCTGTCCAACCCTTCCACATAAGACAACCCACCCATTCCTGGTATTAGTCTAGTAAATCTTCTCTAAACTGCTTCTAACGCATTTACATCTTTCCTTAAATAGGGAGACCAATACTGTACACAATACTCCAGATGTGGTCTCACAGTGCCCTGTACAACTGAAGCATAACCTCCCCGCTGCACTGAGTGCTGTCTTGGGCTACATTTGGATGCTTCAGTTGGAGTTTGGTGAGAGAGTGAGTGAGTGAGTGAATGAGTGCTGAAAGGGGAAGCAGGTCATCCTTTCATTTTCTACTGTTCCTCAGAAGGAAGAGCAGCGGCCTTGGTGATTAGGAATTGGTGAGTATTTCTACTGTCCTTAATATTCTCTAAACTAGAGAAAGTAAAAGTAAAGGGAATAATTTATTGCAGGGCAGCTCGTCACGTGGAATGCTCCTTCTGTGCAGGAAGTGTCTCCAGCTGCAGCTACTTGAAATCTGCCTTTCGGATCTGGAACAGTGGCTGGAGTCATTGTGGAACATCCGCAGGGCTGAGAACTTCGTTGTAAGCATATACAGTGAGGTGGTCACACTCCAGGTGAAGAGTGCACAGGAAGAAAGGGAATGGGTGACCACCAGACAGAGTAAAAGCACTAGGCAAGTAGTGGAGTCCCCTGGGTCAATCTCCCTCTCTAACAGATTTTCCATTTTGGATACTACTGGGAGAGATGGTTTCTCAGGGGAATGCGGTGAGAGCCAAGTCCATAGCACCACGAGTGGCTCAGCTGCACGGGGTGGGGAGAAAAGAGCGGGAGAGCAATAGTGATAGGGGGTTCTATCGTAAGGGAAACAGGTAGATGTTTCTGTCCTCAGATGTGACACCAGATATTGCCCCGCTGGTGCCAGGGTCAAGGATGTCACTGAGCGGCTGCAGGACATTCTGAAGGGGGAGGTGAACAGCCAGAGGTCGTGGTCCATATTGGTACTAGTGATACAGGTAAAAAGAGGGATGAGGTCCTGTGAGCAGAATATAGGGAGATAGGAAATAAATCTAGAAAGCAGGACCTCAAAGGTAGTAGTCTTAGGATTACTCCCAGCGCCACGTGCTCGTGAGATCAGGAATAGGAGAATAGGCTGGATGAATGCGCGGCTGGAGAGATGGTGTAGGAGGGAGGGATTTAGATTCCTGAGGCATTGGGACCGATTCTGGGAAGATGGGACCTGTACAAGCTAGATGGGTTGCACCCCAGCAGGACCAGGACCAATATCCTCACAGGGGTATTCGCTAGAAAGAAAGGATATACTTGCCATAGAGGGAGTGCAGTGAAGGTTCACCAGACTGTTTTCTGGGATGGCAGGATTGTCGTATGAGAAGAGATTGGGCCGGCTAGGCCTGTATTCACTGGAATTTAGAAGAATGGGGGGGATCTCAATGGAAAATATAAAATTCTGACAGGGCTGGACAGACAGGATGCAGGGATGATGTTTCCTCTGGTTGGGGGCTCTAGAACAAGGGGTCACAATCTCAGGATACGGGTTAGGCCATTTCGGACTGAGATAAGGAGCAACTTCTTCACTCAGAGGGTGGTGAATCTGTGGAATTCTCTACCACAGAAGGCTGTGGAGGCCAAGTCACTGAATATATTTAAGGAGGAAATAGATAGGTTTCTAGACTCTAAAGGCATCAAGGGGTATGGGGAGAGAGTGGGAGTATGGCTATGAGATAGGGGATCAGCCATGATCATACTGAATGGCAGAGCAGGCTCAAAGGACCAAATGACCTACTCCTGTTTCTATTTTCAATATATTCAATTCCCCTCACAACAAATGACAACATTCCATTAATTTTTCTAATTACTTGCTGTACCTGCAAACTAGCCTTTTGTGATTCATGCACTGGCACCCAGATCCCTCTGAATCTCAGAGCTCTGCAATCTCTCACCATTTAGGTAATATGCTTCTTATTTTATTCTTCCTACCAAAATGGACAATTTCACATTTGCCCACATTATACTCTATTTGCCAGGTCTTTAACCACTCACTTAACCTATCTATGTCTCTTTGTAGCCTCCTTATGTCCTCTTCACAATTTACTTTCCTACCAATCTTTGTGTTGTCAGCAAATTTAGCAACCATTCCTTCAGACCCTTCATCCAAGTCATTACATAAATTGTAAAAAGTTGAGGCCCCAACACTGATCCCTCTGACACACCACTCATCACATCCCGCCAACCAGAAAAAGACCCATTTATGGCAACCCTGTTTCCTGTTAGCTAGCCAATCTTCTAGCCATGCCAATATATTACCCCCTACACCGTGAGCTTTTATTTTCCGCAATAACCTTTGATGTGGCACTTATCAAATGCCTTCTGGAAATCTAAGCTTCACAAACTTAAGTCTTTGAGCAGAGGCATTCAAACTCACAAGTTTCTGGCCTAGAGGTGAAAACACTACCAAACTGATATCATAGAGATGAAATCTAAAATCTGATTTTCAGCAAAAGGTGATGCTTCATTATAAAAAGGGAGATGTAGTTAGCTAAACAATAAAAATAGGATACATCACCCCATCTTGTACCATTTCCATTTTGTCCTACCTCTTATGCTGAACCTATATCAAATGTAATTGATAAATAAAAATGTTGTACACTGATTCTGGATGTAATGTATATCAATTTCTTAACTGAATTATTACTCAACCTTAGCTTGCAGATTATCCTCAATGATGTCCATGTCACAGTTTAGCTTTCTAGACCGAATCAGAAAGTCACTGTCACCCTTAACTGGTGGATATATTTTTGCATTTGGACAACAAGCTGATTTAGGTGAGAATCCAAAGTGTCGAACAAATTCATAGAAATCCAAAGTGTTATCATGACTGGTAATTAAAGTGCTCCAGAGTTTTCTGACTTCATCTCTAGTGATTGGTGGGTGAATGTCAAACCTGTGTAAAACAATGCAGACAATGTGAGCAATTTACAAGTGGAAAAAATACCCTTTGTAACTATGAGTCGCAATTCCATTAATTTTAATAGGAAAAGCAGGAAACATTTCCTTAACTGTTTCAGTAGCTGATACATTGACTCAGGAGAAAATCATCTGGTGTTCATTTTATCAAGTTTATTAAAGCTTTGTTCTACCATTTGGTATTGTTTCTTCACAAGATCCTGTATAATATTTGAGATCTAGAATGAAAGAAGTGATTTATAAGTGACAGTGAAATAACATGGTGAAATAATGTTACTTCCAATACTCTTTATTCATATGCTGCCAAAATCAGCTTCCATTGGAAAGCATGTATTCTATTCTTGATAGCCAGTGGGTGAAGGAAGAAACCAGAGCCAAACTTTACTTGGTATAGATTTATTCACAGAGTGAATCATCACAGGTATGTACCTCCGAGCTTGACTCACCCGCTCTGCCAGTAAGTATCCCTTTATATTGTTCAAGTAACCAATCAATGCTGCCCAGCTGTAGATACTTAACCACAATTGTACAATTAACAGCCCACACTTCTCATTAACCAGTCATTAACCTTTTGTCTTAAATACTGAGGTTGGCATTGTCATAGGAAAAGTCCAACCTAGTTTTAGGGTATGCATCAGAAATAAAGTCTTTTATCAATGCATGCTCAAGATTTCTCAAACTGACAGAAAATTTCAAGCAAAACGAAATAGATTAGCAGATTAAATAGCTAACAATATTTCACTTAATTTGATCTTATCAATTCTCTTCAATGACTCTCGACCTTGGAGTCAATTTTCTGAAGGCACATTCCTACTGCACAGCCTTATTCAACAGGACCGCATACTGGAAAATTGTGAGCATATCCCCTACAATCTTCTACCCATTAATAGTCTTACCTAACTAATAAATTAACTTGAATACTGGCCTATCAGTCATAATAAACATGTCAAATAAACTCTGACTCCACCCAAGTCCTTCTAGCTAAGAAAAACTGGTACATCACATCAAATACAAACATTTCAGACAGAAAACAATAGCTATAAATCTTTACCTGATCTGTTGTTCTGCCTAAATTATGCTCTTTGTTTGTTGAATGTTCATTGCTGAGGTTTGTTATCACAGACTTGTCACACAAAAGACTTTTTGCACCTTAACTATTAAGCAATCAAGACAAATGTCACTTAGCACTTGATCTGTTACTGCATTTTAAATATTAGTGATAATTATATACGTTTATATAATATTCTTACTAATCTTGGAATCAAAATTATTTCTGTTTGTCGTTTTCTCCCTATCAGTTTTCATCCTTTCCTGAGACTATTAACTCTAGCAGTGAAACAGTGCTAATGGTATCAGGTGTCCCATACAAAGGTTAAACTTAATGTTAGCAGAAAGTAGGGGGCATTCGTACCTCATATTCACACTCGTGCACTTACATCAAAGGTTGCTGAATAGCAGTCAGGACTGGGAAACCTTATTAAAATTCCACTCCTAACCCAGGTTAGCTAAAATACTTGTCGCCGATGTACCACCAATCAGGATGAAAGTAGATAACTCAGTACAGACTAGAGATTGAACCCGAGAGTTTCAGGTTTTGCAGCTAATCAGTGCCTTAACCAGCTGAGCTCTTAGGGAAGTTTGCACTATGGACTAATCAAAGAAAAATATATACAATGAGGACAATAAAATACTAGAGGAAAGACCTAACAACTCAGGAGTGGTGAAGTAATCAGTGAGTTATGATAGCCATCTAAATGAGTTAAATTGTATTATGAGTGGTGGCTCTCATATTACCCTATATAATTTATCACTATCCACAAAGTAGTAATGACTGCATGGAACAAAATTCCACTCTAATTCATTCAGTTTATCATGAAAACTGTAAACATGACAAAGCATGACCTCAGGCAACTAATTGCCCAACAGTTGTGAAATTCAGTTAAGACTTCCAGGGCTGGCAAGATGCTAGGCCTGGCCACCGCCTCCTCATAAAATCGTGGCCTTGGTGTGTGAGAGTGGTAACAATTAAAATGCACATTTAGACTAATTTCTGTATCTACCAATTATTCTATAGTATGGCGAGTGAGCCATCCTATTATAGGAGGTAGGAATGATGCACAGGAATTTAATGACTCTTCACACTTGGAAAAGGAAAATCTGGTGACATCTGGTGAAAGAGATTGGCGCTAAGTTAAAATGCTCAGAGAGCCACTACAGACACGATGGGCCGAATGGCCTCCTTCTGCACTATAACAATTCAGTGATTCTGTGGTGACATAGATTGAAATCTGCGAGACAGTTTTCCTAAGCCACATATATAGATAATCTATATGTTAACAATCATGACGAGCACATCTGAACAGTGAATACATTTGTTCAATAAACCAACAGTGCTTAAATTAAGATATTATTGAAAACAAACTAGATCTGAACTTGTATTGTATTTCTTTTTAATTTAGACTCTGCAGACTAAAATGCGTTTATGGAATGTTGAAATTCAGTAAATGTTCTTTGCGGTGATCCACCAGTCCGTACAATATTCACACAAAGGCCAGGGTTTTGCCCTTGTCGGGCGGGCTCGACAGGGGTAGGCGGGAGTGTTCGGGAAGCCGACCACTGCCCGCAATCAAGGACCGACCGTGATTTCACGCTGGTGGGCCAATTAAAGTGCTGCCTCTGAGAGGGGTGGGGGGGACAGAGCTGCCTCTGGGAGATGAAGAGTTTAAGAATTAAAAATAAGAAATTTTAAATTGTTAAAAAACATGTCCCCTCATGTGATTCAGTCACACGAGCAGGAACATTAATGAAATATTTACATTTTTATTTAATTTTTAATAGCTGATGGAAACATCATTCTGCTCGTGGATGAGGTTTCCTAAAAAATCCAAAGGCCACTTGGCTTTTTTGCCTGCCCGCCAACTGTAAGGTTGGGTGGCAGTAAAAAATTTAACTCAATTGTGACTTTAATGTCCTTAATGGACCTGTTAATTGTCGGCGGGCGCGCTGCTGACCAAAATATCGCATGCGTGCGCAATGATGTCGGGACGCTCGCCCGATGTCATCGCACATCATTTTACACTCGTTTGGGTCGGGCGCATGCCCCACCCGACGAGCTAAAAATTCAGGCCAAAAATACATTCACAAACTCAATTGTCATAGGGCTATCTTGCGACTAGTGGGATACTATTCACGGTTTATAACTCGAAATGGACCAGGACCCAGCATTTCACGCACAATTATATTGCCGAGGTTCCCAAACCATGGATTGTGACCCCCACCCCCCCCACCCCCCCTTGGTGGGGCTGTGATGAGGTTTTGGGGTTTCAAGGCCCGAGATTGTAATGGTAGCTGTAGGACGGACTAATGGAACTCTTGTAATGGGTCACTTTGATAGAAGTAAAACTCCCCAGCGTGCGCCGCGGCAAGAGTCCGGCTGGTTATGGCGACATCTGCTGGAGGCGCCCTCTGTTTTGCTCCAGTTTGATCCAGCAGTGTGCGCTATGCTGCCCTCGGGCCACAGGTCTTCCCTGTGGCCCGCTCGCTGTTTCTCCTGCTCCCTTGATCGCTTCCACCCATCTCGGCGTCCATCTCCTGAGGCCTCACCCCGCACCCCCCACCCACCCCCTCCCCAGTTCTCAACTCGCCACTCCCCACCCTCACACTGGGGTCATGTCAGTTTAAAAGCATTAAACGGGTCACAGTGGGACACTGGTCTGTCGTTCTTGTAAAAAAAAAATTCCTTTCACCAGAATTAGATGAATGCAGATATCTCAGAGGATTGTGAAGCTAGAGGAAATGACAGATATAGGGAAGGATCAGACCATGGACAGGTTTGAAAACAAGGATCAATCATATTTAAGAATATCCTAAAATGTTACAAAATAGAAGCTGTTAGTAATGTATTAAACTATTCTGGGATAGCACAGTCTTGCTTATAATTCTGCTCTTTAATTCTCAATTTATTCTATTAATATCTAAGGTAAGAAGTAAAGCTTCAAATCAGTAACTAGCGGTAATATTAATATCAAGAAATCTCTCTTTCTTGGTTAAGAGACATGGCTATCAATTTTACAGAATGTAATTCATTTTTCAGCCAAATGGTGGCAGGGCTCCTCATCTGTACAACTGTAGAATAAAATGTTCCATAATGGTAGAAACTTGAAACCAGCTAATTGCTAAAAAGAATTTCTATCATGATGATAAAAGCAAAATACTGCGAATGCGGGAAATCTGAAACAAAGACAAAAATAGCTGGAAAAACTCAGCAGGTCTGACAGCATCTGCGGAGAGGAATACAGTTAACGTTTCGAGTCCGAATGACTCTTCATCGGATGAGTTTGACAACACCGCATAAAAAGAATGAGTACGTCAGACTCCATCCAAGGAGGGTCACTTGCACTTAATAAGCTAAATGCTACGTCATTGTCCTGCAGACATTTACCTTTGTCATATTATAAAACAACTTATATGACATTTTGTTATTAAACCATATCATACTCTAGTTTTGTATATTTTGCATTCATATAATAGTATTTTTATTATTTGTGACTAAATCAATTTTATAAAGTATGGTTTAAAGCTTTGGATTTCTGTTTTAAAATGCAGTTCATCTGCAATAAGATGAATAATGAGGCATTGTACAAAATGACTGCTAATTTTAATTTTTTTTGCCAGTTGCAGATTGGATGTCAGTTACTTCCATCCAGCATATTAAACTATAATTACCCTGAGATCCAATGTCTACAGAGATTGTATCTGATGTAAAGTTTTCAAGTTTTTGTTAGTTTTCTCAGGATGAAAGTTGCTAGGATTTTGTGGTAAGAATAACAGTAAGGCTAACAGTGCTCACCGTTATTATGAAGTAAATTGGAAAACAACTTCTGATGTCCACACATGCGCAGTTAAACAAAGAAATCCTTTAGTTGCTGTCAAAGACCCCAATCCTACACAAGCTGCACTAAACTGGTACCTCGCCAATAGACATGGGGCAGAATTTTGCCATCGGCGAGCAGGGGGCGGGGCCCGCTCACCGACGCATAAAATGATGCGGGATGATGTCGGGCGGAACCCCCGACGTCATTCCACCCCATTCAAATTTTCAGGAACTTGGGGGCACAGCAAAATCAGCTGCGGGCCCACCAACCTGCCAATGGCCAATTGAGGCCATTGACAGGAGCATTTAACCAATTAAAGGACCTGCCCGTCCAACCTTAAGGTTGGCAGGCAGGCCAGGAGCCCCGGCAGGCAATAGATAAAACATGAAACCTCATCCAGCGGTGGGATGAAGTTTCATGCAGGGTTTTAAAAATTTTAATGAAGTTGTTCTGCAAATTGTCACATGAGGGAGACATGTTAGGAAATTTTTTTTTCTATTTTTTAATATTTTTCAAAGTGAAAGCAATCTCCCTGAGGCAGCACTTAGCCTCAGGAAGATGTGCGCTCTTTCGTGCGCATGCGCGAAAGCACACTCTCGCTTTTAGGGAATCCCCCCGCCCGTACAGGAAGCGCAGCGCTTCCCGCCAGACGTCACGCTGGGCGGGCCTTAATTGGCCTGCCCTCATAAAATGGCAGTGCGGCCTGCTTCGCTGGCGGGGATCGGCTTCGCACCCACCGGAGGTTGGGTCGGCCCTGCCCGTCCGACAGGCAGAAAATTCTGCCCATGATGTTGAAATCTATGCAGGGGCAAGATGTTGCTGCATACACCCACTAAACACCCAAGAAACATTTTGGCTAGTCTACTCAGCTGTAAGTGATTTTTTTAATGGCATGACAAGTCTCACTTACCACTGAACAACCTCTCTGGTACTAAATTTTTAATTTGATAAGTGTGGAGTCTCTTCCCTTCAGATTTTAATTATTGTTGGAGAGTTAATGAAGATTAAAAATGAAAACATTTGTCTTTATTCTCTTGTTCTATTTTATATCTCTTTCTCTAATCCTGTCTTTCTTTCTGTAAAGTCTGTAAACATACTGAATAGTGAGTGTCATTCCATGGCCATTTACCACAAAATCCAGGTGATTATATCACTCTTTCATTCACCAAAGCAGCTGTAGTGAATGAAAAGGCCACTTTATTGCATTATTCTGTTCTCCAATCTCTTGGAATGCACACTTTACATACCTAGCCACCAACAGAGATGGTGAGCATCTCCATTAACAAGGAAAACATCTATTTTATGAATATCCATATGTGTGATGCCAAAAAATGATTATGAATGCCAGTTAATGTTACAATCTCAGTGATTTATTCATCCTTGTCAAATTAGAGCTAGGCAGGTCTTTGATAGAAGAATTGATTGATAGCTGTTAGGAACCACATTATCTGAGGGTGTTTGTTCTTTTCATCATACACTTTTGGCCTCAAATTGGAATGCATCTGACCTATAATAAAGATCTACTTACCAACTGTCAAACATGGACATGAACTCGAGGTATTTTACATTGCCTTGGGCATCAAGTGGTATCCGGTCCTTCAGGTAATTCACTTCTTCATCAGACATGTTAATGCCAAACCTTGCAGGGTAAACAAGAAAAAAACCCAGAAAATAACCAGGCAATATTAAACACAAGGTGCAATTTCATCTTCTTTAGAAAAAGTTAAATTCAGAAGAATACTTCAAACAAAGAAAGTAGTTTACAAGCACAATGTGTCACTATGTAGTGCAGAATACCAACTCCACTGGAGTACTTCTCCTACCTGTGCACTAAGAAAATGTGTCAAAATAATTAGCTCATTCTCTGTTGACCTAGTTTACAACATTTCAGAACAGTTTTGGCTTACACACAAAAGTCTTTTTTTTTGCTTCAACATAATATAGAAAATTTCATCCGGCAATACTCAAAGAGCATGTCCATTTCTAGAATGGGAAGCTCATTATATACCATCCCAGAATTCAAAAATATATATATAACCTTGAGGGTTATATATTTTTCTGTGTGAGGATTTTCCTAATCTTCTCAAGAATTCCTCCTTTTTTCATAAGATCCTGTGCATGTTATTGTCACACTATCCCACAGACACCTGGTACTCTGACTCAATCAAAGGAGGAGAGATAGGGTAGTTTACCTGATGATGAATAAAAACAGCTTAACAATCTGGACAATAAATGTAAAAAGAGAGACAACTATCAAAATATACCAGTATCAAACAGGGAATTATTTCTCTAAAACACTAATGCAGTAGATGACTTTCTTGTTAAACTTTTTTCATTTGAACTTCTATAATTGTTCTGGATGTAATTTCTATCAGCAAAATGGCTCTAGCAACTGTAATGAGAACCTGTGTCTAACTGAAGCAGATTGCTGGTTTTAGAAATTGTGCAAACAATATGTTAAATCAAAACAATTTCCTCAGAATCAAATTGCGTTTTAAGAAAAAAAATCAACCAAAGAAGATGGGAATATTTTACTTCAAACTGTTTTACTTTCTTCTTATTACAAGGATGACTATTATTCACAGATGCAGAAGCTTCTTTACTGCTTGATCCCTTCATTCATTCTTCCAAACCAGCTCAGCAATGCCCTCATTAATGGCTCAAACTGTTGTGTAATTAGGATGAAGGATGCAGCACACATTAGATCTCATTTTTGAGCAGTGCACTCTCATGTGTCTGAAGATTGGCTATTTATACTAACTGTTACATCTGCCTTCCTTTTTTTTAGAAAAATGTACTAGCCCCCAAATCCTTGAGAGGCCTATATGTTTTTCAAATTGGCTGTCCTATGGGCTCAGAGTGAGGCTACAATAAATGAGTTCATGGGTATTATTTTAAACTGTAGGCTTAGGCCTACAGCAATTGTTTTGAGACAATCCTGACTCATTGGCCCTGATATTTGCAGGAAGGTGGTGAGATCTGTGGTTCACATCGGCCTGCAATTCAACACCTGCAATACCACCAAGATCCAGTGCCCTCCCGATGTCATCCACATCCCTCAATCTATTCCCTAACCAGCCCTCCACCATGTCCTTCTTGGTCCCAGCTCAAGGAAATGGCCAGCCAGCATTAATGCTGGAACAGAGAGAAAAGTCTGAGGCATGGAACATCTGTAAGATATTTAAACGCGCAATTTGCCTTCTGGAAGTGGGTCCTCTGTCCCATCTCCATTAAAAGTGGCAGTGGGCAAGGCCATTGCATGTATAGATCCCTTTCCACGAAGTTTACAGAAAACAAAATCCCACATTATTACATATATTACTGGCAATTTAGTATCACAAATGTTTGCCTGTATTGTCTATAATCTTACAAAGACTGTAAATCATCCATGCGAGAATTGAAAAAATGTACCTGCTTTTTAGGATTGTCCAGAAGTCTTGTTGGCTGATCACGTCTCGTTTCTGCTTGTCAATTTTACTGCAAATCAAGATAATAGCAAAATGATATCTATTTATAATGGTACATGTTGCATATACTTCTAATGAATGTACATGTAATGTATGTGACATTGTGCAGATTTATGACATCACATTACTCAGCCGCTGACCTCTCCTCAACTCATCTACTGATGAAACCTTCATTCACATTTTTGTTACATCCAGACTTGACTAATCCAATTCTCTCCTGGCTGATCTCCCATCTTCCATTCTCTCTGCCTCGCTTCCTCTTTTAGAATGATCCTAAAAGCATACTGCTTTCATCCAAGCTTTTGGTCAGCATTCCTGATCATGGCTCAGTGTCAAGAATGGCAAAAATGTTATTGTCCTTGCTAAAGGCTTTGGGACATTTTGCTGTGTTTTATATGCACTTTATAAATGTAAGTTCTTGTTGAGTCAGAAGACTGTAATATAGACTTACAATTCAGTGCAGAATTAATGGGGTGTTGCATTGTCAGAGGATTCCATCTGTTGGTTGAAATGTTGTACTAACCTGTCCAATCAGATGACCGGCAGCTCTGCAGTGCCACTGCGAGGTCCCTCTGCTGAGTTTGCAAGGAGAATGAGAGGAGTCTTCCGTTCTGAGGTTCAGTTACAGGGGAGGAAAACGCTTAATTTTTCTGCTGGGGTCAAGCAGGCAGTCCACGGCATTCATTGAGGAAACTCTCCTGGTAATGGAGTTGGGGATGCCTTTGCTGCCAGTGGCACCCTCCTTGCTTAGGCATTGGAGCCTCCCCCATTGAGAGGCTGCAGAGAGGCCGCCACTATGCAACTAGTGGCCTTCACATGTGGCTGAGGGCCACTCTGTCCTGCTGCCAGCTAAATGCTGCTAGCCCAGTAAGTCAGCCCTGGGCCTTTAATTGGCTAAATTGGTTGCCCACTTCTGGTCAGTGAGCAGTCCTACCGCTGCTGTTCCTGCCACTGGGAAACTTCCCCAGTAACAACACTGCATTGAAGAGCTGTCCCAGCATGGTTCCCTGGCATTTCACTGGGCACCTCCCCCCCCCACCACATTTCTATGCCCAGCACCTGAGGGGCAGTAAAGTCTCACCCAATGGGCGCCTCCTGCCTGCAGTATTTGCCTATAACAACATTGATTGTACTTCTAAAGTTACTAATTCATGTTCTAAGTACAACATTTTTTTTCTTTATTATCAGTTCATGATAATTATCAGGCACATAAAATTGAATATATCACTTACTGGAAATTTCCTATAAGAGAAAGGAACTCATTATGCAACAGTTCCATTAGCTTTGCCTCCAAAGCAGTCACTGAAGATTGAGAACCAAAGCTTCTGATTTTGTTAAATCTGTGCAGGACAATGAAGAACTATTAAAAACATTAAAGACAGAATTCATCCTGAAATCATTTTATAGCATACATACACTGCATTATTTCTATAGTCTGAACAATTCCTGTAGCACCAGTTCTCTACCACAGGTACTAAGCAGAGAAATACTTCAAAGACAAAATACCTACTGCTGTATGGCTTCATCGTCAGCTACTCACCTGTGATTTTCATCAGTTATAATTCTGTGAGGAACTCCGTTCCCACTTCTATCTTGAAAATTGTGAAGAAATTCCATGTAGCTTATATTTGCTGCATCTTCTTGAAGACCACAACGTACAAGGAAAGTATTTAGCTGGTCTCCTTTAAGTCGAAGGTTGTACTTTTTCAGAACACGCAAGAAGTTTTCTCTGGTTACCTTCATGTAAAGTAAAATCCCAGAAGTGGTTTAGCTAGGTTTTGGTGCTGACACTCTTTTAGCACAAGGTCAATTCTTACTTTTGTTAATTAGTAAATGGGCTTACCAAGGTGACTGACACCTCAAACCAGTTGGTATCAACATTTATCCTGTAATATACAGTTTGCTATTGTGTTAATATTCAACCCCTACACTTTCACATTTTTGGTTATTGTATAAATGGTTATGTATTTTAAGCTTGCCCTATCATGCTCTGCAGCAGAGTGCTGTGCACCTGTCTGGCGAAGGTAATCACACACACATCTTGTTGACACAATTGAATGCAACAATGTGCATCATAACTGGAACTCTCTGTTCAACACCTCTCCCCTGGCTTCCTGTCCTCACACACATCGCTCTGCCACATATCAGCCGACTGACAAAAACCCACAAGCTGGCTGAAACCATCACTTACTACTCCATGATGACCTGTTCAACCCACCTGCTGCCCACCTTCCATCTCAGCGCCCCATATGGAGCACCCTTCCTGAGCAAGATCTACCAGTAGATATCCTTTGGATCAAGGAATGGGTAACATGGGAAGCCATGAACAAGTTGCTTGTGACAAACCCCATCTGTTGAATGGCAGGCTGTGGCCCTTGCTAAGTAGGTTCTGAACAGGCCAGGGTCCCTGTACAGTCAGCCTCCACCACAGGGACCTCAGTACAAACCCCTTATGGACTTGTGGAAATACACAAACCATGCTGCACATTACCGAAGAGTGTCCGCTTTACAGACTAATTGGTGTACTAATCACCTTAAACCCAGCAAATTAGGTGGCTATCACTTAGCTTCGGGCATTTGCATTCACTAAATAAAAAATATTTTAAAATGTTACCAGCTGACTTTAATGAAAAGTCAAATCAGGCAGAGTGTAAAATGTCACCCAATCCAATCCTGTTAATTTTCCACTAGACAAGTTTGGTTAAAATTACCCCATTATCTTTTGGACATAACTTCTATTCTAGTATTTAACTCTAAAGAAACCCCCAAATAGAGGTCATTATTTTGATGCAGTTCACTTTTTGAAAAGACTTAAATTCCACTTTTCTAATATTACTGAGAACAATGCCTTTGACAGCATGCATTTCTCTAAGACAAATTGGACAATGGATCAGACACAACACAGATGCTTCCCTCCAGTGTGCTGGCATGCACCCTCACCCCAAGTTTTTGCAAAGGACATTAATAGCACCATTACAGCAACTCACCAAGGTTCCTTTAACAGCACCTTCCAAACCCATGACCTCTACCACCTAGAAGGGCATAGGCAGCAGATGCATGGGAACACCACTCCAAGTCACACATCATCCTGATTTGGAACTATATCACCATTCCTTCAGTGTCGCTGGGTCAAAATCCTGAAACTCCCTGCACTGTGGACTAACACCACATGGACTGCAGCGGTTCGAGAAGGCAGCGCACCACCACCTTCTCGAGAGCAATTAAGGAAGGGCAATAAATACTGACCTAGCCAACGATGGCCACATCCCATGAACGAATATAAAAAATTGCCAATACTCCACTCACCAGACTCATTGACTTTGTGGACTGTCAAAGCTGAATCATTAAATTAGTGTTTAATATCTGGAAGTGTATTTACATTGTGGATTAATTATACTGGGAACTGAGTCAAGGCTCCACGGAATTATTTACTGTTAAAACTGTATCCCTTCAGTCTAGGCTGGATTCCAGCCCAGTTTCCATTGTGTCCCTCAGTCCCTTAATTTGGTAATATAAATATTCTCTTTTCAAAATTGGACTTTCTTCAAATAGCAAAAGTGCACTGTCTTCATAAAAAATCATATCACACACAAATCATATGACAATAAATTCCAATGCATGCCATATTCTTTCAAGAAAATAAAAAATTGTTTATCTAACACTATTATGAAGATAGTGCCCCTTAATTGTCTCCACCATATAACTCTATGCAGTTACTCTATTAAGTCTACAGTCTGTTCCAAATGTTACTTGAAAGTTGGCACATTCCCCAAAGAACTGAATAGGAGCCTGGACAAAGGCAAACTTGTTTTGCACACTGGAATATTGAGGCTTTTCAGCTCCTCCTGCTCCATACTGACGCACATAATTCCTTCTGACTAGAACAGACAAACGCGAACGGAGGTCGAAAATCGCCTGAGAATAGAATGTAAATTTGAGCAATCAGTGCAGCTTTATGAACATTTAATATCAATAGGTCTGAAGGACACTGTTACCTTTCCAGAATTGCCTTGGTCATAGTAATAGAAATCAGCCAGCATACACTTGAAACGCTCCCTAAACTTTTCCTTTAACCAGTTTTCTATGTCCAATGTCAGCTTTCTCTCCACGTCTGCTTTGGTTTGGTTTCTTCCTGGGGATCCTGCATTTGAATATGAAAGGTTATCCACTAATGTAAAAGTAAACAAGATCTAGCTGGGGAAAGAAGCTGAATCTCTTAAATTTGACGCATTCGTCAGTTCGTATTGAAACCCGTGCATAACATGTGCACCTTTAATTATGCCACAACTTTTAACCAGCAGAAAATGTATGGCAGGTTATTAAATGGTACTGGTTTTAGTTACTGGTTTATGGGCTGGATAAAAAACAAAGGGATGCTAATTTCACTTTATTTTTGGATTTCACATCAAGCAAAGCTCCCAGCCTCCAAGTCCCCCTATGTGTTCTTACACATGCACACAACCAAAAATTTTGTGGTACTTGAGTGCAATTTTATAATGTGCATTTTTGTTACTTCCAATTCTCATTTGGGGGAGATTTTAGCTCCAACTGTGTGGCAGAAACTAAGCAGTAGCTGAATTGGAGGTGCCGATCTTTCTGCCCCATTCTCCGTTGCCCTATTTCCCCGGGCCTTGCATCAGGTGGGGAGGCACCTTCTTGTATCAGGTTGAAGCTTAATTTACCCAGGTCGTGAGGAGGAAGAGCACACCTCCAGGTTCTACAAGAATAATGTGGGCCGCAGCCACCCTGGGCTCTCTCAGTCTCAACTGCAAAACCCCCTCCCCACAAGCCTATCTTTTTCCCACCCTGGAGCTGGAAAACAGCCTCGCGACACCCACCTGCTGCCTGCAGCTCACTGCATATATGTTAGCAAGGCCTAACCCTCAGAATACACTGGGCACTATGGAACAGCCAGCCCCGCACTCCACCAGTCACCGATTTAATACTTAAAGTCCACCATGAGTTTCACGAAGGGTAGAGAAAGCATCCATATGTACTGAGCTGATCTTCTGGTAATTGGAATCTGGTTATCTTGCCAAGCGCTGATGGAACTGATCCCCATCCTTCCCTGTTATCACTTTTCATTTGGAAATTCAATGCCCTCATTAAGCTATCGGCTTTAACAATTCCAAGGTCACCTGGGTCATACCTGGAGATGGTATTGATAAAGGATAGAGGAGCTCAGAAGAGGTTTAACATGGAAAGGAGATACAAATCAATTGTATATGAAATCAAAGTACAGGAGCTAAAGTTCTACATAATTGTGTGGGGAGGACCTGCTTTCTTTTAAAAAAATAGTGGCTTAAAACAATTTAACTGCAAATGTAATGTCATGTATGAACATTCTCATCATGGAAGCATTATACCTAATGTATAGATTTGTTGCATAGTTAGGCCACAGTATATCTACAAACAGCACAAACTCAACTGGGGCTGTTCCTGAACAAAGAAATTATGATCAAGAATTAACCATGAGGTGAATGGTTTTCTGAATCTTGCATTCTGTCACCAATCTGCTGCACAATCACATCAATCTTTTGTGAAAATGATTTTCCAAAAATATTGTGGGCAACTAATATCTGTATTTTCACTGATGCTTTCATTGGCCAATTAACTACACAACTGTCCTGAGGTATCTACAGGTATACTTATATTCCAGCTAATGATCCAAGACTGTTGCTGGAATGTTGGTTCCAGCCAAATACTACCTTGTTTACACTGCCTGCTCCTGGAATTCTTCTGTCCTGGAGCAAACTCTGGTTCTGCTTTCCCAAATGCTGCACCCAGTGGTTCACACTTAAATGTTCAGAGAATGCAGGCACAAGCATCCACATTCTCCAAGCATTTAAAACAACTCAGGATGCCTTTAAAAAGTATGAACAAGGTCTAACAGGTGCCCAAGGACTTAGTAAACCAGGCTTGATAATTGGCTGGAATTGAATGGACTCAAACTGCTTTTGTCCAAGGGTTAGATTGGAATCCCACTGCGACTTTTCCATTGATACAAAGCACGTCCTAAGAAAACCCCTTTGCTGAGAAGTTAATACTCAGTTGAATGTAGTGTTATATGGGTTTCTTACATAGCAGGACTATGTATAATTGTACGATGCAGTACTGTATAATTAGTTAATTCAACTTGTGAGTGTGTCCCAGCTCTAAGTACCAACTTGAGGTAAAAAGAGTTAAACATATGGGGCTCAATTTTCCTCTCAATGAAAAGGTGTCACTACTTTCATGTGCCAATATACTGTTCACATCCAAGAATGCCCACATAAGATCAATCTGTCAAATGCCAGTTTACATGACTATATTTTCCCCACCATCTTTAATGTAAGGAGTTAAAAACGTTAATAAGCAGGAACCAACATTTAGCCACAAAATTTGGCTGCATAGCGCCCTTATTTCTGGCAGCATAGGTGTTCTCTTGGGTCTGAAGTGGTGGCTGTGCCACACTTCTGGTGCAGATGCTGCCCATGCTCCATGTTGGGTAGGTTGTTAGTGTGGGGCACTGGCAACACCTGCTGAAGTATGCAGAATAGGAAGATCATGATGTCATTCAGCGTGTAATGCTGATTTGTCACTAGCCATGTTTGATTTCAATACTAAAGTTAACATCCTCTTGTAATCTCACACAACCAAACATGTGTTCAGAAGCTGGGAGGAGCCCCAACCAGTGCTGTTTAAAGGTATCTTCAACAATTTTCAGTTAGTTGCGGACTGTTCAAACAGATTGTTATCACTTTCCTTTGTCAACCGTCTTAATGGAGATATTAGCCTGCTTATTTTAAATGTGTTAATACCTCCACTAAAATACTAGACAAAGAAATATCATAAGCCTGCTAATATCGCCAACAATAATTTCTGGGCTTTAATCACATTGGAGGGAAAAATTAACCAAGTCCTCTGTACTGTAATCATGCCATCAAAGCATTTGTACAAATCATTTCATGATTAATATTGCAGTCATTAATAATATTCTGTACCTTTTCAACAGTTTTCTGAATTCTTCTTGTTCCATTTCTATTCCTAGTTGATGCAAAACATTTTGAAATGTGCTTGGAAGCATTCTGCCATTATTCATTTTTATAAATAGATCTCTCATTTCCAGCGACCTGGAATGAAGGCCAAATGTGTATAATGTAAATTTACACATTTGGATGTTAAAATAAAGATTTTCTTTAAAATAGAGCAAAATGTGACAGGATGCTGAAACACACAATAAACTGAGATGGTGGGATGCAGGTTTGACCTTACATTGCTGCTGGATTTCCATTCCGAGCCACACTGTGGCCCAGAAGCCTGCTGCATTAGAAGGAGAATAATTGCATATCCCCCATTACAAATATCCTATAGCCTCCATTACAAATATCCAAACAATCAGCTAATTGCTGGCATTGACTATGGCCTTGAAGCTGACCAGCATCTTCTCAGCTTCAGAAATGCAGGGCTTAGAAAGAACTCTGTGGGGGGGTGGGGTTGGGGGTTGGTGGAGGAGATGGAGGAATTATCCAAGGTGCAGACTCTGCCCCTATCAAGTTTCAATACCATTTGCATTTAAATTGAATGCAATTAATCTCTTCTTTATAAGAAACAGCAAGAAAATCAGTGTTTATACTTTATTAATGTATCATATTACATTGTGAAAAATATTAATTGCTTTTACAAAATTAACGGCTTGTGCACATACCTTAGATATCTAGTTTAATGATAGTATGATGGATGAGCTATCAATGGATGCAAATGATTGCTTTTGCAACATTTTTGACATAATACAAGCAACCTTCTGCTTGTTTATGAAAGCACGATTACTTTGACTCACAGAGTAGAATATTACCACATGTTCAGGAGATGTGTTGCTCTGTTTCAGTTTGTGTCCAATTATTCTACGGCTTCCAACAAAATCATAGCAACCTCAAAACATTGAATTGAAGTGATCCTTTGAGTCTAGCAACTTTTGCAGGAACACTGATAAGTTAAGCTGACCACCCATGACACCAAGGCAGAATTGGCAGAGTCCATCAAACAGCCCTAGAGAAATTGAAGTCAATGGGAATCAGGGGGAAAACTCACCACTGGAGAGAAGGAGAGGCCAACCATATCAGCACCATGACATTGCTGCAAGAGTTCCTCAGGATAGTGACCTAAGGCCAACTATCTTCAGTTGCTTCATCATTGACCTTCCCTCCTTCATCAGGTCAGAAGTGGGGATGCTCTGTACCATTCACAACTCTGTCACTGAAGCAGTTCCTGCCCATATGTGGCAAACCCTGGAGAACATTCAGTCTTGGGCTGATAAGTGGCAAGTAACATTCATGCCATAAAAGTGCCAGGCAATCACCATCTCCAACAAGAGAGAATCTAACCATCTGCCCTTGATAATCAATGGCATTACCATCAGTCTATCATCCAACAACAACAACCTGGGGGTTACCATTGGCCAGAAACTTAACTAAATCAACCATATAAATACTGTGTCTACAAGACCAGGTCAGAGACTAGGAATTCTGCAACCTGTAACTCACCTCCTGACTCCCCAAAGCCTGTCCACTATTTACAAGGCACACGTCAGGAGTGTGATGGAATGCTCTCTACTTACCTGGATGAGTACAGCTTCAACAACACTCAAGATACTCAACATCATCCAGGACAAAGCAGCCTGCTTGATCAGCATCTCATCCACTACCTTAAACATTCACTCCCTTCTCAATCTCTACTGCATAGAGGAAGAAGGGCAGAAGACTCATGGGAACACCAGCACCTGTAAGTTTTCCTCCAAGTCATACAGCATCCTGACTTGGAAATATATCACTATACCCTCACTGTCACTGGGTCTTAGTCCTGGAGCTCTTTACCCATCAGTATGTTTGGTGTACTTACATCAAATGGACTGCAGCAATTCAAAAAGGTTGCTCATCACCTCACTCCCAAGGGCAATTAGGGATGGGCAATACCCATCCTTGCCAGCCCATCTCATGAACAAATAAAAGAAAAGAAAAGGAGGAAGCAAAAAGCATTAACACAGGAGAAAATATAATTTGGCGAGTATCACTGATGACTTCCTAAGGATTTTGCATATTGTGAGTTCAACACCCTATAATACCGTGTCATGTCACTTTACAGTGTGGTGTGTACATTTGTCTGACAGAACCATTTGGACAGTGATATAAGTATATGCAGTCTTACCATATATGGGCTATGAAAGTTATATAAACACACCAATTAAACATCTCACTGCCTCTTAGAAGTAGACACAGCAGAAGAGGAACTTATCATTAATGAGACATACGCTTTATTTAAGATAACAGACAAAAATATTTTCTTCAAGTTTAAAGAAAATAATTAAAAAGCCCTAAATAAAAACAGAAAATGCTGGAAGAACTCAGCAGGTCTGACAGCATCTGTGGAGAGAGAAACAGAGTTAAAGTTTCGAGTCCATATGACCCTTCTTCAGAAGCCTTACTTTTATTTTTTGTAAAGACATAGACATTACCTCTCCCTAATCATTGCTTTCAGTTGTATATGAACTTGCATTGCACTCATCCTTTTGCTTTCTCGAGACCTTTTTACAGGATCCATCCAAGTTGGATAACCCTTTGGTTCTTGATCTTTGAAGTGCGAATAAAAATTTTCAAATGTAATGATGGAATTTGCGTTAAGTTTAAGCCTGTAAAAATACAATTGATAAATATTTAACAGTACAGGTCAGTTAAAAAAGCTGAACAATATGTTAGTGGGTCATGTAGTGGACATGAACACTGCTACTTGAATTCCAACTACAGCTTTTTTTCCATGTCTTAGGCTTCCTATTGAAAGTGTGTTGGCAAAACAGTGCAAATTAATCAGACAATGTGTGAATTGGAGATGAGGTACGTGAACAAAAAAAGGGCGCAAATCACTACGGTATCCACATTGAGCTGTAATTCTCAGAACGACCTGTTCCAAGATATTTCTTCAACATCTGTTATGATGTTAGTCTAAATTTTTATCGTTGCTGTCTCACTATAAGTATCACATACACATTTTAAAATCACTACGGGGGGAGAAATCTCAAGCAACAAGATTCTACTTCTTAGTGGAAGATGTCAATATGGACATTAACATGCTATTGATGAGAAAAATCAAATTAGCTCCATGAAAATTATTAAAATACCCATGGCTGATGTCCATACTTACTAAATTGAATCTTACTAGCAGAGTTTTTAAGATGGCAAATGAGGTATCTTCTGCATATCCAATAGCCTAAGCTAAAATTAAGTTTAATATAGTTTAAAAAAAAACTATTCTAGTATCATATTTTGTATCAAACATGATGTATAAACAACAATGATAATAAGTGACTGAATATAGGATTCTTTTTGACTAATCTTGTCACAGCACGAGTGATATTCACATGGAAAATATCATCCTCCAAAAACAACACTGGCTGATAGCTAACGAAACACTCCCATTGACGCAGGACCTCAAAGATAACGCATACATTCATCTGAAATCCTATAGTCTTAACTGGAACACACTTCACACTCTACAAACTGATGACAGCCCCACCTCTCAATGATGCACCTCCTGGTTGATTCCAAACATCACCAACCACAACCTGGTAACTGATCGAGTGGTGAAGTCCCAGGTTCAACCTCCACAGAAAATCTGGACAACCCTCAGTTGCTTGAGGATGGGTCAGGGAAGATGTGGCTACCTGGTGCCTCTAGTGGAACATGAGGGATGGCTCAAATTGTGACCATGGCCATCTAAGTCAGACCATCACCCATATACTGAAACTTCTGCCCTGAGAGATCTATCCCTGGTGGCATCACAACCATTCACAGTGCACCAGCTGAAAGCATTGAATCGATTGTTAACCTCAATATCAAACTATAACTGCTTCCCCAGCCATATGAATAAATAATAAGCTCACTAATAAAATAAAACCTGTATATAACAGCCCACCATTGAGCATCCTCTATGAAATAAAATGTCCAATATCTAATGTACCACTTAGTCATTCAAAGTATATTTTAGAACATACCTGAGTAAAAGATGATAGAACTGCCTTGCAGCAATGTACCTTCTCAGAAATCTTTTTAGAATCGTCAATAATACTTCCCTGAAGTATAAAAAAAGTGATAAAAAACATTGTTCCGTTATGCATTGAACTAATTGTGGTCCTACATTTTCACTCAAATATAATGCTGAATTGTATTGAGTTACACATCTCTGTACTAAGCTAGCCATTATTGTGTGTTTTGTTTCATTTATCTTATTCAAGTGAATGTAGGATGTGCCAGAAATTGCTGCAATGGTGGGTCTGGTGATCTTTTATGCTCATCATTTACAATCACAATCTTTTTGTGGTGCAAATTACTGGGATGTTGATCCGATAATAGCACAGCAACATCAATGTCATATCAGGGACCTCATGAATGTTGTCCTGATACATTATCTTCTTGACCAATGAAAGAAACGGCATGAGAAAGAAACAATGTGAAAGATGGAGAAAGAAACAGGGTGAATTTGAAAAAGGAATAAAGAGGGAAAGAAAAATAGTGGATTAAGAGACAAGAGACAAGAGAGACAGGGAGGAAAAGTAAGAAAAACATGTAAAATAGAAAGCAGAAGATGAGGGCATTGTAACCCAGTTGTGTTTGGCCATTGTTATATTGGTCCTTGATGAGTGACAGCCTGCTTAGATGTATGAAATGTAAAAACATTGAAGGATAGAACCAGAAGATCAGGAAACGTAGAATATTCAGTGGGTACTGTTTTCATGGGAACAAAGGAA
Source organism: Cetorhinus maximus (assembly GCF_964194155.1). Classification (NCBI taxonomy): domain Eukaryota; kingdom Metazoa; phylum Chordata; class Chondrichthyes; order Lamniformes; family Cetorhinidae; genus Cetorhinus; species Cetorhinus maximus. The sequence continues at coordinate 56,835,912 of NC_135898.1, forward strand.
TTGATAGACAAAGATGAAGATCAGTCTCATTTGCCTTATAATACCCTGATAGTCACATGAAACATTAATAATGGATTTGTTGACTAATCATAGCAATCAGTCTCTATCAATTAGTTTACAACTGACATAGAAATTACATGAGGAAAACTCCTGTGGTGGAGAGCTTTGGGAACAGCAACTCCTAAGTCAGCTCCTTCCTCTCAAGCATGCGGCACTTACCACAACCCCCAAATTACTTGTATATTCATTTTCTGAAAGAAATCAATTTAATTATCATTCAAATGAGTGACCCACTTCTGAATGCGGAAACAACTTTGGCTGTGAAAATGATTTCTTTCTGATATTAACAAGAGTGTGGATGCCAAAGCTGGCACAAAAGTACTGGCAAGGCAGATAAAGTGTATGTAAAAACCTCCAGGAGCAATTCATTACCTGCTAGAGTGAGATTCCACAGCTTCACTGGTCCTTTCATGGGCTACAAAGGACGTTCAATGTCATGTCAGGACCATAAATTACATCATCAACAGGGCCCTCTAGAACATTAACTACCAGCTTTAAATGATTGCAGCAGGAATAATGTTTAATCATGTATTAGGTTCAATGGGGAGCCTAATAATGAGATAGGGCTTCTATTGGCTTTGATGAGGTGAACAGGAAACATTTCAGTAATTTGCGAGGAAACAAAACTCATAGCATATCTCGTTTACTCTGTGAATTGCTAGATTTTTAGCAAATTAATAGTGCCAAGTACTGTTAATGTGTCATTCCAATGATATGAGTATCCAGCAATTTTTGTCCCAATGCATGTTTTCTAATAATTGTGAAATCTTGAAGTGCAGGCAAGAATTCTCTGAATGACTAAAACTCAATAAATTTAAATGAACCTTTCTTACTCCAACCACTCAGAAACAATTTAATGTGCATAAGTTCATTGGTGTAGTGTGCTATTAAGTCATACCAATCAAGACCGTAGACAAGGACAAAGAATTGGATATGGATATTTGGGGAAATTCCTGGGCTTACAGCAAGGGAGAGAAAGGAACCTAGGCTAATCCAAAAAAATTGAAGGGGAGCACGTTCCCTATGTTTGCATCTATGATTCACCTAAAGACCCTTGTTTAGTATGTATAAAATCCAACTTTTATCAATGTGGGCATTTAACAAAATATATCTATTTAACTTCTTATCATTTTCTCAGTACTTGCAAACCCTGGTTGAATATTGCTCTACGCTGAGTTAATTGATCTTGGCAAGTTAGGTTGATGGAAACACCACAAATGGACTCAATGTTCTGAGCAAAGAAAGAGAACTCAGTCTTGATCATTGTCCAGTGACCTCTACGGGAATTTTCTTACCATACATTATCTTTTATATGCTTTAAAGGAACATGTGTGATCTGTTGCACTTAGCATACTGCATTCATGAATGATTGGAAATTACAAGCAATATAAAATGACTCCTTCCCCACTCCCCCCGCCCCGCCCATTTCAGCATTATAATGAAGCTTGCTGATGAAAGCTTTGTGCTTCTGTTTACTTGGCCCTGGAAATGAATTTAATGTCCACAATAAGCAGGATCTCAGTATAACTCATCAAGTTCACAGTCCTTAAACTGTGATTTACACCTGTTAATAAGCCAAAGACTAACAGAAAATCTGCATTTTCCATTTATGAATCCTGACAGTCCTACCAGGGGAATGCAAAAGGGCCTGCCTCTTCTTCATAAGGAAGGCTGTCACTGAATTAAGCCATCTCATTGACACGAACCTGTAGACAAATTCTACTGCAGGGCACAACTCTGCCTGTGGGTGTGAAGGTCCGTACTGTGCTACTGGGGAGGGAAAAACATAAAGTGCAGACTATCTAAATAAAACTGAAAGTTGTATTGAGGTTCATGCTGTTTGTCATCAGAAATCAGGCAGATTTTTTACCATACAAAGCAGTAGGCTGTGCATTAGACGAGCAGGTTTCAGCATCTGATGTTATTACATGCGTTCCCAGCCGTTGAGTTTCCACATTACCATTGAAGCCTCACAAAATGTACCTTCAGTTATATAAACAACGTCTGGCTCAGGTTATTAAAGTTATACCACACTAATATTTGCCTAAATTTTAAAACAATTCAGTAAAGAAAAAGGCTTTGTTCTTCACCTTGTCACAAGACCTCTACCAGTTGGGTCATGGGCCTGGAAAAGCTGTTTTAGAGTGTAGAATACCCCGGATTTGAGTTTTTCATGGAGAAGAAATTGAAACTGGGAAACCAATGAGGAGAAATACATCAGATCCAACAAAATGCGAGGTGTAAGCCTTATTCTGTAGTATACTGTTACAATTTAGGCTTTCTCCCAACACTCTAGCAGCTCTAAGTAAATCCACATTACCTATGATGTCAAACTTCCTCATACCGTTAATGTGAGCATGTGATGCAGAAATGCCAGTTATACTTTTAATAGCGTTAAGCATTGAAGCCCGCTTAGCATCCCGTTCACTCTAGGAATCAGAAAAGACCACATTATCAGAATGTAGTATTCAGACTAAAACTAAAAGATAATTTAAGTTCTGAAGAGTCCACACTGGACTCGAAACATTAACCCTGTTTCTCCCTCCACAGATTCTGCCAGACCTGCTGAGCTTTTCCAGCACTTTCTCTTTTTATTATAGCTAATTTGAGGGCTGTGATTACACAAAAGAAAAGAAGTTTCCAACAAATAAACACCAATTGTACTACTTGATCTGCACAATGCTTAAGCTGTTACAAAATGAAATAAGAGAGTCCAGGATGTCTGTGCTTTGCAGGGCTTGCATGTTATAAATGCTTTTTTATTTATTCTTTCACAGAATGTCGCTGGCTAGGCCAGCATTTATTGCTCATCCCTAATTGACCTTGAGGTGGCGATAGTGAGCCACCTTCTTGAACAACTGCATTCCATGTAGTGTAGGTACACCCGCAGTGCAGTTGGGGAGGGACTTCCAGGATTTTGACCTAGCGAAAGTGAAGGAATGGCAATATATTTCCAAGTCAAAATGGTGTGTGACTCGGAGGGGAACTTGCAGGTGGTGGTGTTCCCATGCATCTGCTGTCCTTGTCCTTCTAGGTGGTGGTCACAGGTTTGGAAGGTACTGTCGAGGAGTCTTGGTGATTTGCTGCAGTGCATCTTGTAGATGGTGCACATTGCTGCCACTGTGCATTTGTGGTGGAGGGAGTGACTGCTTAAGGTGGTGGATGGGGTGCCAATCAAGCAGGCTGCTTTGTCCTGGATGGTGTCAAGCTTCTTGAGTACTGTTGGAGCTGCACTCATCCAGGCAAGCGGAGTATTTCATCACACACCTGATTGTACTTTGTGGATGGTGGACAGGCTTTGGGGAGTCAGGTGAGTTATTTGCAGCAGAATTCCCAGCCTCTGACTTGCTCTTGTAGCCATAGTGTTTATATGGCTAGTCCAGATCAGTTTCTGACCAATGGTAAACTCCAGGATGTTGATAGTGGGGGATTCAGCGATGGTAATGCCATTGAATGCCAAGGGGAGATGATTAGATTTTCTCTTGTCGGAGATTGTCATAAGGCATGAATGTTACTTGCCACTTATCAGCCCAAGCCTGAATCTTGTCCAGCTCTTGCTCCATAGAGACACAGACTGCTTCAGTATATGAGGAGTCACGAATGGTGCTATTCATCAGTGAACATCCCCACTTCTATCCTTATGATGGTGGGAAGGTCGTTGATGAAGCAGCTGAAGATGGTTTGGCCTAGGACACTACCCTGAGGAACTCCTGCAGCGATGTCCCAGCACTGAGATGACTGACCTCCAACAACCACAACCACCTTCCTTCATGCTAGGTATGACTCCTACCAGTGGAGAGCTTTCCTCCACCCTCCTGACACCCACCCGAACCCCCACCCCCAATTATCATTGATTTCAATTCTGCTAGGGCTCCTTGATGTCAAGGGTGGTCAGTCTCACCTCACCTTTTGAATTCAGCTCTTTTGTCCATGTTTGGACCAAGGTTGTAATGAGGTCAGGGGCTCCGTGGCCCTGGCAGAACCCAAACTGAACGTCAGTGAGCAGGTTATTGCTGTGTAAGTGCCACTTGATAGCACTATTGATGACCTCTTCCATTACTTTACTGATGATGGAGAGTAGACTGATGGGGCAGTAATTGGCCGGGTTGGATTTGTCCTGCTTTTTGTGTACAGGACATACCTGGGCAATTTTCCACATTGTCGGATAGATGCCAGTGTTGTAGCTGTACTGAAACAGTTTGGCCAGGGGTGCGAGAAGTCCTGGAGCACAAGTCTGCAGTACTACTGCTGCAGCCTTTCCAGTATCCAGTGCCTTCAGTCTTTTCCTAACGTCACTTGGAATGTATTGTATTGGCTGAAGACTGGCATCTGTGATGCTGGGGACCTCAAGAGGAGGCCTGGTTCGATCATCTATTTGGCACTTCTGGCTGAAGATGCTTGAAAATGTTTGAGCCTTGTCTTTTGCATTGATGTGCTGGGCTGCCCCATCATTGAGAATGGGGATATTTGTGGAGCCTTCACTTCTGGTACATTGTTAAATTGTCCACCACCATCATGACTGGATGTGGCAAGGCTGCAGTGCTTTGAACTGATGCGTTGGTTGTGGGATCACTTGGCTCTGTCTATCGCATGCTGTTTACACTTTTTGGTACGCAAGTGGTCCTGTGTTGCAGGTTCCCCAGGTTGACACCTAATTTTCAGGTATGCCAGTTGCTGTTCCTGGAATGTCCTCCTGCACTCTTTATTGAACCAGGATTGGTCTCCTGGTTTGATGGTAATGTTAGAGTGGGGGATATTCCAGGTCATGAGGTTACAAATTGCAGTTGAATACAATTCTGCTGTTGCTGATGGCCATGGCGCCTCATGGATGCCCAGTTTTGAGTTGCTAGATCTGTTTGAAATCTATGCCATTTAGTACAGTGGTAGCACCACACAAGGCGATGGAGGGTATCATCATTGTGAAGACAGGACTTTGTCTACACAAGGACTGTGTGGTAGTCACTCCTACCGATACAGTCATGGACAGATGCATTTGTGACAGGTAGATTGATGAGGATGAGGTCAAGTAGGTTTTTCGCTCTTGTTGGTTCCCTCACCATCTGCTGCAGACGCAGTCTAGCAGCTATGTTCTTTAGGACTTGGCCTGTAGTGGTGTTACTGAGCCACCCTCGGTGACGGACATTGAAGTCCCCAACCCAGAACACATTCCGTGCCCTTGCCATCTTCATACAATCTATCTGTTTGTGTGTTATGGGGGTTTATGGTTTTTGCAATTCACTGATTTATCAGTAATTGTTGAAATGGTTACATTTTCTGAGCTGTTGCTATGCCTGAATATTGAACATTTACTCGAGCTATCAAATTAGATTAAAAACCAGATGTACCAGGTTCAAATAATTGCTTTCAGCTTACATAACGTGAGTTTACATTCACAACCAGAATATTGTTATGAAAACTATACTTACCTCGTAGAGAGTGGAGGTCGGGAACTTCAATTCCCGATGATCACAGCGCTTTTGCGCATGAGCGGACTGCACATGCACAGTTCAGCAATTTTTTCGTTCTGTGGGCCCAATGCACCTGTGCAGAAAGAGAAACAGTGAAAAAGCCTGGGTCAGGTGGCAGGTGAGGAGCTGAGCGCCATGGAAGACAAGTATCCCAGGCAGGGGACAGGGAGAGGTTCCAGATTCCCAGAGAGGGGAGGGGATGAGGACAGGAAAAAGTCCCAGTTCAGTTAAAAAGGGAGGAGCAGAGAAACAGGCTCCAAACAGGAAAAGGAATGTGGGGAGAAGACTTTAGGTGAAGAAGGCAGCCAAAGGTTGGTGACTCCTTGCTGCAGGCCACTGGGGCAAAGGTACCCCTTTGGAACAATAGTGTTCTGCTCGGCTTGGCCGAAGAGCTGAAGTTGTGCTTGTGAGTTGGTGTTTGGGGTTTATACTCGGAAATTCAGGGGAACGGAATTTCGGGAGCTGAAATTGAAACCCTGTGAGGTGGGCCATCATTGATGCCCTCCAAGTCTGGTATTGAAGAGGGCTCAGGAGAAGCCAAGAGATCCAAGAAGGCAGCCAAAGGTTGGTGACTCCAAGCTGCAGGCCGCTGGAGCAAAGGTACCCCTTTGGGGCAGTGGCTCAGCCGAAAATCTGAAGTTGTGTTTGTGAGCTGGTGCTTGAATGCATGTTCAGGCGAGGTGGGCCGTTGTTGATGGTGTCTGAGTTGGAGCAACTTTTGAAGAGAATTCCAAGGTTAGACCTTCAATGGTCAAGACTGGGAGAGTTTCAGTGAGGTTGGTTGAATCACAGTGTTTTTAGACGTCTGGGTGGGTTGTTGAGAAATCCACGGACTCAGTCTTGCTCGCATCTGTCATTTATTGTGCATTGGGGTGTTTTTGACCAGATTTTGCCTGTTAATTCACGTGTATTCATATTAACCTTGAACATTAGTGGAAAAGGTAGAGATTGTAACTTGTTTTACCTTTCTGACCTTGTATAGTAAAATCTATTTTTGTTTGTTCAAAACCTATGGAATCTTGTGGCTTCATTCATTTAGTGTCTTGAATCACAAACTTTGTCTACTTTAAAAACGTTATTTGCCCCTAACCAGATCTTACCAAAAACTTGGGGTCTGACCTAGGATCATAGGAATATGCAAATCTGAATTAAGCAAATTCCTGGGATAAATAGCAAATTATTATAAATCATCAGTCTGTTCCGAGTATCATTGATATAGTTAGTCCTATGGCCCCAACATTTTATCAGTCCCAAATTGTTCCAAGTCATAATTCAATATATTTAGAGACAATATGGAACCTTAATAATAGTACTGGTTTCATATTCAGGTGGTCATGGCTTTGAACCATAAGGTTGCCTATGTCAAATGCACCTGCTATCAAAATCTCTGTGGCGTTATCCTTTGGAGTTATCACAGTGCCCTAAGATAGCCGCACTACTGTACTGTTGAGTAAGAACAACTGAGATCTCAGTTCCACATAGCTCCCGGTCGTTAGTACTAAAATAAGATTTGTACCAAAAAAGTCCAAGCTCCATTTTGCAGAAGAGGCATCAGCTCCCCTGATGGTTTAAGTGTGTAAATGTACAGTGTGGTATCAAGGTATATAGTGACAACACAGATTCAATCCGTGATTATTCATGACCTCGAGTGGAGCAGCAGTGCAAATGCTGCTTTTGGCTTCAGTGATCCTAAGCTGTAGAGGGGAAAGAAATCAGTCGGAGTTCCTGCTCTTGATTGATATCCAATGATCCCTCCTGGAAATAAATGTGACAAAGCTGGAAATCTGAAATAAAAATAGAAAATGTAGGTCTATCATTGCCAAAGCCATAGCTCTCTTTTCTCTCAATAGACGGGATTAGATCCAACAAATGTGGAGGCTGAATCAGATTATATATGGAAGAAAAGATGAGTAAATGGAGCAGGAGCAATGACACAGTAAATCAAGTACATTATTGAAAAGAAAGTCTGTCCTGAGATTCTGAAAAAAAGAGTGTAATGAATATTTACAAAGAACCTATTAATTCACAGCTCATCATCACATTGTCACAGATAGTCTAGCATGTATCAAAAGCATTAGAACTCATCTATTATGAATATGTAACCGGATTAACTCAGTAAGAAATTTATTTATAATCTATTTGAACACGAAGGATCATTAAAATCAGCAGGAAACATATAATTGATTATTTTTTCGGTTGATTTCAGTTCACCTACAAAGAAGAGTATAATAATGCCATTATATGACTGAGACTCTTGACTGAAATACCATGAATAAAAGTTATGCGCTTTCTGACACCCTAAATTTAAGAATCCTTTTGCAGTTCAGTTATTTTAAGTGAGAGGTTCTCTTTTTGAACTATGTTGTAGTAATCAATATGGTGTTCAATCCTTCTGAAATCAAGAAATATCTTGCCGCCATTCTTAATTAAATTCTGATTTTTTTTGCACCACAGTAGCACTGGGGGGAACATTTAGATGCACTCATCAATTTTCTGTGATTTGAAATCTCTCCAGAAAGTTTTCTTCTGATAGTGCTGATTGAAGTAGCAGCTGATCAAGGATGGGCATCCATGATGGTTGAGTTTTCACAGAGGAGAATATTGGTGAATAGATTGAATTCTAATTAAGGTCACATTTATCATAGTTTGCCTGTGACACTCATATTGCTTTTTCAGCAGGAATCTCTTCCAGATCATTGGGACACAGCATCTTTTCAATGGCCCGACTTTTTTGGTCAATGGTCAAGCAAGGGCACTTGCAGCTGACCTTGAAGAAATCCTGGCTGAGCGATCTAGCAATGTTATGGTGTTTCTAACAGCAATACTGGAAACAAAAAGAAGCAGTTCTCATCGAATCAATTGATTTCACAGATTTCTGGTTCGGGTTGTGGGGGTTACTGGGAAAAGTGGACATAGTGCAGTCTGTGGTGGCGCAGTGAATGATAGATTGTGATTTCAGGATTGTGCTAAATCCTGAGGTTGCTGGTCAGATTCAGAGGGATAATAACGACAAACACTGATGGTTCACCATCAAAAAGCTCTGCAAATTCTAGGCCAATGTATTTTTCAGATATTAAAATGAAAATCAAACCAAGAATACGCAAAGACACTGTTTGTCTATTCGAAAAGCTTGGATAGAAGATTCTTAGTTGTGTTATTTGATCGAGAATCTCATGAAATGAATCTATGCTTGAGTTTCTGGTCTCACCTACTATTATTATGCTGCCCAAACCTTTCCCTAGTGCCTCCTTTAAGTACACCTGCCTCTGTATTGGATGGGCCCAGGACAAAATTCTAAACTTAGTGTCATCATTAGGTTTTTAAATAAAATTCAAATCGTGCAGTGACTAAATGTTTTAGCTTTCCGTAAATATTCAAAATTTTTTATTTATTATTGCTGCAATTTTTCTTTGACATCTGATGGAGAATGCAATAGCAGCGCACTAAATACATATAATATTAAAAACTGCAGCTTCTAAATTCCTCACTTCATCAATTTGCAGCCTCATCTGTGTCCCAGGTCTTGATGAGATAATTGTCTCAGTGTCCTGATCAGCCATTCTGGGGTCACGGGCCCACCGTTTTCCTAATTTAAAAAAAACACTGTTATTATCAGAAAATTACAGAATTATGAGCTCAACCCTCCCTTATCCAATAAAATTAAAATTTATAATAAAATTGAAAATTTAAAGTTCATAATTATGGCTACCCTCTTGTGTAGATTTTTTTCCTTAATTAATTGTCATTTTCATCTAACATTTGAAAAATATCTGTTTGTTTTTCAGGACTCCCCGATAAATCATTCATTCTTGACCCAAAGGGTGCATAGGTAACTAATCAATAACTCACTCTGTCAGCATCCATTAAAGGTGTACAAGGATGGCTCGTGATGAATCACCTTATGCAGGAAGCAATGCTTCCTTGGAGCATCTGAAAACTTGACATTGCAGGCTGAATTTCAATGCTTTCCTGATTCATATCTTCTGAGAGACTATCCCTTCTGTCTCATGCATTCTTTGAATTACTATATGGTATATAGTTGAAAGACTTAGCTGAGCATATTCACTTTACTGATGCTTAATCCAAGTTATCTATGAATAAGCATTTAAAGTGGCACTTACTGAGATTTATCCAATGATCCAGCTTTCTCCACGTGTCCAGTTGTCCCTTTTTGTGCTCTTCGAGTGCATATTCTAAAGCAGAAATGTATTCACTCCTTCTGGTGCTATATTTCGATGTTATCCCATTATTTGTAAGTTCCTGAGAAGCGGACCTTTCACTACACAGTCCTCTGCTTGACAGTCTGGATTCTCCCTGAACTGAAAGGGTTTCAGGATTGCCCAGCCTTGACAAAGGATGTTGCACGTCAGGAAACCTGGGTGGTAACCTCGAATGTGAAGCTGGTCTAGTAATGCTTACCTGAGCCATTTTGGTTATCTTCAGCTGAACAAATACTAAGTCGCCATGATTAGAAAAGCAGTGCTCTCCTTGCAGCAAATGGGATCTCGAGTCACAGCAACAACTTTGTGTTGCTACAGGCAACCTCAATTCTATACCTCTGAAAGGAATTAGCTGCAGGGGAGCTCTGATTGAATGGCTGTCTCTTAAAGGTTTCCACTAAATTAAACATAGTTCTGCTATTATTGAATCAATAGTGTGTCATTAACACCAAACTCAGTAGTTAGGATCTGTGTCACACCTTTGACATTCTTTGAACAAAAGCATTTGCTTATTAATTACTCATCTCTTTTGTATTTGAGTTCTATGGTTTCTGCTATTTTTATAAGTCTACACTGTAGTAATGATTTTAAGCCCATTTTTAATTGTTCCTTCTCGTGTATTTACCTACCATTAATATTACTCTTGAAAAAGCACCACTGCATCTTATGAGGCAAAACATCGCTGTGTGTATCCTATCCCACACAAAGTGCTGCTCAACCATCAACCCTTTGTTTGCCAAACTACATTGGGTCCCTGTTTCCCAATGCCTCAAATTAAATTCCCTCTATGCCTTTCCTTATCTCTGTAACTTTCTTCGGCCCTCTAACTCTCCAACTCACACTGTGGATCCCCACTCCCTTTTCCACATCACTGGTGGTCATGTCTTCAGCTGTCTAAGGCCTATGTTCCAGGATACCCACCCTAAACCTCTCCATTTCCTCATGACCACCTCCTCCTTTAAGGCCATGCTTAAAACATACCTCTTTAACCAAGCATTTTGGCCCTCCTAATATTTCCTTCTTTAGCTTGTTGTCCATTTTTCCCTGATTACACTTCTGCAAAGGCGCCTTGTGGTATTTTTCTATGTTAATGATGCTAAACAAATGCAAATGTTTTTTTTGTTGCTCAACCCTTGTGACCTTTTCATTAAATGTCAGTTCAATGACACAGCACTGTTCTATTTGAGGATATTCAAGTTTTCACAGAACAGTTTCAGGAAAGCACAATTTGTACATTTGTGGCATTGGCTTCTCTTTTTCATGTTGCTTTAGGTTCTGTATATTGCAAGAAACAAAGCACAAAATCAGAAGTAATCATGTATACCAATCTTGGCTTCCAGGATTGATCACTGATATCGTAATTTATTATCATAATAAATAATAGCAGAAGAAAATACCATAACATTTCAGCTTGTTCAGCTTTTATCTAAATGTTAAGAAAAATACCTTTTCACAACAGGTATAGGGAAGGCTTCTGGTGACTAGTTTCCAAGTGTGCAAAGTTTGGACATACAAATTTAAGAATGTATTTTAGTTTTAGGTAGCAGCTGCAGGGTTTGTTTTCAGCCAAGCACAATACTCCATTTACCTTGCCTGGCTAAAACTCAAAGTTCTGCAGTCCAGATGCATATTTGTATTCTTAAACAAATGCACAGAAGGTCTCATCTAATAGTTACATTTAAAATGCTTAGACAGTGCTGATGGCAGTGCCCACTTGCCTAAACCGTTAAAAGAATTGCAGGTTGGTTTAAAAGTGTTTGAAGTCCAACTCCATACACTGAACTACATACAGTGTCAAACAGAAACAATGGGGAGAATTTTCCCCATGTCGGGCGGACCCTGCGGGAGCGGGCGCAGGCGGGCACAGACCCGATGGCCGCCTGCGATCAGGTCCGCAACGCCATTTTACGCCGGCGGGCCAATTAAGGCCCACCCAGCGTAGTTCACGGCTCCCGTGCATAGCGGGAGTGTGAGGGCAGCGGCGGGTGCTCTGAGACCGCCGGGTCCAATGGCGATCCAGCGGCCTGTTTAAATGAAGGCCTGGCAGCCTTGGAAAGGCGGCTCACAATGGCTGGGAAAAGAGCACATCAGAGGGGCAATGTGCCTGACGCAAGTCCAGAGGGTAGGCCATCAGGGCAGAACAGTCCGGAGGGTAGGCCAGTGGGGCAGTGTGCCCCTCGTTTTTCCGACGAGTGTCTTTCTGACCTCCTGGAGGAGGTGGCAGCGCGGCGGGATGTCCTGATTGCGAGGGACGGGTGGCGAAGGCCTCCCCGCCTGAACAAACATGAGTGGGAGGAGGTGGCCGAGAGGATTAGCTCCCATGATGCAGTGCGCCGCACATGGCTCCAGTGCCGCAAAAGATTCAACAATCTCCTGCACTCAGGAAGGGTGAGTACCATGTTGCCTCAAGTCACTTAATGCAGCTGTCATCCGTCATAGTGCTGGAACTGTGAAGCATGTTGCAGTCAGGGTGCTAACATGCTGGGAGGGGAGCTTCCAGTTGGCGGGGCACCAATCCATCTGCTGGTCTTTGCGCTCCACATGCTTGTGCCTCCTTCCTTAGCAAAGTGACACCTCGTGGTACCACATGTGAAGGAGGCAGCATTTGGGCAATGGTGGGGGGGGTCAGCCCTGGCTTGTTTGGGTGAGTATGCGGCAGCTGCGGGGTGAAGAAGAACTGGAGTCCTGCAATGTCCCACTCTGGCTGGGTTGGCAGGGATGCGATGGAAATCCAGGTGCAGGCTGGACTAATCAATGCTCCTCTCTCCTTTTCAGGAAAAGACTGCGCACAATGCATCGGAACGAATGCGGACTGGCGGAGGACAGGCCCAGTTGGCCATCCTAATGGCGTACGAGCAGCAGGCCATGGATCTGGAGAGGCGCTATGCCCCCCAGGTCCACCGGTGGCGATGAGACTGAGGTGCTGTGGGGACGTATGTTTGGCGAGCACTCAGGTCACCATGTGTGTCACAGAAGCCATGGCGCTGCTGAATGCTCCATGATTGAAGTTTGCAACGTGGGTTTACCATTGATTATGGAAAGATGAGCGCATAATGATCTGGGGGAGCAACATGCAAGTTGACATTGTCTGCACAAATTAAATGTCCTTTATTTTCCTCTTAGCATCACTGGAGCAGGAAGCAGAGGAGCCACCTCTCACACCTGAGGGCCCAGAGCAAATCCATTCACCAGCGTCACATCATCTCAGCCAGGCAGGCACCAGCGCAGATACTAGCACCTCGTGGGAATTAGATACTCGGCTAGTGTCCCGGGGCACAGTGGTGAGGACACTTCACACTCACTTGAGGTGAGGGCAGAGACAGAGAGTGCCCAGGGCACCGGCAGTCGGTGGACTGCTGGGGAACAGGTACTTGCTCGGTTGGTGGCTGATGCTGTGCCTCTGGAGTCGTCCGTGAGGCAGTGAACGCTGGAAGTGCAGCAGGATATGCGGGACGATCTGGCGGAGATACATGAGGCTACGCGTGGCATGGTGCCCATGCTGGAAGAGTCCATGCGGAGCATCACCGATGCAATGAGCCTCATGGCTGAGCGCCATGATTCCTTCATGGAGAGAGTGGTGGCTCTCGTGGAGAGGCTCCTCCAGGAGAACAATCAGGGCCTCCTGGGGTTGCGCTCGGACCTGCAAGCCCTCACAGCGGCATTGGCCTCAGCTGGTCATTGCCCGTGTGGGAGATTATTTGGGCACCAAGTTTCCAGCTCAGTGCCCATCCATCTACGATGAGCAGGGAGGTCCAAAGCAACCTCACGTCGGCGCAGCAGCTGCCTGTCGCCTCTTCGGGCTCCTCTCAGGGAGTTCTGAATGAGGGCAGCAGCTCCTCCGCCCCTCTGCCAGTGACCGTAGCATCCAATGAGGCTGCGGCGACTGGGGAGAAGCCAGCTGTGGAACTGGCCGCTCCCTCTCAGGCGGGGACATCAAATGCTCCACGGGCCAGAGGACGTCTGCCAAGGTCATCGAGGCCAACAGGACAGCACAGTGAGCAGGCTGTCTCAGATGCCAGTGCCAGTGAGGGGGCAGCACCTAGACATAGCACACGTAAGCGTAAATTTAAGGCACCTTAGGCACACCACAGGTTTCTCACCGATGCTTTTATGTTGACCCATAGTACTTTGTGGAAGACTTGGTGTGATGTCCAACACCGTTCTTGTTTTGCTTTATCAAGTTACATTAGTTCACTCAATAAATTTTGACATATTGCCATGCCTCAGGGTGATTCCTTACTTCTGCAAGTGGACGGGAAGCCATGATGTTATGAGTGAGTTGTTTGACATTGAGCTTTAGTGACAAGGGCTTTGGTTAATGTTATTATCCAGGCTGATTTAGCACTCAGGTATCGAGTGTGGAGCCTGCAGCCCTGGCGTGTGTTGAAGTTCCATCTGTGGTGGGCTGGCTGAAGGTTCTTTGGATTAAAGCCTCCCGGGTGTCCCTGCCTCCCTGCAGTATGCTCGGATCAGCATCTACCCCCTCAGCATTCTCCTGTGCATGCTCATCTTCGGACTCACTGCTGGACTCATCGTGTGCATCAGGAGCAACTGCGTCCATGTCTCCCTCGTCCACTTTCCAGCGGCAGATTGTGGAGAGCGCAGCATGCAACCACTATCAGCGACACATGATCTGGGGGGGTACTGGAGTGCACCCCCTGAAAGGTCCAGGCACTGGAAGTGCATCTTGAGAAGACCAACGGTTCTCTCCACTACAGCCCTTGTGGAGCGTGGCTCCTATTGTACCGCTGCTCAGCCTCTGTTCTTGGATGGCAGAGAGGCGTCATGAGCCACGTTCTGAGGGGAAAGCCCTTGTCACCCAGCAGCGACCCATCTAGCCGGGCTGGAGCACTGAAGAGCCCCGGCACCTGGGAGTGTCTGAGCATGTAGGCGTCGTGGGAGCTGCCTGGGTACCTTGCACAAACTTGTAGAATCAGCATCCTGTGGTCACACACTATCTGCACGTTTATGGAGTGGAAGCCCTTCCTGTTGACGAAGGCACCGGGTTCACCTGCTGGCGACTTGATGGCCACATGTGTACAGTCTATAGTATCCTGGACACGGGGGAAGCCAGCAATGGCCGCGAAGCCTCTGGCTCACTGTGTCTGGCTGGTATCGACCCAGCGGTAATGGATGAAGGTCAATGCATGTCTGAACAGAGCGTCTGCAACCTGCTTGACGCAAGTGTGAACAGCTGATTGGGAGACTCCACAGAGATTACCCACTGATCCCTGGAAAGAGCCGGAGGCATAGAAGTTGAGGGCAGCTGTGACCTTCAGAGCCACTGGCATGGGGTGTCCACCCACACAGTTTGCGGAGATCTCAGGGCCTATCATCCAACAAATGGAAGTGACTGTCTCCCTTGAGAGACGGAGCCTCCTTCAGCACTGGATCTTAGACATATTGAGGTAGCTGCTTCGCTACCTGTATACCCTGGCAGCAGGATATTGGGGTCTTCTGCGGTCCCTTCCACCTTGCACTTCCCATATTGGCCCTGCGCCCCTTGTGCCTGCACCTCTCCTCCCAAAGGTGGCTCCCCTGGAGGCTGAATGTGGACTCCTGGCCTCCTCCCCATTCTGGCTCTCCCTTCCGCCTCAGAGGAAGTGCCTCCAGTAGAGAGCACAACTCCCATTCCCAGGCTAAGGGAAGGCTTCCTGAAGAGAGGTGAGAGGGAGGTCTAGCTGTTTTGCTGGATAACCAGGCAGGCAGTGGGGGTGGGGGGAGTGGTTGGGAGAGGAAGCTTGGACTGGGAGAGGAAGGTGAACTGGGCGGGGGGTAGGGGGGTGAAGTTGGGAGGGCACGGGGATGAAGGTGTGAGGGAGGTGAAGTTGGGAATGGGGGAGATGAAGGTGTCAGGGGGGTGATGTTGGGAGGATGGAGTAGGGAGTACAGGGGCAGAGGCTGTAACAGGGGAGAATGCAGCAAGTGGAGAGGTAGGTGTAAGTGGGGAGGAAGGTGAAAGTTCGGAGGGCGGGGGAAATTCAGAGAGGGGAAGGAGTTCAGAGGGGAAGGAATTTGGAGTGGGGAAGGAGTTTGGTGGGGAGAAGCTGTCTGAGAGGAGGAGGGAATTCGGAGGGTGGAAGGTGTCTGGGCCTAGCATGGAGTTCAGAAGGGGGGTGATGTCTGGGGAGAGGAAAGTGTCCAGGGGAGGAGGGAGTAAGGGTAGAGGAGGGAGTAGGGGTGGAGGAGGAAGTAAGGAGGGGATGTCCAGGTGAACATGCAAGAGGGGGGGTCTGTGGAATAAATGGCTGCCTACTGAGGAGCTAACTGAGGGTGAGCATGGTAGGAGGGAATGGTGAGTATGAGAGGGGGCAGAGGGGGCTTGTAGGGTGGGTGGGTGAGGGTGCGTCGGTTGTAGTAGAAGGGACAGCGAGGGTGGTTGGTGGTGGCTCGGAGGCAGATACGGACCCTGGGGGTGGAAGGAGGAAGCCAGGGATGTCAATGTGGATGGGGGTGGGATTCTCAGGAAGGTAAGGAACACGCACGTTCACCTGGACATCCCGGAAAGACAAGGGTTCGGCTTGGTGGGTGACAGTGGGGATGTGGAAGGTGATGCTGGGGGGTCGACAGTAAGGGCTTGGGTGACTGGGGGAGGGGAAAGGATGAAGGAGCTGATGACAAACTTGACAACTACGGTTTCGCAGAAATTGAAAGTGAGTGGGGCCTCTTGTTGGACGGGCACAGGTGCTGCATGGGAGTGTAGTCAGTGGGTGAGCAGAGATGCAGGTCCGATCAGATGGACAACTGAAAGAGAAGCCCAGCAGGCAGCATTGAAAATGCCTGGGACAGTGAAATGAGTGTGAGGAATGAAGGCTCTGCATGCGGAGTGCTTGCATGAGTCCCTGAAAGGCCGTGCCACAGACGCACACACACACACACACACACACACACACACACTTCTCCCTCCAGAATCACTCGTGGTCCGTCTGCGTGGAGTTGAACTGCTAGGGGGTGAGGGACGCAGGGGGAGGACTCACGACGCCCATCAATGCAGCTGAAAGACTACATTACAGGTGATTCAGTGAAAGGGAATAAATTTTCAAATTAAAAAGTGACAAAATGTGTTCACTCGTGCAACCACCTGTGATCAAAATTTCTTAACTTCTCTCGGCCTCCCACTTCTTCTAGGTGCTGCCCTGACATACACAGCAGGGGTGGAGACAGCCTGTGCAATGGTTGGCCCCGTTGCCTCTGATGACTTCAGCGTGGATCCTCTGGAGAACTGAGGCCTTTAGGGCCCCAGCTTGCTTTGCCTGTCCTCCTGTGGGCCAGCTGCTCCCTCTGTGGTGACAGAAAACGGGTTTGAGGGAGTCACAGGCAAAAGGGACTCAGGGGGAGCAGACATCCTCTCAGATTTCTGAGTGGATGACCCATGGTTGTCCAGCTGCTGCTCCTCCTCCCTTCGGGTGCCCAAGGCCTGACTCCTTGAGGGGAAGGAGCACCTGGAGGGATGTCGTGGTGCCTCGCTTCCCCTCGCATTGCCACTGTAGGAACTCAACCATGGCACTCCATCCACAACGCTATGGAGTGCAGGTCTGTGAGCATCTCCGCGTTCTGTTGGACCAGGGTCTCCATGGTGTCTGACATCCTTTCCATGGAGACCTCCATAAACGCATATGTGGGCACCATCAGAGAGCAGGTGGACACACTCCTCCAACTCGCGTGCCACTGTTTAGAGGGTTTCCAACAGCTCTACGTGATGTTCCGCCACCTTCTGCTGACTCTGCATGATGAGTTGGAAGGCCAAATCCAGGTGTTCATCATCTGTCTCGGACCTCACAGATGCCTCTTCCCCAGAAGTCCTCCAAGTGCTGGGGAGCTCGGCTGAACCTGCCTCCTCCTGCTGCAGACACATGCCCGTGCGGTGACCACCAGATTATGAACCCGAGCCTGCTCTAGATCTAGGTCCCACCAAGGTGTGTGTCTCTGTGCTGGTGGAGCGTGTGGGTAAACGCTGTGATGGGTCTTCCAGGCTGCTTATATCCAGCTCTTCACTAGAGGAGGTGTCCTCTTGACTGGAGGTGAGGACCTGGATGGAGCTGAGGGACTGGCTGGCTGAGGGAGTCGGTTGCTAGGCACAGCTCCCTGTGAACCAAAGTAGAGATAATTGGTGCATGCAGCAGAGTCAAAAGCAGGAGAGAGAGCACTCACAGTTGCTTTGTGAGAGGGATGATGTGGTGTAGGATCCTGATGTGGGTATTCGCCACTGACCTCACCATCACCACAGGCAGGGTCCACGTCCTCACCAGTCAGTTCGATGACACACTCCTCAAAGTGAGTTGGGGGGGGGCCTAATGTCGGCCACCCCACCCCCGGTCTGGGACCTTTGCCTGCTGTTGTTAGCCTACTTGTCCTGCATGAAAATAGACGGAGAGAATGTGAACAAGATGCATGGCACTGCGTGGAATGTTTGCGTGGTGAGTGGAGCCATGGGCGGGATGTGTCTGTGAGCTCGAGAGGATATGAGCCTGATGGAGCTGTGAGAGTGTGAGAGAGTTAGTGCTGTTGTTCTTTGATGTGTGAGATCCCTGTGGATGTGTGATAGGCTTGGGAGTGTGTGAGTTGAGAGTGATGAGGTGGTTGAATTACCCTGGTGGAATGGATGAGAACATTGATCCTCTTCCTGCACTGGATGATGACCTCCTCTGTGCTCTGGTGGTGCTGACCGCAGCTGCCACCGCCTCTCAGGCTGGATCGGTGAGTCTGGTGGACCTCCTGCAGCCTGAGCGGGGCTAGAGGACATTGCGGCGGCCTTCCACTGCATCCAGCAGGCGTCCCAGAGAGGCATCACTAAATTTGGGGGCTGCCGCCTTCTTTGCTTTTGGGGCCATCTGTCACCTGGAGCAATTCTGGTCTGTGGGCATGAAGTAGGCTGCGCTCTGGTGTACATTAAATATGATACCCGGAGTGAGGAAGCGCTGAGGTCACGGCATGGCAGACAAACATGAGCTCGTATGCCAGCGATCCAGAGTGTTGCCCGTGAACATGCTGGGAATGCAGCAATGTGGAGCGAAAACACACCATTGCAGCCTTCAGGTAAAACAACTTTTTTCACATCCGCTACCACACTTAGTGCAAATTTGGGATGATTCCGCCCTGAATCTGTACCATAAACACTTCTTCAGGAGCAGGAGAAAGACAATCTGAAAAATCAATTTGAAGACAAATTTCTGGGTCTCAGGGTGTGGGTGGGCCAACTATTTCACTTGGCAAGCTATCAATGTGAAAACAACCCCTTTTCAACATTTAGCATTCAGAGGAAATGGCGATCTGTAGGTTATAGGTAAATTGCTTTTAAATTATTTAGGGGTTTTATTTTTCTTTTAAGGGGAAAGTGGGTAAATATGGTGAGCAGAGGAAGCAACAGGTCTATCAGGATGACTTCTGAATGTGCTAGCAAAGAGCCAGCACAAATAAGAGACAAACGGCCTCTTCCTGTGCTTGAAAAATTTCATGGTTCGACCTAAATTATCCGGGCAGCAAGAGAGAAACTAATTATACAAGGAAGGTTCTAGCCAAAACAAAGATCTCTGATCAACTTACTACATCCATCAATGTAAATGTTAGACATTATTCTCTTGCTTTTCAAGTGCTACAAGGTGATCCTTCATGGTTAAGGTCATTTTGTAAAACTTAAGACTTGGTTTCTGGGTGTGACTGAGGCAACCGCACCAACTATTGTCGAGGAAGCATGTTACTTGATCTTCAAATATTATAGCTAGGGTAAATTCCATTCATCGAGCAATGATTATATCCTGTGTTTACATTTGCTCTGGTACATTAGTATACAAAGCAATTATAGACACAAAGGTTTACGATAACCTAGCATATAAATTTCACCATTTGAAATAATGCTGCCAACATTGCTCTAATTGGATTGCAGAAGTGTCCCAAGTTATTTTTTACATTTCATTATTTTAAGGACATGTTGTACAATTGTTCAATATAAATAAGTTTTATTCTGTTATAAGTTATGAATTAAACACAAGATATTTTAAATTGTAATTGATTTATTATAAAAGTAATGTCCCTTTTTAAAAGAAATTGAAAAGACTTGATTTTTTTGGTGCTGAAATGATATCCTAAATGGTGCAGATACAATTATTGACTTCATGTACATAAATGTGAGGGACAATACAACAGAAACAACCAGCAGCTGGATGAATGACCAGCTAGCCTGCACATGATGATAAAAGCAAAATACTGTGGATGCTGGAAATTTGAAATAAAAACAGAAAATGCTGGAAAAACCCAGCAGGTCTGGCAGCATCTGTGGATAGCGAGAAACAGAATTAACATTTCGAGTCCAAATGACCGAAGCTTCGTACAGACTCAAAACATTAACTCTGTTTATATCTGTACATTATGATGTTGGTTGAGGGAGGAATGTTGGCCAAGAACATTGGACTCCTTGCTCTTTAAATAATGCCATGGAATCTAACATCAGGACCTCAGGGACAGCCAGATAGGGTTCTGTTTTAGCAACTGATTGAAAGCTAACAGCCTGACAATGCAACAGTCAGACACTGAAGAAGAGTCATATGGACTCAAAGCGTTAACTTTGTTTCTCTCTCCACAGATGCTGCCAGACCTGCTGGGTTTTTCCAGCATTTTCTGTTTTTGTTTCAGATTTCCAGCATCCGTGGTATTTTGCTTTCATCTTACTATAGTGTAGTTTGTCTGCTCAAGTTCTAGAATGGGACCTGGATCTAAAATGCATACCTTATTCCTAGGAGAGAGAGTAGGGCAGAAACTCTGCCAGTCCTCTCTAGTTTGCTGCTATGAGATGTTTGAGAATAACCCACAGTAGTTTCTCCCCTTAATCTTTCCCCCCTCCCTCCAGGAAATCACCTAGTTTTATTTGCTGTCTGTTTCTGAGACTGGGAACCAACAATGTGAGGTGACACCACTCTGCCTAGCATTCCAATATACGACTAGGAAACCACCTGTCAAATCAATTATCTAGAAGTTTACTCCATGATGTGATGAAAGTATAATAATTTTCATAATATTTTTCTGGTTTATTGTGAAGTAGCTTTATGGGTGTGATTATAGTTGGGTCTGTCTGTGTGATTTAATTACATTTAGAGTCAAGTAGACTGCATTCTTGAAATCATCATAAGAAGCTAGGTGTAGAAATGTGCTTGACATGCTAATGAGTAAGCATGGATGCTGGCTTAGCATGTAAAGTGTGAAGCGAATTTGCATTTTTAGATAAATGAAGGGATTGTTTGGATTTCAAAGGGATCTTAGTCTGTTTACAACTAGCCAGATAAGCAAGGCTAAGAAGTGCGTTTATTTTTCCAAAGGTTACTGACAATATTGGCAACATGAAAGTTTTTACATTAGGAGGAAGATACAGTTTCAAAGACACTTGGAACAATAGAATTTACATATTAAAGAGGGACAAACATATATAAAGGAGAATGAAAGGCTATATAGGGAAGGCCATGTAAGATCAAGTCATTAATGGTGGTGGACAATTAAACAACTAACCAGTTGAGGAGGCTCCACAAATTTGCCCATCTGCAATGATGGGGGAGCCCAGCACATCAGTGCAAGAAGTCAAGGCTGAATAATCTTCTACCAGAAGTGCCGAGTGGATGATCCACCTCAGCCTCCTCCTGAGGACCCCAGTATCACAGATGCCAGTCTTCAGCCAATTCGATTCGATTATGCCCTGTCCACAAAAATGGACAAATGCTACTGAGCCAATTACTGCCCCATCAGTCTACTCTCGATCATCAGCAAAGTGATAGAAAGTGTGCGAAACAGCCTTCAAGAAGCCTCCAGCCATTTGTGCATAAGCCTGCCAAGTAAAGTAACTGAAGTTGGAGAAAAGCCATTTGAAACTCTGCTGTCAAGTGGGTACTAGGTTAACTTGCTGTGTTTTTTGTGGCAGCTGGTGGAATTAAAAAGCTGGTTTTGGTAATAGTGACCATGAAACCATTGTTGTAAAAACCCATCTGGTTCAGAGGTGGCCTTTTGGGAAGGAAATGTACTGTCCTTACCTGTTCTGACATGTGGCTCCAGACTCACAGCAATATGGTTGTCTCTTAAATGCCCTCTGAAATGGCCTAGCAAGTCACTCAGTTATATAAAAAACAACAAAGCCTACAAAAAGGAATGGAACCATACAGATCACCAGCACTAACCTAACCAGAAATGAGAATGCAAATTCAGCCCTGTCGACCCTGCAAAGTCTTACTTACTGGAGGGGTAGGTCTTCCTAGCTGAGGGCGAGTACTAAAATTGGGAGAGCTGTCTCACAGACTAGCCAAGCAACAGCCTGACATAATCATGCTCACAGAAACATTACAGATAATGTCCCAGACACCACCATCACCATGGACTGACCCACCAGAGTGGCGGCACAGTGGTACACATTCAAAGGGGGAGTTCCCCTGGGAGCTCTCAACATCCACTCTGGGCTCCATAAAATCTCATGGTATCAGGTCAAACATCGGCAAGGAAACCACCTGCTGGTTACCACCAACCACAACCCCCCCCACGCCCACCTCCTCAGCTGATGAATCACGACTTCACTTGGAGGAAACACTGAGGATGGCAAGGGCACAGAATGTACTCTGGGTGGGGTACTTCAATGTCCATTACCAAGAGTAGCTCGGTAGCACCACTACTGACCAAGCTGACTGAGTCCTAAAGGACATAGTTACTTGACTGGGTCTGCGGCAGGTGGTGAGGAAACCAACAAGAGGTAAAAACATGCTTGACCTTACCAATCTACCTGTCACAGATGCATCTGTCCATGACAGTATTGGCAGCAGTGATCGCTGTATAGTCTCTGTGGAGATGAAGTCCCATCTTCACATTAAGGATACCCTCCATTGTGTTGCATGGCACTATCACCATGCTAAATGGGGTAGATTTTGAACAGATTGAGCAACACAATCCATGAGGCATTGTGGGCCATCAGCAGCAGCAGAACAACCACAACCTGTAACCTCATGACCCAGCATATCCCCGACCCTACCATTACCATCAAGCTGGGGGATCAATCCTGGTTTAATGATGAGTGCAGGAGGACATGCCAGAAGCAGCACACCTAAAAATGAGGTGTCAACCTTGTGAAGCTACAAAACAGGACTACTTGCATGCCAAACAGCGAAAGCAGCATGCAATAGGTAGAGCTGGGCAATCCCACAACCAACTGATCAAATCTAAGCTCTGCAGTCCTGCACGCCCTCAATTACTGACACTCCAATAGTGCACACCCTCAATTACTGACACTCCAGTAGTGCAGCACACCCTCAATTACTGACCCTCCAATAGTGCAGCACACCCTCAATTACTGACACTCCAATAGTGCAGCACACCCTCAATTACTGACACTCCAATAGTGCAGCAATATTGAGAAAGACAGAGGGAGAGACAGAGAGATAGATAGAGAGGGCGGGATTGAGGCAGAGTGAAAGAGAGCGAGAGACAGAGGGAGACACTGCACTATTGGAGGGTCTACTCTCCACCCCCCCCACCCACCCCGCGTCTTGTGCTTATTGCGGCCAACCAACGCCACTCCGAGCAATTAGCTAGGTCGTTCACCTCAGCGCTGCTTGCGGGATCTTGCTGTACGCAAGCCGTGCGCTGCCTCCCGACGGCGCTTCGTAGCCCGTGGGCCTCGGACATGTTCGGGATGTCAGCAGGGGACACGCAGGTGTGGTGGGGGGGGAAGAGGGCCGATGTCGTTCCAGTGGAGAGCGCAGCCCGATACATCAGCGACGTCGCCCATTGCAGCAACCGTTAGTCCACTGAGTGACCACGTGTAGAGGGAGCTTTACTCTGTATCTAACCCCGTGCTGTTCCAGTCCTGGGAGTGTTTAATGGGGACGGTGTAGAGGGAGCTTTACTCTGTATCTAACCCCGTGCTGTTCCAGTCCTGGGAGCGTTTAATGGGGACGGTGTAGAGGGAGCTTTACTCTGTATCTAATCCCGTGCTGTTCCAGTCCTGGGAGTGTTTAATGGGGACGGTGTAGAGGGAGCTTTACTCTGTATCTAACCCCGTGCTGTTCCAGTCCTGGGAGCGTTTAATGGGGACGGTGTAGAGGGAGCTTTACTCTGTATCTAATCCCGTGCTGTTCCAGTCCTGGGAGTGTTTAATGGGGACGGTGTAGAGGGAGCTTTACTCTGTATCTAACCCCATGTTGTACCTGCCCTGGGAGTGTTTGATGGGGACAGTGTAGAGGGAGCTTTACTCTGTATCTAACCCCGTGCTGTACCTGTCCTGGGAGTGTTTAATGGGGACGGTGTAGAGGGAGCTTTACTCTGTATCTAACTCCGTGCTGTACCTGTCCTGGGAGTATTTGATGGGGACAGTGTAGAGGGATATATCGTATAAGTTAACCTGTTTGAATCTGGCACGATTCCCAGTACCTTATGCAGGAGTGTCAATGGGACAGGCTGCTGATGGCTGGCAAGGGCAGGTTTAATAGAGGGCTTTCTGTAATGCAGTGAATTCTGGGATAGCACAGCCACCATTGCTCCCATCCCTATTCTCTCTATTTCATTATCTCTCTCTGCTTTTCTCTGCCTCTCTCACAGGCATAGGGCTGGACATTACTTCCCCACCCCGCCCACCACCTTCTCAAGGGGGCAATAAATGCCAGCCCAACCAGTGGAGCCCACATTCAATGAATGAATTTAAAAATATTGTAGTAGCATCCCCCGCCTGCAAATATGCTCCAGTGGTGCACCCCCTCCACTCGGCGTTGGGCAGCTGCTACCCAGCTCGCACCTTTCCACAGGAGCACGGGCACGATGGAACCCTGCTGTTCGGCCAGGGAGGCGTCACCTCGCCCTGTGCGCTGAGCCATGCCTCATCCACTGAGACCTCCCTACCCCTCTCTCCCCTCCCCATAATCCCGGTGTCTCTCCCTCCCCCTATCCCCTCCCCACCCTCCATCACTCCCCCTCCCCACCTCCCTACCCCCCTCTCCCCTCCCTGCAATCCCAGTGTCTCTACCTCCCCCAGCCGTGACGCCCCAGCGGATGAGCCGTTAAACCCAGGGGCCCCGCCTGCCCTTATGGACGCTTTTGGGAGGACCTTTGGGGAAGGATCTCCTCCCCCCACACTGCCTACGCCCCCCCAAACCCCCAACCCTATCTGCCTACTTCCGCTCCCCCAGGGCTCATATCTAATCCGACCAGCCCCGCGAAAGGCAGAACGACCTGGCCGTTCCCTCAGCGCCAACGGTGGGATCCTGCTGTGCGTAAATTGGCTGCCCTCATCCAGGCAAGTGGGGAGTGTCCCATCGCACTCCTGACTTGTGCCTTGTAGATGGTGGACAGGCTTTGGGGAGTCAGATGGCGAGTGACTCTCCACAGGATTCCCAACCTCCGACCTGCCCTTGTAGCCACAGGATTTATATGGCTGGTCCAGTTCAGTTTCTGGTCAATGGTAACCCCCCCAGGATGTTGATAGTGGGGGATTCAGTGATGGTAATGCCATTGATTGTCAAGGGGCAATGGTTAGATTCTCTCTTGTTGGAGATGGTCATTGCCTGACACTTATGTGGCGCGACTGTTACTTGCCACTTCAGCTCAAAGCCTGGATGCTGGTGCTTACTGCCTGGCTGGCAAATTGGAGGGTACATGGTGCCTAGTGTGACCCACATTGCATGGAACACCGAGCCTGCTAAGTAAAAGGGAGGCGTGTGGATACTGTCCATCTCGGGGTCAGCGGCTAAAAGGTAATAAGTCCCTCTCAGCTGGTACGGTGTGGCCTGTGTGTGTGTGAGACACACAAGAACACCAGGCCATTCGGCCCATCGAGCCTGCTCCGCCATTCAATATGATCGTGGCCATTCTTGGGGAGGGTGAGCTTCGACTCCATGTTCCCACCCGCTCCCCGTATCCCTCAACCCCCCCACCCCCTCACTGAGAGAGTCCGGAAATCTATCCGTGCCAGCCTCAAATGTCCTCGACGATGGAGCGTCAGCAACCGCCCTGGGGTGGAGAATCCCAAAGATTCACAAACCCCTCCGAATGAAGAAATTCCTCCTCGCCTCAGTCCCCAAAAGGTCCGGCCCCCTCATCCCGAGACTCTGCCACTCACCTCCCTCCCCCCATCCCGGGTGTTTTAGATTCCCTAGGACCAGCCGGGGAATGATCTCTGGGCATCCGCCCTGTCGAAACCCCCATTCAGAACCGCATAGGTCCGGACCCGGTCACTCGGAGAATCCGAGCCCGGTTTAGCTCAGCCTCTCGTCGCAGGACAACCCCCACCCCCTCCACTCCCCCCGGGGACCCATTGAGTGAACCTTTCCCGCTTCGCCTCCGAGGTGAATCTGTCCTTCCTTCAAACGCGGAGACCAAAGGGCACAGTGTACGCTCCGGCCACGGTCTCACCAAAACCCTGTAACAACCTCAGCCAGATTCCTTATTCCCGAGCTCCGACCCCCCGATAAATTCCTCGGCGTTGGGCGGCTCCTGTACACGCAATCCCAGTGTCTCTATTTCAACACACCTCCCTCCCCTCCATCACTCCCCCTCCCCATCTCCATACCCCATTAGCTCCCGGCCGGCACTGCCCAACTCGCACCTTTCCGCTTCATCTCATGCGTACAGGACCGCGGGTGCGATGCAACCCTGCCGTTTGACCAGGGAGGCGTCACCTCGCCCTGTACGCTGAGCCACACCGCCCCAGAGACCTGCCCAACTCAACTCTCTCCACCACTCCCACTCCCGCAATCCCCGTGTCTCTACCTCTCCCCATCTCCCTCCCATCACCATCTCCCCTCCCCGCAATCCCAGTGTCTCAACCTCCCTCCATGGGATTGGAAAACGGTCAATGTAACTCCCTTATTCAAAGGAATGGAAACAGAAAGCAAGAAACAGGCCAGTTAGCATAACAGTTGTCATGGTTAGAAGCTTTATTGAGAACGTTATAGCAGGGCACGTGGAAAAATTCAAGGCAATCAGGCAGAGTCCTCATGGCTTTGTGAAAGAGAAATCATGTTTAACCAATTTATTAAAGGGGGCATGGGGAGGAAGGGTGGGGCGCGAAGATCGGTGTCTTGACAGCACGACTAAATCGGGGCCGAGAGCTGCGGGGCCGAGAGCTGCGGGGCCGAGAGCTGCGGGGCCGAGAGCTGCGGGGCCGAGAGCTGCGGGGCCGAGAGCTGCGGGGCCGAGAGCTGCGGGGCCGAGAGCTGCGGGGCCGAGAGCTGCGGGGCCGAGAGCTGCGGGGCCGAGAGCTGCGGGGCCGAGAGCTGCGGGGCCGAGAGCTGCGGGGCCGAGAGCTGCGGGGCCGAGAGCTGCGGGGCCGAGAGCTGCGGGGCCGAGAGCTGCGGGGCCGAGAGCTGCGGGGCCGAGAGCTGCGGGGCCGAGAGCTGCGGGGCCGAGAGCTGCGGGGCCGAGAGCTGCGGGGCCGAGAGCTGCGGGGCCGAGAGCTGCGGGGCCGAGAGCTGCGGGGCCGAGAGCTGCGGGGCCGAGAGCTGCGGGGCCGAGAGCTGCGGGGCCGAGAGCTGCGGGGCCGAGAGCTGCGGGGCCGAGAGCTGCGGGGCCGAGAGCTGCGGGGCCGAGAGCTGCGGGGCCGAGAGCTGCGGGGCCGAGAGCTGCGGGGCCGAGAGCTGCGGGGCCGAGAGCTGCGGGGCCGAGAGCTGCGGGGCCGAGAGCTGCGGGGCCGAGAGCTGCGGGGCCGAGAGCTGCGGGGCCGAGAGCTGCGGGGCCGAGAGCTGCGGGGCCGAGAGCTGCGGGGCCGAGAGCTGCGGGGCCGAGAGCTGCGGGGCCGAGAGCTGCGGGGCCGAGAGCTGCGGGGCCGAGAGCTGCGGGGCCGAGAGCTGCGGGGCCGAGAGCTGCGGGGCCGAGAGCTGCGGGGCCGAGAGCTGCGGGGCCGAGAGCTGCGGGGCCGAGAGCTGCGGGGCCGAGAGCTGCGGGGCCGAGAGCTGCGGGGCCGAGAGCTGCGGGGCCGAGAGCTGCGGGGCCGAGAGCTGCGGGGCCGAGAGCTGCGGGGCCGAGAGCTGCGGGGCCGAGAGCTGCGGGGCCGAGAGCTGCGGGGCCGAGAGCTGCGGGGCCGAGAGCTGCGGGGCCGAGAGCTGCGGGGCCGAGAGCTGCGGGGCCGAGAGCTGCGGGGCCGAGAGCTGCGGGGCCGAGAGCTGCGGGGCCGAGAGCTGCGGGGCCGAGAGCTGCGGGGCCGAGAGCTGCGGGGCCGAGAGCTGCGGGGCCGAGAGCTGCGGGGCCGAGAGCTGCGGGGCCGAGAGCTGCGGGGCCGAGAGCTGCGGGGCCGAGAGCTGCGGGGCCGAGAGCTGCGGGGCCGAGAGCTGCGGGGCCGAGAGCTGCGGGGCCGAGAGCTGCGGGGCCGAGAGCTGCGGGGCCGAGAGCTGCGGGGCCGAGAGCTGCGGGGCCGAGAGCTGCGGGGCCGAGAGCTGCGGGGCCGAGAGCTGCGGGGCCGAGAGCTGCGGGGCCGAGAGCTGCGGGGCCGAGAGCTGCGGGGCCGAGAGCTGCGGGGCCGAGAGCTGCGGGGCCGAGAGCTGCGGGGCCGAGAGCTGCGGGGCCGAGAGCTGCGGGGCCGAGAGCTGCGGGGCCGAGAGCTGCGGGGCCGAGAGCTGCGGGGCCGAGAGCTGCGGGGCCGAGAGCTGCGGGGCCGAGAGCTGCGGGGCCGAGAGCTGCGGGGCCGAGAGCTGCGGGGCCGAGAGCTGCGGGGCCGAGAGCTGCGGGGCCGAGAGCTGCGGGGCCGAGAGCTGCGGGGCCGAGAGCTGCGGGGCCGAGAGCTGCGGGGCCGAGAGCTGCGGGGCCGAGAGCTGCGGGGCCGAGAGCTGCGGGGCCGAGAGCTGCGGGGCCGAGAGCTGCGGGGCCGAGAGCTGCGGGGCCGAGAGCTGCGGGGCCGAGAGCTGCGGGGCCGAGAGCTGCGGGGCCGAGAGCTGCGGGGCCGAGAGCTGCGGGGCCGAGAGCTGCGGGGCCGAGAGCTGCGGGGCCGAGAGCTGCGGGGCCGAGAGCTGCGGGGCCGAGAGCTGCGGGGCCGAGAGCTGGGATTAGTGCAGTGCCAGTTTAGCTAGTTATGGGGACAGTTTGGAAGGTGTGGTGTGTGTGAGAGGGGTGAGTTAGTGGGAGTCAGGATTAGTGGAGTGCTAGTTTAGCTAGTTATGGGGACAGTTTGGAAGGTGTGGTGTGTGTGTGAGGGGTGAGTTAGTGGGAGTCAGGATTAGTGGAGTGCTAGTTTAGCTAGTTATGGGGTCAGTTTGGAAGGTGTGGTGTGTGTGTGAGGGGTGAGTTAGTGGGAGTCAGGATTAGTGGAGTGCTAAAAACCAAAAGCTAAAAGCTACTGCGGATGCTGGAAATCCAACACAAAAACAGAATTACCTGGAAAAACTCAGCAGGTCTGGCAGCATCGGTGGAGAAATCAGTTAACGTTTCGAGTCTTCACGACCCTTTGGCAGAACTGAAGCATAGTTAGGAGAAAGGTGAAATATAAGCTGGTTTAAGGTGGTGGGGGGGGGGGGTTGGGGGGGAGAGAGAAGTTGAGGGTGTGGTGATAAGCAAGCAGTGATAGGAGCAGATAATCAAAAGATGTCACAGACAGAAGGATCAAAGAGGTGTTTAATTAAGAATGTAAGACAGGACACTCAAGGTACAGCTCTAGTGGGGGTGGGGTGGAAAGACTAACAGTTTTAGTTTTAGATTTAAAAATAATGGAAATAGGTGGGAAAAGAAGAATCTATATAAATTATTGAAAAAAAAGGGAGGGGGGAGAAACGGAGTGGGGATGGGGGGGGAGCGGGAGTTTAAGATCTAAAGTTGTTCAATTCAACATTCAGCCCGGAAGGCTGTAAAGTGCCTAGTCGGAAGATGAGGTGCTGTTCCTCCAGTTTGCATTGGGCTTCACTGGAACAATGCAGCAAGCCAAAGACAGACATGTGGGCAAGAGAACAGGCAAGCGACAGGGAGGTTTGGGTCTTTCTTGCGGACAGACCACAGGTGTTCTGCAAAGCGGTCGCCCAGTTTCGTTTGGTCTCTCCAATGTAGAGGAGACCGCATTGGGAGCAATGAATGTAGTAGACTAAGTTAGGGGAAATGCAAGTGAAATGCTGCTTCACTTGAAAGGAATGTTTGGGCCCTTGGACGGTGAGGAGAGAGGAAGTGAAGGGGCAGGTGTTGCATCTTCTGCGTGGGCATGGGGAGGTGCCATAGGTGGGGGTTGAGGCGTAGGGGGTGATGGAGGAGTGGACCAGGGTGTCCCGGAGTGAACGATCCCTATGGAATGCCGTCGGAGGGGGTGAAGGGAAGATGTATTTGGTGGTGGCATCATGCTGGAGTTGGCGGAAATGGCGGAGGATGATCCTTTGAATGCGGAGGCTGGTGGGGTGATAAGTGAGGACAAGGGGGACCCTATCATGTTTCTGGGAAGGAGGAGAAGGCGTGAGGGAGGATGCGCAGGATATGGGCCAGACACAGTTGAGGGCCCTGTCAACGACCGAGGTTTTCCACCCACGGTCGTTGACAGGGCCCTCAAACGTGTCCGGCCCATATCCTGCGCATCCTCCCTCACGCCTTCTCCTCCTTCCCAGAAACATGATAGGGTCCCACTTGTCCTCACTTATCACCCCACCAGCCTCCGCATTCAAAGGATCATCCTCCGCCATTTCCGCCAACTCCAGCATGATGCCACCACCAAACACATCTTCCCTTCACCCCACCTGACGGCATTCCATAGGGATCGTTCCCTCCGGGACACCCTGGTCCACTCCTCCATCACCCCCCTACTCCTCAACCCCCACCTATGGCACCTCCCCATGCCCACGCAGAAGATGCAACACCTGCCCCTTCACTTCCTCTCTCCTCACCGTCCAAGGGCCCAAACACTCCTTTCAAGTGAAGCAGCATTTCATTTGCATTTCCCCTAACTTAGTCTACTGCATTCGTTGCTCCCAGTGCGGTCTCGTCTACATTGGAGAGACCAAACGCAAACTGGGCGACCACTTTGCAGAACACCTGCGGTCTGTCCGCAAGAAAGACCCAAACCTCCCTGTCGCTTGCCATTTTAACACTCCACCCTGTTCCCTTGCCCACATGTCTGTCCTTGGCTTGCTGCATTGTTCCAGTGAAGCCCAACGCAAACTGGAGGAACAGCACCTCATCTACCGACTAGGCACTTTACAGCCTTCCGGGCTGAATATTGAATTCAACAACTTTAGATCTTAAACTCCCCCTCCCCTCCATCCCCACCCCATTTCTCCCCCCTCCTTTTTTTTCAATAATTTATATAGATTCTTCTTTTCCCACCTATTTCCATTATTTTTAAATCTAAAACTAAAACTTTGTTCGTCTTTCCACCCCACCCCCACTTGAGCTGTACCTTGAGTATCCTGTCTTCCATTCTTAATTAGCACTTTTCTTAGACAATATCACCACCTTCAACACCGCTTTGATCCTTTTGTCTGTGACATCTTTTGATTATCTGCTCCTATCACTGCTTGCTTATCTCCACAATCACCACACCCTCAACTTCTCTCTCCCCCCACCCTCCCACCTTAGACCAGCTTATATTTCACTTTTCTCCTAACTATACTCAGTTCTGCCGAAGGGTCATGAAGACTCCAAACGTTAACTGATTTCTTCTCCACCGATGCTGCTAGACCTGCTGAGTTTTTCCAGGTAATTCTGTTTTTGTTTTAGTGGAGTGCTAGTTTAGCTAGTTATGGGGACAGTTTGGAAGGTGTGGTGTGTGTGTGAGAGGAGTGGGTTAGTGGGAGTCAGGATTAGTGGAGTGCTAGTTTAGCTAGTTATGGGGACAGTTTGGAAGGTGGGGTGTGTGAGGGGTGGGTTAGTGGGAGTCAGGATTAGTGGAGTGCTAGTTTAGCTAGTTATGGGGACAGTTTGGAAGGTGGGGGGTGTGAGGGGTGGGTTAGTGGGAGTCAGGATTAGTGGAGTGCAAGTTTAGATAGTTATGGGGACAGTTTGGAAGGTGGGGTGTGTGAGGGGTGGGTTAGTGGGAGTCAGGATTAGTGGAGTGCTAGTTTAGATAGTTATGGGGACAGTTTGGAAGGTGGGGGGTGTGAGGGGTGGGTTAGTGGGAGTCAGGATTAGTGGAGTGCTAGTTTAGATAGTTATGGGGACAGTTTGGAATGTGGGGGGTGGGTTAGTGGGAGTCAGGATTAGTGGAGTGCTAGTTTAGCTAGTTATGGAGACAGTTTGGAAGGTGGGGTGTGTGAGGGGTGGTGGGGGTTGGAAGGCAGCGGCCTCCGGGTTTACCTCGTACTCGGGTCCGGGCGCCGACTGCTCGCTGCTGGAGCTCGATCCCCTCCGGTCCCCGGGCGGCAGCTCCTGGGGTTCGCGGCGGACGTTCCGCTGACTGACCGCGAGCGGGCGGACTTTGCGCATCTTCTCTCTCTTTCTCTCTCTCTCCGCCCCGCCTCTCCCTCTGGACTCCTCCGACCACAACGAGGGCGACCATGACTGACCAGCGACGCTCCGCCCACCCGCCTCCTTTTCCCTCTCCCCTCGCCTCCTCTTCCCTCGCCTCCTCTTCCCTCTCCGATCGCCTCCTCTCCCCTCGCCTCGCCTCCTCTTCCCTCTCCCCTCGCCTCCTTGTCCCTCTCCTCTCCCCCCGCCTCCTCTTCCCTCTCCGATCGCCTCCCCTTCCCTCGCCTCCTCTTCCCTCGCCTCCTTGTCCCTCTCCTCTCCCCTCGCCTCCTCTTCCCTCGCCTCCTCTTCCCTCTCCCTTCGCCATAAACCAGCACCAACCCACCGCTGACTGCGCAACGGCGGGACCAAGCCAGCTCCTAACCGCCCCGCCTTTTATAAACGCCAGCGGCGCTTCGCCCCGCCCTCCCCATTGTTAAGTCACAAGCCAATCAGGGGAGGGATGGTGGGGGGGGGGTGGACTTGTGTGATGATTGGTTCAGGGGTTGAGGGTGGGACCCGTCGGCTAGTGAGCGGTGTGTGTTGGGGGGCGGGCCAGCCTTCGACGACACGCCCCCGCCCCTTGTGACGTCACAAGGGGAGGTGGTGTTGGGGGAGGGGATTTTTTTGGCGGCCCAACCAGGGCTGTTGGAGGGGAGGGATTGGCAGTTTTTATTTGGTCGAGGGGGGTCCTCCTCCCCCTCCAAGTCCCCCCACCACCGCCACCCCATCACCGTCACTCACCCACATCGCCGTCCGGCCCGCCAACCGACCTCAACCACGCCCGGGCCCCACGTGGCAGCTGTGCGAGATCCCATGGGTGGCAGGAGAGAGAGAGTTGGGGGAAGGGGTGGGGTTTGTGGGGGCGGGGAGAGACGGGCAGCGGGGTCATCCGACCTGGCCGGAGGGAGGGTTGCTGGGCTGGGAACTCCAGAGGAATCCCTCCTCCACGCATGCCGTACTCCGTAACACAAGAATTAGGAGTGGGTGTAGGCCATTCGGCCCCTCGAGCCTACTACACACACACCCCCCCCCACCCCAACCCCCATTCGATAAGATCGTGGCTGATCTAATTGCGGCCTCGACTCCACTTTCCTGCCTGTCCCTCCCTCCCCTATAACCCTCCACTCCGCTCGTCGATCAAAATTCTGTCTAACTCGGCCTCGGATATATTCAGTGACCCGTCCTCCGCCGCTCTCTGGGGAGGAGAGAATCCCACAGACTGACCACCCACTGAGAGAAGAAATTCCTCCTCGTCTCCCTCTTCAATGGGAGACTCCCATTATTTTTAAACTGTGCACCCCCCGCACCCCCTCGTTCTAGATCCCCCACCCCCACACGAGGGGGAAACATCCTCTCAGCATCCACCCTGTCAACCTCCTCAGGATCTTATATGTTTCAATAAGATCACCTCTCATTCTTCTAAACACCAATGGGTACCGGCCCAACCTGCTCAACCTTTCCTCATAAGACAAACCCCCTTCATCCCAGGAATCAGCTGAGTAAACCTTCTCTGAATTGCTTCCAATGCAAGTATGTCCCTCCTTAAGTAAGGAGTGCACTGTCGCTGGGTCAAAATTCTGGTACTCCCTTCCTAACAGCATTGTGGGTGCACCTACACCACATGGACTGCACAAGAAGGCAGCTCACCACCACTTTTGTCACGGAAATATAATAATTTTCAGAATACTATTGTAATTTAGTGTAAAGGTAGATTGACGGTGGGGTTCGGATTAGTTTCCCTGTGTGAGGTTGTGTGTGTGGGCTTTAATTGAATTATAGACAGCAAGTCTGGGTGCTTTGAGTTATCAGAATAGAAACTAGGTTTGGAATGCTAAATACGTAAACATAGCTGAAGTTTTAGAATGGGAGGTGTTAAGAACATTCGCATTTTTAGATAAACCCGGGTAGTGAATTTCAAAGAGATGGTAAGTTGTGTTACACCTAGCCAAATGAGGCTAAGCCAAACAGCATGTTTATTTTTCCCAAAGATTACTGATAATATGAGTGCTAAGAAAGATTTATATTATGGGAAAAGTAAAGTTGCGAAGGCATATTGAAACAATGGGATTTACATTAAAAAGGGAGAAACATGTATAAAGGGGATGAGGCTATGTGTAAGGAAGAAGAAACTCTAAGGATTAACAAGTGTGAAAAGCCTCCAGCCTGCATGTCTCAAGTTGCTGCCTATAGCAACCAAAGATAAGAGAATTCATTTTAAATATCACTGTCCAGGGTATTGTGTGCTTTGCTTGGGTCTGTTGAAATCTATGTTGTTTTACTGTTACCTTAACGGAGGTGTAACTGGGAGTCAGATTAATTAGGGGAGCCGGGAGTTATCATAGTAATAATTTGTAGACCTATGTAGGTGCTTAAAATAATTTATTTTATTAATAAAGGTTCAACTTAGTTTTGTGAAAAAAAACCTCTAAGACTCGGTTGACTTGTTACTACTGAATTCAAGGCACGCATCTCAAATTAAAAATACAAATTGCAAAAACAGTTGTGGCAGCTGTTTCAAGTTTCCCTCTGGGATTTGAGCAGCTCAGCATTTCCCATCCGCTGTGCCATAACAAAATTGGGGGCTCCTTGCGGGGTATATTTGAAACCCCTCGATTGGCTTGGAGTTGGTGAATCTTAAGGTTGTGAACACGAGAAGCACTTTGAATTCAGGAGTTGGCGTGAGGGACTTTTAAAGTGGTGGGACTGCAAAAATGGCTGTATCTATGGCTAAAACCTTTATGGAAGTAGAGGATATAACTCTGGTTGGGTTACAAAAAACATCTAAGGGTGAGTTGGCTGATAGGTTGCAGTTGGGGGTTACCTGTAGGGGCAAAGAAAGCAGGCATAGTTGACATGAGAGCACAGCATTTGAAATTGGAAGTGTTCCTGACATTAGTGAGCCACAGCTGGAGTTAGTGAGACTTCCGTTCGAAATAAAGAGGCTTGAAATTGAACAAGGAAAGGAACTGAGAAAACTTGAATTGGAGGCAAACAAAAAGGGGAAAAGGAGTGGAAATGAAAAAAAAACTGGAACTACAGGCAGCAGAAAAAGAAAGGGAATAGGAGAGATTATTTCAAAAAGAAATGGAAATCCGAAAACTTGGTCTCCAGAGGGAGAAGTTAGCAATGGAAGAGAGAACAAAGCAAAGAGACAGAGAGTATCGGCTTAAAAAGCTGGACTTTAAAAAGGAGGCATCAGATTCTGAGGAAAGTTCTGATGAGGAGAAAACCTCTAACCTAAAACCCAGTGGGGAGATGTTTAAATTTGTACAAGCTCTTCCAAAGTTTGAGGGAAGGGATGTTGGAGAAAACCTCTAACCTAAAATCCAGTGGGGAGATGTTTAAATTTGTACAAGCTCTTCCAAAGTTTGAGGGAAGGGATGTATCTGTGCAGATAGATAAATGGATGAAATGCCCACAGGAAACGTGGACGTTGTTGTTACAATCCAGGTTGGTGGGTGCAGCACTGCTTCACTGTCAGAAGAAATGTCGGTGATCTATGATGTGGTTTAAAAAAAGGCTATTTTGAGTGCACGTGAGTTGGTTCCTGAGGCACACAGGCAGAAATTTAGGAATATGAGAAAACAGCCTGGGCAAACTTGTACTGAGTTTTGAGAGAGTAAAACAAAGTAATTTTGACCAGTGGATATGAGCATTAAAGATAGAGATGACATATGAAGCTCTTTGAGAAGTAATTCTTTTAGAAGAATTTAAAGATTCAATTGCTTTGGTAGTGAGAACCCATGTGGAGGAACAGAGAGTTGAAATGGTAAGACAAGCAGCAGAGATTACTGGCGATTATGAGTTAGTTCATAGAGTTAAACCTTCTTTTGATCATCCTTTTAACTCTGAGAAGGATAGAAAGTGGGAAGGTGAAAGGAAGGTGGGGAGTGAGGGAAGAGAAGGAGTAGGTGGAAATTCCCAGGAAATTTTTTCTCTCAGAATAACAAGGAAGGTGCTGAGGGTAAAAGTGATACTCGAAAATTGAGGTGCTTTCATTGTAATAAAGTTGGACACACAAAGTCAGTGTGTTAGCAATTGCAGGGAAAATCTGTTGGGGTTATTGGAGTACAGAAAAGTTCTGGAAATAAAGGTATTGTGGGCTCTGAGGTTTAGGCACAGGGCAAAAAAAGCAGTGGTTTGTGTATAGGTGAAGCATGAAGAATCAGTGATAGATAAAGAAGTGGGTATGCGTTCACAATTTACCCAAGAGAGTTCTGGGGAGTAGGTTGCAGAAATGTTTAAAGATTTTGTATGTGAGGGGAAAGTTTTTCCATGTGTACAGGGTGGAGTAGGTAAAGATATTGAAATTTTAAGAGACACAGGGGCTAGTCAATCCTTAATGCTGTGGAACAGTGACATTTGTTGTTCAGAGGGAGTATTGCAGGAACAGGTGATGATAAGTGGGGTTCATGGAGATGCTAAACCCATTACATTGTGGAAGGTAAATTTAAAGAGTAAGTGGAAAACTGGTGGGGTGATTGTTGGAGTAGTGGGAAAATTTCCCATTGCAGGGGTTCAATTTAGGTAAAAGGTGATTCCTATGGTAGTTGAGCAGCCAGTAGAGGTGTCTTCGACAGAAGTGTTACAGAGAGAGCATCCTGGGTTGTTCCCAGGTTGTGTGATAATGAGATCACAGGCTCACAGGTTGAAAGAAGGAGAAGAGGGAGTTAAAAGGCAGGGAGAAGGTGTGGAAGTCCAATTAGCTGACACTGCATTTGATGAGATTGTCCAGGGAGAAAGAATGGTGAATGCAGCTGAGGTATTTAATTGAAGTCAGTCAGTAGAGTTACAGAAAAGGGATCCACAAATAAGATAGTTATATCAGACAGCTTACTCAGAAACAGAGGAAGAATATATTCCAGAATGTTATTACCGTAAGGGTAATGTTTTAATGAGAAAATGGCGGCCTTATCATGCTTTAGCAAATGAAAGCTGGAGGGAGGTGCATCAGGTTGTTATACCATTTGGATATAGAAATGAGATTCTGAGAACAGCTCATGAAATTCCAATGGGGGGATATTTAGGAATTAGAAGGACACAGGTGAAAATACAAAAAACATAGTTATTGGCCTGGATTGCGTAGGGATATAGTCAAATTCTGTAGAACATGTCACACATGTCAGGTGATAGGGAAACCACAAGCAGTGATTAAGCCGGCACCTTTAATTCTAATTCCAGCATTTGAAGAACCTTTCTCTAGGGTCATAATTGATTGTGTAGGGCCCCCTCCCTAAGACTAAAAGTGGAAATCAGTACTTACTGACCATAATGGATCTGCCTACAATGTTTCCTGAAGTGATACCTTTGAGAAATAATACAACAAAGAGAATTGTGGAAGAGGTAGCTAAATTTTTTTACACAGTTTTGGTTTACCAAGGGAAAT
Source organism: Cetorhinus maximus (assembly GCF_964194155.1). Taxonomy (NCBI): domain Eukaryota; kingdom Metazoa; phylum Chordata; class Chondrichthyes; order Lamniformes; family Cetorhinidae; genus Cetorhinus; species Cetorhinus maximus. Next base: position 56,873,405 of record NC_135898.1, read on the forward strand.
ACAATCAGATCTAGGTTCAAATTTTCACATCACAGCTGTTTAAGGAAGTAATGAACAGCTTGGGGATAAAACAGTTGAAGTCAACAGCTTACCATCCTGAGTCACTAGGGGCTTTGGAAAGATGGCATCATACTCTAAAAACTATAATGAGGACATATAGTCAGGATTATCCACAAGATTATGATAGGGGTTTTCCATTCCTGTTATTTGCTATTAGGGATTCTCTTAATGCATCAACTTGTTTTAGTCCTTTCAAATTAGTTTCTGGTCATGAGGTAAGGGGACCACTGAAATTGATTCTTGAGAAATTGGTGGGTCAAAATTCAGAAACTACTCTCCTGGATTATGTACCAAACATCAGAGAAAGATTGGACAAAGCATGTGAGTCATCCAGAGGAATTTAAAGATATCACAGCAAGTGATGAGAGTGAAGGCAAACAGGAAAGCTACAGCTCATAGTTTTGTTTCCCTTTTGGGGAAAGGTGCTAGTTCTGTTACCAGTACTGGGTGACTCATTAAAGGCAAGGTTTAGTGGGCCTTACAGGATTCAAAAGAAACTGAGTGAAGTAAATTATTTAATAAATACTCCAGATAGAAGAAAGAAGCAAAGAGTGTGTCATGTATATATGCTTAAAAAGTACTTTGACAGGGAAGAGGACCAAAAGGAAGTATTTGTGGTGGTAGATAAAGGGAAAGAGGCAGAAATGCAGGATTCTGAAATTGATTTTCCTCTAAACAAACTTGATAATGTGGTTGGGGGGAGGGGGTGGTGTGGGTGGGTGGTATTTGAAAATTTAAATATATTATTGAGTTACCTTCCAGACAAGTGTCAAAGTGATTTGGAAATGCTATTGCAGTCACACAAAGCTATTTGCGGGAATAAGCCAGAGAGGACAAATTTAGCTATACATGGTGTATGTTTAGAAGTTTCATCTTCAATAAGGCAACAAACATCCTTATAAATTAAACCCAGTTACCACAGTTACAGAAAGGAATCAAATTCAAGCTTCAAAGTAGTATCATTGGGCAGAATTTTACGTTCGTCGGGCGGTCGGGCAGGCGGCCGATTGCCGCTGAAGAAACGGGCCGTGCCGCCAATTAAGGCCCGCCCAGCGGGTTAGCGATTCCTGTGAAGAATGGGAAAATAGACCCGGGATCGGGCCCTCAGACTGCCGGTTCCAATTGGGAGCCTGCAGCCTGTATAAAGAGTGGCCAGGCAGCCTGCTTGAGGCGGTGCACCATGGCCACTCGTGGAGAGAGGGAGGGAGGTCTGAGTGGACAGCAGCATGAGCAGGAGGAGGGGGGCAGGCTGCAAGAGAGGCCAGCGGGGTGGGGGCACTGTGCCCCCTGATTTTCCGATGCCTGCCTTGCTGTCCTCCTCCAAGTGGTGTCTATCCGTCGGCACCTTCTGTATCCGGAGGATCGGAGGAGGAGGGTCCCCCATGTCACCAGCCAGGCGTGGGAGCAGGTGGGTGACGCTGTAAGCACCCATGATGATGTGCGGTGCACTGGCACCCAGTGCAGGAAACGATTCAATGATTTGCTGCGCTCTGGGAGGGTGAATACCGTGTCTGTCTTGGCCATTTGACCCAGAAGGCAGCCTTAGCCTTTGACCCCCCTCCACCATGTCCTGCTTTCGTTACTGCAGAGGGCAACTGTCGCACGCTGGGTGGGCAAATGGGGACTGACCATGCTTACATCAGCCTTAGTGGTTGAGGTGAAGAAGGGTTCTCCCCACATCATATGTTGGTGTTTGTGGCATTTGAGTAGTCTGGGGGCAAACTGCAGGGGAGGCCGCTGGACACATACTCAGAACTCCAACGCATGTCATATTGATGGTAATGAGATGGTGCAAGGGGTGCCTCAAGGTGTTTTGGGCAAGTGCCATCTGCTGGCATCGGCGCCGCACCTAGTTGATCCCCCTTGCCATGGGCGCTAACACCCGTGCGCTCTTCAAAGTGATGGACGCCGAATGTGTCCAAGGTGGCCGTTGGGGGAGGGGGTTGGGACCAGCCGTACTATCTTCTGGGGACTGATCACCAGTAGTGTGGACAGGAGCCGCTGGAGGCCTCAGATGGGCCGCTGTGGTTGGGGTGCGGTGTGAGCGTGCAGAGTACATGAGCGATCAGCCCCAATAAATCCTCTTCTCTGTTTTGCAGGCAAAAACTCACCACAATGCCCGGGAGTGCCAGAGGATTGGAGGTGGGTGCGCCCTCCTGCAGCGCCTCACGCCTTTTGAAGAACAGGCCATGGAGCTGGGCAGGAGGCAGGAGGCCAGGGCGGCCGGGGGCGGTGAGGCTGGGGTCCGGCGGGCAGGTATTTGAGGTCCACAGTCCCATCCACTCTGTCTCCCCACCATCCAAACCACTGATGGTTGCTGAAATCGTTAATGCAGGATACCAATATAAGGAGAAAACAACAATTTATACTGTATGTGAAGAGAGTGCTGATTGGTTGGGAAGCGGACTCTGCTGGGTAGAGGCGTTGCCATGGAGAATGTACCAGTGATGATGACTGACAGTTAACTGCCAAGCATTGTTTGGAATTTAAACAGGGCAGCTTAACCCCTGATCGGTCAAGGCGTTGCCCTGAGGAATGAGTCAGCGAATGGCTGTCACTTATTTTGTTTAGGCCGAAACAGGCGCAATGTGTGTACATTGTTCTTTCTGTCTGCAAAGAACGGGGCCCTGTGTACTAATATATGCAGCTTCCAGCAATGGCAACTGTACCAGACTGTGAGCCCAACAGACAACCTTAAATTGGCTGTCAGCGTAATTCTTAGCACGCTAGGGGTTACTTTGCAAGCGTTGTCCAATCGTGGAATCGCATCTAATGTTGGGCACAGTGTTTCGAGCTCTGCAAGCACGAGCTGGTCGGTTGCGGCCATGTACCTTGCCCATGGTGAACAGCGGCCGGGAAGTGCTGTTCGATACGATCCGCCAGTCACGTACAGTACAAATTCTTGCTCACCCTTTCCATTGGCATTCTCGCGAAGTGTCTTGATGAGTGCAAGGCGAAAGAATTCGACATCTCTCTTTTTTTTCAGCCACGAATAATAGCAAACCAAGCACTGGGGTTTATCGCTAGAGAAATAGAATTACACGCAAGCGATGTCCAAACTCGGTCAGACCACACTTGGTCAGCACGGAGCACAGATAAATGAAATTGAGGTAGCGGAGAATAAAAAGCCAAATCACGACCACAGGTCTATGTGGTGGCCTAGACAAATAGGGAACCCACTTAGTACTAAAAGGATTAATGGAGAAATTGAATTAAATGCTTAGGCCTAAGAGAAAAATACCGCAACCTTGAAGAACAATACCATCTTGTCTGACCACTGTTGTAGGATGAGCCCTGAGACATTCCATGTTGTTCTTTCTCAGGCCGAATGTAATTAAAGTTGTGATAAGCATTTGCATAACCACAATGTCTGTTGTGAAGGGAATGGAAATTTAATAAAACATGGATTGTTCAGTTAATGTATGCAAATAAGCGGATTGAGATGTGCAAAATTTACTGATTGGTTGTAAAATGCTTTTAAGCAAGTGTTTGTGTATTCTGCTTTGAGACCGTAAAATAGCTCTCGTTGTATTGCTGTCCCTTGTGCACAAGTAATAAATGGGGTTTCTACGTACGAAATGATGCCTCGGTGTGATTAATCTCCGACATCCGGAACTATCAGGAAAGACCAAATAGTCCGGGGCTCTATGACAAAAGGAAGCTGAGGGGTGACCTGATAGAGGTCTTCAGAATAATCAAAGGGTTTTAATCGTTTAGACATAGCAAAGGAGTCTCCACTTGACGGGGAAACCAAAACCAATTGCAGTCACTGTAAGATTGTCACTAATAAATCCAACAATGAATTCAGGAGAATCTCTTTCTCCCCAGAGGGCTGAGAGGGCGGAGAACTCGCTACTTCATTTTTAAGCATTTGTTCTTGGGATTAGAGCGTCGCTGGCCGGGCCCGGCGTTTGCTGCCGGTCCCTAATTGCCCCCTTCAGAAGGTGGCAGTGAGCCGCCACCATGAGCTGCTGCAGTCCCTGTGGTGTAGGTACACTCACCGTGCGGTTAAAGAGGGAGTTCCAGGATTTTGACCCAGCGACTGATTCTGTGAGGTTTAGGGGGGATGTGAGGAAAAACTTTTTTATACAGAGGGTGGTGACGGTCTGGAATGCGCTGCCTGGGAGGGTGGTGGAGGCGGGTTGCCTCACATCCTTTAAAAAGTACCTGGATGAGCACTTGGCACGTCACAACATTCAAGGCTATGGGGCCAAGTGCTGGTAAATGGGATTAGGTAGATAGGGTCGGGTGTTCTCACGTGTTTGTGCAGACTCGATGGGCCGAAGGGCCTCTTCTGCACTCTGTGATTCTGTGATTCAGTGGAGGAATTGCCGATATATTGCCAAGTCAGGATGGCGAGTGGCTCGGAGGGGAACTTCCAGGTGGTGGTGTTCCCCGTGTGTCTGCTCCTCTTGTCCTTCTCGATGATATTGGTCGTGGGTTTGGAATGTGCTGTCGAAGGAGCCTTGGTGGGTTGCTGCAGTGCATCTTGTAGATGGTACACACACTGCTGCTACTGTGCGTCGGTGGTGGAGGGAGTGAATGTTGGTGGATTGGGTGCTGATCGAGCGGGGGCTGCTTTGTCCTGGGCGGTGTCTGACCTCTTACCTGTATAACCTTTCCATTGTACAGGTGAACTATTCGCAGTGCTCCAAGTATGGCCTCACCTTGGAGCTGTACAAATTCAACAGGCCTTCTCTGCTCTTCTATCCCTCTAGAAATGAGCTCCGACGTTTTGCTGACCTTATTAACCTGCCTTGCTACTATTTACTGATTTGTGTATCCATATTCCCAAGATTGCTCTGCTTCATCGCACCTAAAAAACTCCTCTTATCCAAACTGTAGGCGCCTTCCGGCATCTTCCCAGCAAAACACGCCACCTCACGATCTTGTTTTCTTATTTATTCTCTCACAGGACATGGGGGCATCGCTGGCGAGGCCCCAGCATTTATTGCCTCCCCCCCCACCATCCCTAATTTCCCTCTTGAACGGTGTGGGGCTCGCTCGGCCATTTAAAGTGGTGGGGTGGGGGGCATGTTGGGTGGGGTCTGGAGTCACGTGTAGGCCAGACCGGGTAAGGGCGACAGATTTCCCTTCCCTGAAGGGGGGACATGAGTGAACCAGATGGGGTTTTTACGACAATCGTTGACGGTCGCCATGACTGAAACTGGCTTCATAGTTCCAGGTTTATTCGTTGGGAGGGAACCAACAAGAGGGAGAAACGTACTTGACCTCACCCTCACCAACCTGCCTGCTGCAGTTGCATCTGTCCATGATAGTATCGGTAGGAGTGACCACCACACAGTCGTTGAAGTCCTGTCTTCACATTGAGGATACCCTCCATCGTGTTGTGTGGCACTACCACTGTGCTAAATGGAATAGATTTTGAACAGACCTAACAACTCAGACTGAGCATCCATGAGGCGCTGTGGGCCATCAGCAGCAGCAGAATTGTACTCAAACACAATCTGTAACCTCATGGCCCAGCATATCCCCCACTCTACCATTACCATCAAGCCAGGAGATCAATCCTGGTTCAATGAAGAGTGCAGGAGGGCATGCCAGGAGCAGAACCAGGCATACCTAAAAATGTGGTGTGAACCTGGGGAAGCTATAACACAGGACTACTTGTGTGTCAAACAGCATAAGCACCAAGTGATAGACAGAGCTAAGCGATCCCACAACCAACGGATCAGATCTAAGCTCTGCAGTCCTGCCACATCCAGTCGTATATCCCCATCCTCAATGATGGAGGAGCCCAGCACATCAGTGCAAAAGATAAGGCTGAAGCATTTACTACAATCTTCAACCAGAAGTGCCGAGTGGATGATCCATCTCGGCCTCCTCCGGAGGTCCCCAGCATCACAGGTGCCAGTCTTCAGCCAATTCGATTCACTCCACGTGATATCAAGATATCAACGGCTGAAGGGGGGATTTGACAATATTATGGCAATAGTACTGAAGACTTGTGCTCCATAACTTGCCGTGCCCCTAGCCAAGCTGTCCCAGTACAGCTACAGCACTGTCATTTACCCGGCTATGTAGGAAATTGCCCAGTTATGTCCTGTACACAAAAAGCAGGACAAATCGAACCGGCCAATTACTTCCCCATCAGGGTACTCTCCATCATCAGTAAAGTTATGGAAAGGGTCAACAACAGTGCTATCAAGTGGCACTTGCTTAGCAATAAGCTGCTCACTGATGCCCAGTTTGGGTTACGCCAGGGCCACTCAACTCCTGACCTCATTACAGCCTTGGTTCAAACATAGGCAAAGAAGCTGAACTCCCGAGGTGAGGTGAGAGTGACTGCCCTTGACATCAAGGCAGCATTTGACCGAGTGTGGCATCAAGGAGCCCTAGCAAAATTGGAGTCAATGGGAATCAGGGGGAAAACTCTCTGCTGGTGGGAGACATACCTAGCACAAAGGAAAATGGTTGTGGTTGTTGGAGGTGAGTCATCTCAGCTCCAGGACATCACTGCAGGAGTTCCTCAGGAGAGTGTCCTCGGCCCAACCATCTTCAGCTGCTTCATCAATGACCTTCCATCCATCATAAGGTCAGAAGTGGGGATGTTCGCTGACAATTGCACAATGTTCAGCACCATTCGCGACTCCTCAGATACTGAAGCAGTCCATGTCCAAATGCAGCAAGACCTGGACAATATCCAGGCTTGGGCTGACAAGTTTCAAGTAATATTTGCGCCACACAAGTGCCAGGCAATGACTTTCTCCAGGAATACAGAATCTAACCATCACCCCTTGATGTTCAATGGCATTACCATCACTGAATCTCCCACTATCAACATCCTGGGGGTTACCATTGAAAAGAAACTGAACTGAATCAGCTATATAAATACTGTGGCTATGAGAGCAGGTCAGAGGCTGGGAATCCTGTCGCGAGTAACTCACCTCCTGATGCCTGTCCACCATCGACAAGGCACGAGACAGGAGTGTGATGGAATACTCGCCACTTGCCTGGATGAGTGCAGCTTCCACAACACTTGAGAAGCGCTACACCATCATGGACAAAGCAGCCCACTTGATCGGCGCCCCATGCACAAACATTAACTCCCTCCACCACCGACGCATTGTAGCAGCAGTATGTGTACCATCTACAAGATGCACTGTAGCAACTCACCAAGGCTCCTTCGACGGCACCTTCCAAACCCACGACCGCTACCATCTAGAAGGACAAGGGCAGCAGACACACGGGGAACACAACCACCTGGAAGTTCCCCTCCGAGCCACTCACCGTCCTGACTTGGAAATATATCGGCCGTTCCTTCATCGTTGCTGGGTCAAAATCCTTGAATCCCCGTCCTAACAGCACAGTGGATGTACCTACACCACATGGACTGCAGCAGTTCAAGAAGGGAGCTCACCGCCACCTTCTCTAGGGGCAATTAGGGATGGGCAATAAATACTGGGCCCGGCCAGCGGAGCCCACATCCCAGGAATGAATAAATGAACAAATGAACACTTGGATTTCTCTCTGGAACGTGCCGCTGAGGCTCATGTTAATGTTTTGTGAATTGTGTCATTAAGGCTAAGGACAAACAAGTGGAGGGTATTGATTGATTAAGTATCTTGAGTACATAAAGAGGGAACGCTGGATGAGTTGGCAGATAGCAGGCAGAGGTGTGTAATGCTGCATTCTGTAAATAAACCTACTGTCAAGAAAAGGATGTGTGTCTAGATTTACGCTTCACCATCATGGGCTTGGTGTCTATTTACCCCATCAGGTTGGAGGGCTGAACATTGAGGCTGGGTCATCCAAAATAGGGACAGGCCTGAGTTGAATTTTGATTCTAGTCAATGACAAGCAGACAGACCTGCCTGCTACCTTTCAAGCCCGAGGGGTTGTCCGCGAGACGGGGTGGGGGGGCGTGGGTGGGTGGGGGGTGGCAGGGGAACACCCTCCCCGATAAGCACCCTCCCCCCGCCAAAATCATGTGGTGGGCTGGGTGGGGGGAAGTACAGGAACAGACGGAGGCCATTCAGCCGCTTGAGACTGTTCTGCCATCCACTGAGATCGTGGCTGATCTGTGAGCGCACTTCACCTGCCTGCCTTTGCCACACATCCCTGGATAGATTGGGTTAACAGAAGTCAAGGTCGTATTTAAAATTAACAATTGACTCAGAACCAGCTGCCGTTTGCGGAAGAGGCTCCTACAACGCCTTGTGGCTAGAAGTGATAGGAACAGGTGGCCCGGTGTCTGACTGTAACTGGGAGAGAGGTGGGTGAGAGGGTTAATTCCCTCAGATAGGAACAGGCGGCCCGGTGTCTGACTGTAACTGGGAGAGAGGTGGGTGAGGGGGTTAATTCCCTCAGATAGGAACAGGCTGCCCGGTGTCTGACTGTAACTGGGGAGAGGTGAGTGACAGGGTTAACAGACTCCGATAGGAACAGGCTGCCCGGTGTCTGACTGTAACTGGGGGAGAGGTGAGTGAGAGAGTAAATCCCCTCCGATAGGAACAGGCTGCCCGGTGTCTGACTGTAACTGGGGAGAGGTGATTGAGGGGGTTAATGCCTTCCGATAGGAACAGGCTGCCCAGCGCCTGACTGTAACTGGGGAGAGGGGATTAAGAGAGTTAATCCCCTCCGATAGGACCAGGCTGCCCGGTGTCTGACTGTGACTGGGAGAGAGGTGGGTGAGAGGATTAATCCCCTCCGATAGGTACGGGCTGCCCGGTGTCTGATTGTAATTGGGAGAGAGGCGAGTGAGAGGGTTAATCCCCTCCGATAGCAACAGGCTGCCCACTCTCTGACTGTAACTGGGAGAGAGATGGTGGAGGGGGTTAATCCCCTCGGAAAGGAAAAGTCTGTGCTGTGTCTGACTGTAAATGGGGGAGAGGTGGGTGAGGGGGTTAATTCCCTCAGATAGGAACAGGCGGCCCGGTGTCTGACTGTAACTGGGGAGAGGTGAGTGACAGGGTTAACAGACTCCGATAGGAACAGGCTGCCCGGTGTCTGAATGTAACGGGGAGAGAGGTGGGAGAGAGTGTAAATCCCCTCCCATAGGAACGGGCTGCCCGGTGTCTGACTGTAACTGGGGGAGAGGTGAGTGAGAGGGTTAACAGACTCTGATAGGAACAGGCTGCCCGGTGTCTGACTGTAACTGGGGGAGAGGTGAGTGAGGGGGTTAACAGACTCTGATAGGAACAGGCTGCCCGGTGTCTGACTGTAACTGGGGGAGAGGCGAGTGAGAGGGTTAACAGACTCTGATAGGAACAAGCTGCCCGGTGTCTGACTGTAACTGGTGGAGAGGTGAGTGAGGGGGTTAACAGACTCTGATAGGAACAGGCTGCCCGGTGTCTGACTGTAACTGGTGGAGAGGTGAGTGAGGGGGTTAACAGACTCTGATAGGGACAGGCTGCCCGGTGTCTGACTGTAAATGGGGAGAGGTGAGTGAGAGGGTTAACAGACTCCAATAGGAACAGGCTGCCCGGTGTCTGAATGTAACGGGGAGAGAGGTGGGAGAGAGTGTAAATCCCCTCCAATAGGAACGGGCTGCCCGGTGTCTGAATGTAACGGGGAGAGAGGTGGGAGAGAGTGTAAATCCCCTCCAATAGGAACGGGCTGCCCGGTGTCTGACTGTAACTGGGGGAGAGGTGAGTGAGAGGGTTAACAGACTCTGATAGGAACAGGCTGCCCGGTGTCTGACTGTAACTGGGGGAGAGGTGAGTGAGAGGGTTAACAGACTCTGACAGGAACAGGCTGCCCGGTGTCTGACTGTAACTGGGGGAGAGGTGAGTGAGGGGGTTAACAGACTCTGATAGGAACAGGCTGCCCGGTGTCTGACTGTAACTGGGGGAGAGGTGAGTGAGGGGGTTAACAGACTCTGATAGGAACAGGCTGCCCGGTGTCTGACTGTAACTGGGGGAGAGGCGAGTGAGAGGGTTAACAGACTCCGATAGGAACAGGCTGCCCGGTGTCTGACTGTAACTGGGGGAGAGGCGAGTGAGAGGGTTAACAGACTCCGATAGGAACAGGCTGCCCGGTGTCTGACTGTAACTGGGGGAGAGGCGAGTGAGAGGGTTAACAGACTCCGATAGGAACAGGCTGCCCGGTGTCTGACTGTAACTGGGGGAGAGGCGAGTGAGAGGGTTAACAGACTCCGATAGGAACAGGCTGCCCGGTGTCTGACTGTAACTGGGGGAGAGGCGAGTGAGAGGGTTAACAGACTCCGATAGGAACAGGCTGCCCGGTGTCTGACTGTAACTGGGGAGAGGTGAGTGAGGGGGTTAACAGACTCCGATAGGAACAGGCTGCCAGGTGTCTGAATGTAATGGGGAGAGAGGTGGGAGAGAGTGTTAATCCCCTCTAATAGGAACGGGCTGCCCGGTGTCTGACTGTAACTGGGGGAGAGGTGGGTGAGGGGGTTAATTCCCTCAGATAGGAACAGGCGGTCCGGTGTCTGACTGTAACTGAGAGAGAAGTGGGTGAGAGGGTTAATCCCCTCCGATAGAAACAGGCTGCCCAGCGTCTGACTGTAACAGGGGAAAGGTGAGTGAGGGGGTTAATGCCTTTGGATAGGAACACTCTGCCTATTGTCTAGCTGTAACTGGGGGAGATGTGCGTGACAGGGTTAATCCCATCGGATAGGAACAGGCTGCCCGATGTCTGACTGTAACTGGGAGACAGGGTGAGACATTTTCTGGCACTCCAACAGTACAGCACACCCTCAATTACTGACACCCCAATAGTGCAGCACACCCTCAATTACTGAGACTCCAAATGTGCAGCACAACCCTCAATTACTGACACCCCAATAGTGCAGCACACCCTCATTACTGACACTCCAATAGTGCAGCACACCCTCTATTACTGACACTCCAATAGTGCAGCACACCCTCAATTACAGATCCCCCAATAGTGCAGCGCACCCTCAATTACAGAACCTCCAATTGTACAGCACACACTCAATTACTGACACACCAATAGTGCAGCACCACCCCAATTACAGACACACCAATAGTGAGCACACGCTCAATTACAGACACTCCAATAGTGCAGCACACCTTCAATTACTGAAACTCTAATAGTTCAGCACACCCTCAATTACTGACATTCCAAGAGTGCAGCACACCCTCAATTACTGACACCCCAATAGTGCAGCACACCCTCAATTACTGACATTCCAATAGTGCAGCACACCCTCTATTACTGACACCCCAATAGTGCAGCACACCCTCAATTACAGACACTCCAATAGTGCAGCACCCCCTCAATTACTGACATTCCAATAGTGCAGCACACCCTCTATTACTGACACCCCAATAGTGCAGCACATGCTCAATTACAGACACTCCAAAAGTGCAGCACACCCTCTATTACAGACACTCCAATAGTGCAGCACACCCTCTATTACTGACACTGCAATAGTGCAGCACACCCTCAATTACTGATCCCCCAATAGCGCAGCGCACCCTCACTTACTGAACCTCCAGTTGTACAGCACACCCCCAATTACAGACACCAATAGTGAGCACACCTTCAATTACTGAAACTCTAATAGTTCAGCACACCCTCAATTACTGACCCTCCAATATTGCAGCAAACCCTCAATTACTGACCGTCCAATAGTGAAGCACACGCTCAATTAATGACACTCCAATAGTGCAGCACACGCTCAGTTACTGACACTCCAATAATGCAGATCACCCTCTATTACCGATCTCCAATAGTGCAGCACAACCACAATTAAAGTGTCTCCAATACTGCAGCACTTCCTCAATTACTGAATCTCCATTAGTGCAGCACACCCTCAATTACTTAAACTCCAATAGTGCAGCACACCCTCAATTACTGAACCTCCACTAGTGCAGCACACCCTCAATTACTTACACTCCAATAGTGCAGCACCCTCTCAATTACTGACCCTCCAATAGTGCAGCACACTCTCAGTTACTGACCCTCCAATAATGCAGCACACACTCAATTACCGACACTCCAAAAGTGCAGCACACTTAATTACTGACACTCCAATAGTGCAGCTCACGCTCAATTACTGACACTCCAATAGTGCAGCACACCCTCAATTACCGATCCTCCAATAGTGCAGCACTTCCTAAATTACTGACACTCCAATAGTGCAGCACACCCTCAATTACTGACACTCCAATAGTGCAGCACACACTCAATTACTGACCCTCCAATAGTGCAGCACACACTCTATTACTGACCTCCAATAGTGCAGCGCACCCTGAATTACTGCCACTCCAATAATGCAGCACACCCTCAGTTACTGACTCTCCAATAGCGCAACACACACTCAATTACTGACACTACAGTTGTGCTAAACACCCTCAATTTCTGACACACCAGTAGTGCAGTGCACCCTCAATTACTGGACCTCGAAGAGTACAGCACCCCTGGAATTACTGTCACACGAATAGTGCAGCGCACCCTCAATTACTGACATCAAATAGTGCAGCAGACACTCAATTACTGGCACACCAGTAGTGAGCACACCCTCAATTACTGAAACTCCAATAGTGCAGCACATCCTCAATTACCGACCCTCCAATAGTGCAGAACACCCTCAATTCTTGGCACACCAATAGTTCAGCAGAGCCTCAATTGCTGACACTTCAATAGTGAAGCACACCCTCACTTACTGACACTGCAATAGTGCAGCACACCCTCAATTACTGACTCTCCAATAGAGCAGCACACCCTCAATTAATGATACACCCATAGTGCAGCACCCTCAATTAGCGACCTCCTATAGTGCAGAACACCCTCAATTATTGGCACACCAATAGTGCAGCACAGCCTCAATTACTGACACTTCAATAGTAAAGCACACCCTCACTTACTGACACTCCAATAATGCAGCACACCCTCAATTACTTACACTCCAATACTGCAGCACACGCTCAATTATTGAACCCCCAATAGTGCAGCACACCCTCAATTACTTACAATCCAATAGTGCAGCACACCCTCAATTACTGACCCTCCAATAGTGCAGCAAACTGTCAATTACTGACCCTCCAATAGTGCAGCACACCCTCAATTACTGACCCTCCAATAGTGCAGCGCACCCTCAATTACTGAACCTCCAGTTGTAAGGGGACACTCTATTACTGACACACCAATAGCACAGCACACCCCCAATTACAGACACACCAGTAATGAGCACATGCTCAATTACAGGCACTCCAATAGTGCAGCACACTCTGAATTACTGAAACTCCAATAGTGCAGCACACCCTCAATTACTGACCCTCCAATAGTGCAGCAATCCCTCAATTACTGACCCTCCAATAGTGAAGCACACCCTCAATTACTGACACTCCAATAGTGCAGCACACCCTCAAGTACTGACACTCCAATAGTGCAGATCACCCTGTATTACTGATCTCCAATAGAGCAGCACACCCTCAATTGCTGAAACTCCAGTAGTGCCGCACACCGTCAATTACTGACACTCCAATAGTGCAGCACACGCTGAATTACTGACACTCCAATAGTGCAGCACACCCTCAATTACTGATCCTCCAATAGTGCAGCACACCCTCAATTACTGACCCTCCAATTGCGCAACACACACTCAATTACTGACACTACAATTGTGCTAAACATCCTCAATTTCTGACACAACAGTAGTGCAGCGCACCCTCAATTACTGGACCTCAAAGAGTGCAACACCCCGGAATTACGGACACACGAATAGTGCAGCACACCCTCAATTACTGACACTCAAATAGTGCAACACTACCTCAATTACTGCCACTCCAACAGTGCAGCACACCCTTAATTACTGACACCCCAATAGTGCAGCTAACCCTCAATTACCGACCCTCCAATAGTGCAGCACACCCTCAATTACCGACCCTCCACCAGTGCAGAACACCCTCAATTATTAGCACTCCAATAGTGCAGCAGAGCCTCAATTACTGACACTTCAAAATGAAGCACACCCTCACTTACTGACACTCCAATAATGCAGCACACACTCAATTACTTACACTCCAATAGTGCAGCACACCCTCAATTACTGACTCTCCAATACTGCAGTACACGCTCAAATACTGAACCTCCAATAGTGCAGCACACACTCAATTACATACACTCCAATAGTGCAGCACACCTTCAATTACTGACACTCCAATAGTGCAGCACACCCTCTATTACTGAACTCCAATAGTGCAGCACACCCACAATAACTGAAATTCCAATAGTGCCGCACACCATCATTTACTGACAATCCAATACTGCAGCACATGCTCAATTACTGACACTGCAATAGTGCAGCACACCCTTAATTACTGACCCTCCAATAGTGCAGCACACCCTCAATTACTGACCCTCCAATAGTGCAGCACACCCTAATTACTGACACTTCAATATTGCAGCGCAACCTCAAATACTGACCCTCCAATAGTTTAGCACACCCTCAATTACTGACTCTCCAATAGTGCAGTTCACCCACTAATACTGAACTCCAATAGTGCAGCACACCCACAATAACTGAAATTCCAATAGTGCCGCACACCATCAATTACTGACAATCCAATACTGCAGCATACGCTCAATTACTGACTCTCAAATAGTGCAGCACACCCTTAATTACTGACCCTTCAATAGTGCAGCACACCCTCAATTACTGACACTCCAATAGTGCAGCGCACCCTCAATTTCTGACCCTCCAATAGCGCAAAACAAACTCAATTATTGACATTCCAATACTGCAGCACACCCTCAATTACTAACACATCAGTAGTGCAGCGTACCCTCAATTATTGAACCTCCAAGAGTGCAGCACCCCCGGAATTAAGGACACACGAATAGTGCAGCACACGCTCAATTACTGACACTCAAACAGTGCAGCACACCCTCAATTACTGGCACTCCAACAGTGCAGCACACCCTCAATTACTGACAACCCAATAGTGCTGTTCAACCTCAATTACAGACACACCAATAGTGAGCACAGCATGAATTACTGACACTCCAATATTGCAGCACACCCTCAATTACTGATACACCAATAGAGCAGCACCCTCATATACCGCCCTCCAATAGTGCAGAACACCCTCAATTATTCGCACACCAAGAGTACAGCACAGCCTCAATTACTGAAACTTCAATAGGGAAGCACACCCTCACTTACTGACACTCCAATAATGCAGCACACCCTCAATTACTTACACGCCAGTAGTGCAGCACACCCTCAATTACTGACTCTCCAATACTGCAGCACGCCCTCAATTACTGAATCTCCAATAGTGCAGCACACACTCAATTACTGACAATCCAATAGTGCAGCACACCCTCAATTACTGATACTGCAATAGTGCAGTAAAACCTCAATAACTGGCACTCCAATAATGCAGCACACCCTAAATTACTGATACTGCAATAGTGCAGCACACCCTCAATTACAGACAATCGAATAATGCAGCTCACACTCAATTACTGACTCTCCAATAGTGCAGCATACCCTCATATACTGACACAGCAATAATGCAGCACAGCCTCAGTTACCGACCCTGCAATAGTGCAGCACACACTCAATTACTGAAACTCCAAGCGTACAGCACACCCTCAATTACTGACAATCAAAGAGTGCAGCACAACCTGAATTACTGCCACTCGAATAATGCAGCACACCCTCAATTACTGACTCTCCAATACTGCAGCACAGGCTCAATTACTGAATCTCCAATAGTGCAGCACACCCTCAATAACTTACACTCCAATGGTGCAGCACACCCTCAATTACTGACTCACCAATACTGCAGCACAGGCTCAATTACTGAATCTCCAATAGTGCAGCACACCCTCAATAACGTACACTCCAATGGAGCAGCACACCCTCAATTACTGACTCACCAATACTGCAGCACAGGCTCAATTACTGAATCTCCAATAGTGCAGCACACCCTCAATAACTTACACTCCAATAGTGCAGCACACCCTCAATTACTGACCCTCCAATAGTGCAGCAAACCGTCAATTACTGACCCTCCAATAGTGCAGCACACCCTCAATTACTGACACTCCAAAAGTGCAGCGCACCCTCAATTTCTGACCCTCCAATAGCGCAAAACACACTCAATTACTGACACTCCAATAGTGCAGCACACCCTGAATTACTGCCACTCCAATAATGCAGCACACCCTCAATTACTGACTCTCCAATACTGCAGCACAGGCTCAATTACTGAATCTCCAATAGTGCAGCACACCCTCAATAACTTACACTCCAATAGTGCAGCACACCCTCAATTACTGACACTCCAATAGTGCAGTTCACCCACTATTACTGAACTCCAATAGTGCAGCACACCAACAATAACTGAAATTCCAATAGTGCCGCACACCATCATTTACTGATAATCCAATACTGCAGCACATGCTCAATTACTGACACTCCAATAGTGCAGCACACCCTCAATTACTGACACTTCAAAAGTGTAGCGCACCCTCAATTACTGACCCTCCAATAGTTTAGCACACCCTCAATAACTTACACTCCAATGGAGCAGCACACCCTCAATTACTGACTCACCAATACTGCAGCACAGGCTCAATTACTGAATCTCCAATAGTGCAGCACACCCTCAATAACTTACACTCCAATAGTGCAGCACACCCTCAATTACTGACCCTCCAATAGTTTAGCACACCCTCAATTACTTACACTCCAATACGGCAGCACACCCTCAATTACTAACACATTGGTAGTGCAGCGCAACCTCAATTACTGAACCTCCAAGAGTGCAGCACCGCCGGAATTACTGACACACGAATATTGCAGCACACCCTCAATTACTGAACTTCCAAGAGTGCAGCACACCCTCAATTACTGACACACGAATAGTGCAGCACACGCTCAATTACTGGCACTCCAACAGTGCAGCAAACCCTCAATTACTGACACCCCAATAGTGCAGTTCAGCCTCAATTACAGACACACCAATAGTGAGCACACCGTGAAATACTGACACTCCAATAGTGCAGCACACCCTCTATTACTGAAATTGCAATAGTGCAGCACACCCTAAGTTACTGACTCTCCAATAGTGCAGCACACCTTCAATTTCTGATACACCAACAGTGCAGCACATCCTCAATTACAAACCTCAAATAGTGCAGAACACCCTCAATTATTGGCACACCAATAGTGCAGCACAGTCTCAATTACTGACATTTCAACAGTGAAGCACACCATCACTTACTGACACACCAATAATGCAGCACACCCTCAATTACTGAATCTCCAATAGTGCAGCACACCCACAATTACTTACACTCCAATAGTGCAACACACCCTCAATTACTGACACTGCAATAGTCCAGCACACCCATAATTACTGACACTCCAATAGTGCAGCACACCCTCAATTATTGACACTCCAATAGTGCAGTAAACCCTCAATTACTGGCACTCCAATAATGCAGAACTCCCTTAATTACTAATACTGCAATAGTGCAGTTCACCCTCAATTACAGACACACCAGGAGTGCAGCACATCCTCAAGTACTGACACACCAATAATGCAGCACACCCTCAATTACTGAATCTCCAATAGTGCAGCACACCCTCAATTACTTACACTCCAATAGTGCAACACACCCTCAATTACTGACACTGCAATAGTCCAGCACACCCATAATTACTGACACTCCAATAGTGCAGCACACCCTAAATTACTGACACTCCAATAGTGCAGTAAACCCTCAATTACTGGCACTCCAATAATGCAGAACTCCCTTAATTACTAATACTGCAATAGTGCAGTTCACCCTCAATTACAGACACACCAGGAGTGCAGCACATCCTCAAGTACTGACACGCCAATAGTGCAGCAGACCCTCAATTACTGACACTTGAATAATGCAGCACACACTCAATAACTGACTCTCCAATCGTGCAGCACACCCTCATATACTGACACAGCAATAATGCAGCCCACTCTCAATTACCGACCCTCCAATAGAGCAGCACACCCTCAATTACTGAAACTCCAGTGGTGCCGCACCCCGTCAATTACTGACACTCCAATAGTGCAGCTCATGCTTAATTACTCACACTCCAATAGTGCAGCACACCCTCAAATACTGATCCTCCAATAGTGCAGCACACCCTCAATTTCTGACCCTCCAATAGTGCAGCACACCCTCAATTACTGACCCCCCAATAGCACAACACACACTCAATTACTGACACTACAATTGCACTAAACCCCCTCAATTTCTGACACACCAGTAGTGCATCGCACCCTCAATTACTGGACCTTGAAGAGTGCAGCACCCCCGGAATTACTGACACACGAATAGTGAAGCACACCCTCAATTACTGACACTCAAATAGTGCAGCACACCCTCAAATACTGGCACTCCAACAGTGCAGCACACCCTCAATTACTGACACCCCAATAGTGCAGCTAACCCTCAATTACAGACTCACCAATAGTGAGCACACCCTCAATTACTGACCCTCCAATAGGGCAGTACACCCTCAATTACCGACCCTCCAATAGTGCAGAACACCCTCAATTATTGGCACACCAATAGTGCAGCAGAGCCTCAATTACTGATACTTCAATAGTGAAGCACACCCTCACTTACTGACACTCCAATACTGCAGCACACGCTCAATAACTGAACCTCAAATAGTGCATCACACCCTCAATTACTTACACTCCAATAGTGCAGCACACCCTCAATTACTGACCCTCCAATAGTGAAGCACACCCTCAATTACTGACACTCCAATAGTGTAGCACACCCTCAATTACTGACACTCCAATAGTGCAGGTCACACTCTATTACTGAATCCCAATAGTGCAGCACACCCACAAAAGCTGAAATTCCAATAGTGCCGCACAACATCAATTACTGACAATCCAATAATGCAGCACACGCTCAATTACTGACACTCCAATAGTGCTGCACACCCTTAATTACTGACACTCCAATAGTGCAGTACACCCTCAATTACTGACACTCCAATAGTGCAGCGCACCCTCAATTTCTGACCCTCCAATAGAGCAAAACACACTCAATTACTGACACTCCAGTGGTGCAGCACTCCCTCCATTACTTACACACCAGTAGTGCAGCGCACCCTCAATTACTGAACCTCCAAGAGTGCAGCACCGCCGGAATTACTGACACACTAATAGTGCTGCACACGCTCAATTACTGACACTCAAATAGTGCAGCACACCCTCAATTACTGGCACTCCAAAAGTGCAGCACACCCTCAATTACTGAAACCCCAATAGTGCTGTTCAGCCTCAGTTACAGACAGACCAATATTAAGCACACCATGAATTACTGACACTCCAATAGTGCAGCACACCCTCAATTACTGAAATTCCAATAATGCAGCACACACTCAATTACTGACTCTCCAATAGTGCAGCACACCCTCAATTACTGATACACAAATAGTGCAGCACCCTCAATTACCAACCTCCAATAGTGCAGAACACCCTCAATTATTAGCACACCAATAGTGCAGCACAGCCTCAATTACTGACACTTCAATAGTGAAGCACACCCTCACTTACTGACACTCCAATAGTGAAGCACACCCTCAATTACTGACACTCCAATAGTGCCGCACACACTCAATTATTGACACTCCGATAGTGCAGCACACCCTCAATTACTGACACTCCAATAGTGCAGTACACCCTCAATTACTGACACTCCAATAATGCAGTAAACCCTCAATTACTGGCACTCCAATAATGCAGCACACCCTCAATTACTGATACTGCAATAGTGCAGTTCACCCTCAATTACAGACACACCAACAGTGCAGCACATCCTCAAGTACTGACACGCCAACAGTGCAGCACACCCTCAATTACTGACACTCGAATAATGCAGCTCACACTCAATTACTGACTCTCCAATAGTGCAGCACACCCTCATATACTGACACAGCAATAATGCAGCACACCCTCAATTACTGAACCTCCAACTGTGCAGCACACACTCAATTACT
Organism: Cetorhinus maximus; assembly: GCF_964194155.1. Lineage (NCBI taxonomy): Eukaryota > Metazoa > Chordata > Chondrichthyes > Lamniformes > Cetorhinidae > Cetorhinus > Cetorhinus maximus. The sequence continues at coordinate 56,893,440 of NC_135898.1, forward strand.
GACACTCCAATAGTACAGCACACCCTCAATTACTGACACAAGAATAGTGCAGCACACCCTCAATTTCTGGCAGTCCAGTAGTGTAGCACACCCTCAATTACTGACACAAGAATAGTGCAGCACATCCTCAATTTCTGGCAGTCCAGTAGTGCAGCACACCCTCAATTACAGACACTCCAATTGTGCAGTTCACCTTCAATTGCAGACACACCAATAGTGCATCACATACTCAATTACTAATACTCCAATAGTCCAGCGTACCCTGAATTACTGCCACTCCAATAATGCAGCACACCCTCAATTACTGACTCTCCAATACTGCAGCACAGGCTCAATTACTGAATCTCCAATAGTGCAGCACACCCTCAATAACTTACACTCCAATAATGCAGCGCACCCTCAATTACTGACACTCCAATAGTGCAGCAAACCGTCAATTACTGACACTCCAATAGTGCAGCACACCCTGAATTACTGCCACTCCAATGATGCAGCACACCCTCAATTACTGACTCTCCAGTACTGCAGCACAGGCTCAATTACTGAATCTCCAATAGTCCAGCACACCCTCAAAAACTTACACTCCAATAGTGCAGCACACACTCAATTACTGACTCTCCAATACTGCAGCACAGGCTCAATTACTGAATCTCCATTAGTGCAGCACACCCTCAATAACTTACACTCCAATAATGCAGCACACCCTCAATTACTGATACTGCAATAGTGCAGTTCACCCTCAATTACAGACACACCAACAGTGCGGCACATCCTCAAGTACTGACATGCCAACAGTGCAGCACACCCTCAATTACTGACACTAGTATAATGCAGCTCACACTCAATTACTGATTCTCCAATAGTGCAGCACACCCTCATATACTGACACAGCAATAATGCAGCACACCCTCAATTGCTGAACCTCCAATAGTGCAGCACACACTTAATTACTGACACTCCAATAGTACAGCACACCCTCAATTACTGACACAAGAATAGTGCAGCACACACTTATTTTCTGGCAGTCCAGTAGTGCAGCACACCCTCAATTACAGACACTCCAATTGTGCAGTTCACCTTCAATTGCAGACACACCAATAGTGCATCACACACTCAATTACTAATACTCCAATAGTCAAGCGCATCCTGAATTACTGCCACTCCAATAATGCAGCACACCCACAATTACTGACTCTCCAATACTGCAGCACAGGCTCAATTACTGAATCTCCAATAGTGCAGCACACCCTCAATAACTTACACTTCAAAAGTGCAGCACACCCTCAATTACTGACTCTCCAATACTGCAGCACAGGCTCAATTACTGAATCTCCAGTAGTGCAGCACACCCTCAATAACTTACACTCCAATAATGCAGCACACCCTCAATTACTGACACTCCAATAGTGCAGCAAACCGTCAATTACTGACACTCCAATAGTGCAGCACACCCTCAATAACTGCCACTGCAATAATGCAGCGCACCCTCAATTACTGACTCTCCAATACTGCAGCACAGGCTCAATTACTGAATCTCCAATAGTGCAGCACACCCTCAATAACTTACACTCCAATAATGCAGCACACCCTCAATTACTGACCCTCCAATAGTGCAGCAAACCGTCAATTACTGACACTCCAATAGTGCAGCACACCCTCAATTACTGACACTCCAATAGTGCAGTTCACCCGCTATTACTGAACTCCAATAGTACAGTACACCAACAATAACTGAAATTCCAATAGTGCCATACACCATCATTTACTGAAAATCCAATACTGCAGCACATGCTCAATTACTGACACTCCAATAGTGCAGCACACCCTTAATTACTGACCCTCCAATAGTGCAGCACATGCTCAATTACTGACACTCCAATAGTGCAGCACCCCCTTAATTACTGACCCTCCAATAGTGCAGCACACCCTCAATTACTGACACTCCAATAGTGCAGCACCCCCTTAATTACTGACACTCCAATAGTGCAGCACACCCTCAATTACTGACACTCCAATAGTGCAGCACACCCTCAATTACTAACACACCAGTCGTGCAGCGCATCCTTAATTACTGAACCTCCAAGAGTACAGCACCCCCGGAATCACTGACACACGAATAGTGCAGCACACGCTCAATTACTGACACCCCAATAGTGCAGTTCAGCCTCAATTACAGACACAGCAATAGTGAGCACACCGTGAATTACTGACACTCCAATAGTGCAGCACACCCTCAATTACTGAAATTGCAATAGTACAGCACACCCTCAGTAACTGACACTCCAATAGTGCAGCACACCCTCAATTACTGAAATTGCAATAGTGCAGCACACCCTCAGTTACTGACTCTCCCATAGTGCAGCACACCCTCAATTTCTGATACACCAATAGTGCAGCACATCCTCAATTACCGACCTCAAATAGTGCAGAACACCCTGAATTATTGGCACTCCAAAAGTGCAGCACACCCTCAATTACTGACACACCAATAGTGCAGCACCCTCAATTACCGACCTCCCATAGTACAGAACATTAGCACACCAATAGTACAGCACAGCCTCAATTACTGACACTTCAATAGTGAAGCACACCCTCAGTTACTGACACTCCAATGATGCAGCACACCCTCAATTACTTACACTCCAATAGTGCAGAACACCCTCAATTACTGACTCTCCAATACTGCAGTACACCCTCAATTACTGAATCTCCAATAGTGCAGCACACCCTCAATTACTGACACTCCAATAGTGCAGCACAACCTCAATTACTGACACTCCAATAGTGCCGCACACACTCAATTATTGACACTCCAATAGTGCAGCACACCCTCAATTACTGACACTCCAATAGTGCAGCACACCCTCAATTACTGACGCTCCAATAATGCAGTAAACCCTCAATTACTGATACTGCAATAGTGCAGTTCACCCTCAATTACAGACACACCAACAGTGCAGTACATCCTCAAGTACTGACACGCCCATAGTGTAGCACACCCTCAATTACTGACACTCGAAAAATGCAGCTCACACTCAATTACAGACTCTCCAATAGTGCAGCACACCCTCACATACTGACACAGCAATAATGCAGCACACCCTCAATTACCGACCCTTCAATAGTGCAGCACACCCTCAATTACTGACACTCCAATAGTACAGCACACCCTCAATTACTGACACACAAAGAGTGCAGCACAACCTCAATTACTGAACCTCCAATAGTGCAGCACACACTCAATTACTGACACTCCAATATGGCAGCACACCCTCAATTACTGACACAAGAATAGTGCAGCACACCCTCAATTTCTGGCAGTCCAATAGTGCAGCACACCCTCAATTACAGATACTCCAATAGTGCAGTTCACCTTCAATTACAGACACACCAATAGTGCATCACACACTCAATTACTGACACTCCAATAGTCCAGCACACCCTGAATTACTGCCACTGCAATAATGCAGCACACACTCAATTACTTACACTCCAATAGTGCAGCACACCCTCAATTACTGACTCTCCAATACTGCAGCACAGGCTAAATTATTGAATCTCCAATAGTGCAACACACCCTCAATAACTTACACTGCAATAGTGCAGCACACCCTCAATTACTGACACTCTAATAGTGCAGTTCACCCACTATTACTGAACTCCAATAGTGCAGCACACCCACAATAACTGAAATTCCAATAATGCCGCACACCATCAATTACGGACAATCCAATACTGCAGCACACGCTCAATTATTGACACTCCAATACTGCAGTACACCCTTAATTACTGACACTCCAATAGTGCAGCACACCCTCAATTACTGACACTCCAATAGTGCAGCACACCCTCAATTTCTGACCCTCCAATAGCGCAAAACACACTCAATTACTGACACTCCAATAGTGCAGCACACCCTCAATTACTGACACTCCAATAGTGCAGCACACCCTCAATTTCTGACCCTCCAATAGCGCAAAACACACTCAATTACTGACACTCCAATAGTGCAGCACACCCTCAATTACTAACACACCAGTAGTGCAGCGCACCCTCAATTACTGAACCTCCAAGAGTGCAGCACCCCCGGGATTACTGACACTCGAATAGTGAGCACACGCTTAATTACTGGCACTCCAACAGTGCAGCACACCCTCAATTACTGAAATTCCAATAGGGCAGCACACCCTCAATTACTGATACACCAATAGTGCAGCACACCTTCAATTACCGACCTGCAATAGTGCAGAACACCCTCAATTATTGGCACTCCAATAGTGCAGCACAGCCTCAATTATTGACATTTCAATAGTGTAGCACAACCTCAATTACTGACTCTCCAATACTGCAGCACGCCCTCAATTACTGAATCTCCAATAGTGCAGCACACCCTCAATTACTTACACTCCAATAGTGCAGCACACCCTCAATTACTGACACTTCAATAGTCCAGCACACCCTTAATTACTGACACTCTAATAGTGAAGCACACCCTCAATTATTGACACTCTATAGTGCAACACACCCTCAATTACTGACACTCCAATAGTGCAGCACATCCTCAATTACAGATACTGCAATAGTGCAGTTCACCCTCAATTACAGACACACCAAGAGTGCAGCACATCCTCAAGTACTGACACGCAAATAGTGCAGCACACCCTCAATTACTGACACTCGAATAACGCAGCACACATTCAGTTACTGACTCTCCAATCGTGCAGCACACCCTCAATTACTGACTCTCCAATACAGCAGCACAGGCTCAATTACTGAATCTCCAATAGTGCAGCACACCCTCAACAACTTACACTCCAATAGTGCAGCACACCCTCAATTACTGACACTCTAATAATGCAGCACACATTCAATTACTGACTCTCCAATCGTGCAGCACACCCTCAATTACTGACTCTCCAATACAGCAGCACATGCTCAATTACTGACCCTCCAATAGTGAAGCGCACCCTCAAATACTGACACTGCAATAGTGCAGCACACCCTCAATTACTGACACTCCAATAGTGCAGTTCACCCACTATTACTGAACTCCAATAGTGCAGCACACCCACAGTAACTGAAATTCCAATAGTGCCGCACACCATCAATTACTGACAATCCAATACTGCAGCACACGCTCAATTACTGACACTCCGATAGTGCAGCACACCCTCAATTACTGACACTCCAATAGTGCAGTTCACCCACTATTACTGAACTCCAATAGTGCAGCACACCCACAATAACTGAAATTCCAATAGTGCCGCACACCATCAATTACTGCCAATCCAATACTGCAGAACACACTCAATTACTGACACTCCAATAGTGCAGCACACCCTCAATTACTGATACACTAATAGTGCAGCACACCCTCAATTACCGACCTCCAATAGTGCAGAACAGCCTCAATTATTGGCACACCGATAGTGCAGCACAGCCTCAATTAATGACATTTCAATAGTGAAGCACACCCTCACTTACTGACACACCAATAATGCAGCACACCCTCAATTACTTACAATCCAATACTGCAGCACACCCTCAATTACTGAATCTCCAATACTGCAGCACACCCTCAATTACTGAATCTCCAATATTGCAGAACACCCTCAATTACTGACACTGCAATAGTCCAGCACACCCTTAATTACTGACACTCCAGTAATGCAGCACACCCTCAATTATTGACACTCCAATAGTGCAGCATACCCTCAATTACTGACACTCCAGTTGTGCAGCACACCCTCAATTACTGACGCTCCAATAGTGCAGTAAACCCTCAATTACTGGCACTCCAATAATGCAGCACACCCTCATTTACTGATACTGCAATAGTGCAGTTTACCCTCAATTACTGACACACCAAGAGTGCAGCACATCCTCAAGTACTGACACGCCAATAGTGCAGCAGATCCTCAATTACTGACACTCGAATAATGCAGCACACACTCAATTACTGACTCTCCAATCGTGCAGCACACCCTCATACACTGACACAGCAATGATGCAGCCCACTCTCAATTACCGACCCTCCAATAGTGCAGCACACACTCAATTACTGACACTCAAAGAGCGCAGCAGCTCTATTACTGAATCTCCAATAGTGCAGCACATACTCAATTACTGACACTCCAATATGGCAGCACACCCTCAATTACAGACACTACAATAGTGCAGTTCACCTTCAATTGCAGACACACCAGTAGTGCATCACAAACTCAATTACTGACACTCCAATAGTCCAGCACACCCTGCATTACTCCCACTCCAATAGTGCAGCACACCCTCAATTACGGACTCTCCAATACTGCAGCACAACCTCAATTACTGACCTTCCAATAGTGCTGCACACCCTCCATTACATACACTCTAACAGTGCAGCACACACTCAATTACTGTACCTCCAATTGTGCAGTTCACCCTCAATTACTGACACTCCAATAGTCCAGCACACCCTTAATTACTGCCTCTCCAATAGTGCAGCACACCCTCAATTATTGACTCTCCAATACTGCAGCACAATCTCAATTACTGAACTTCCAATAGTGCAGCACACCCTCCATTCCTTTCACTCCAATAGTCCAGCACACCCTCAATACTGACTCTCCAATACTGCAGCACACCCTCAATTACGGACCCTCCAATAATGCTACACGCCATCAATTACTTACACTCCAATGTTGCAGCACACACTCAATTACTGACCCTCCAATAGTGCAGCAAACCCTCAATTACTGACACTCCAATAGTGCTGCAAACCCTCAATTACTGACACTCCATTATTGCAGCACACCCTCAATTACTGACACTCCGATAGTGCAGCACACCCTCAATTACTGACCCTCAATTTCTGACCCTCCTATAGTGCAGCACACCCTCAATTATTGGCACTCCAATAGTGCAGCACACCCTCAATTACTGCCCCTACAATAGTGCAGCACACCCTCAATTACATACACTCCAATAGGGCATCACACCCTCAATTACTGACCCTGCAATAGTACAGCACACCCTCAATTAGCGACCCTCCAATAGTTCAGCACACCCTCAGTTGCTGACCCTCCAAAAATGGAGCACACCCTCAATTACTGACCCACCAAGAGTGCAGCACACCCTCAATTATTGACACTCCAATAGTGCAGCACACCCTCAATCACCGACACTCCAATAGTGCAGTAAACCCTCAATTACTGGTACTCCATTAATGCAGCACACCCTCAGTTACTGACACTGCAATAGTGCAGTTCACCCTCAATTACAGACACACCAAGAGTGCAGCAGATCCTCAATTACTGACACGCCAAAGTGCAGCATACCCTCATATACTGACACAGCAATAATGCAGCACACCCTCAATTACCGGCCCTCCAATAGTGCAGCACACCCTCAATTTCTGGCAGTCCAATAGTGCAGCACACCCTCAATTACAGACACTCCAATAGTGCAGTTCACCCTCAATTACTGACACTCCAATAGTCCAGCACACCCTTAATTACTGCCTCTCCAATAGTGCAGCACACCCTCAATTATTGACTCTCCAATACTGCAGCACAATCTCAATTACTGAACTTCCAATAGTGCAGCACACCCTCCATTCCTTTCACTCCAATAGTCCAGCACACCCTCAATACTGACTCTCCAATACTGCAGCACACCCTCAATTACGGACCCTCCAATAATGCTACACGCCATCAATTACTTACACTCCAATGTTGCAGCACACACTCAATTACTGACCCTGCAATAGTGCAGCAAACCCTCAATTACTGACACTCCAATAGTACTGCAAACCCTCAATTACTGACACTCCGATAGTGCAGCACACCCTCAATTACTGACCCTCAATTTCTGACCCTCCTATAGTGCAGCACACCCTCAATTACTGACACTCCAATAGTACAGCGCACCCTCAATTACTGACCCTCCAATAGCGCAACATACACACAGTTACTGACACTCCAGTTCTGCAGCACACCCTCAATTACTGACACACGAATAGTGCAGCACACCCTCAATAATTGAAACTCAAATACTGCAGCACACCCTCAATGCCTGGCACTCCAACAGTGCAGCACACCCTCAATTACTGACACCCCAATAGTGCAGTTCACCCTCAATTACTGAAACTCCAATTATGCAGCACACCCTCAATTACTGAATCTCCAATAGTGCAGCACACCCTCAATTACTGACCCTCCAATAGTGCAGCAAACCCTCAATTACTGACCCTCCAATAGAGAAGCACACCCTCAATTAGTGACACTGCAGTTCACCCACTATTACTGATCTCCAATAGTGCAGCACACCCTCAATGACTGAAATTCCAATAGTGCAGCACGCCGTCAATTACTGACACTCCAATAGTGCAGCACACCCTCAATTACTGGCACTCCAATAGTACAGCGCACCCTCAATTTTCACCCTCCAACAGCGCAACACACTCTCAATTACTGTCACTCCAATTGTGCAGCACACCCTCAATTACTGACACACCAGTAGTGCAGCACACCCTCAATTAATGAACCTCCAAGAATGCAGCACCCCCGGAATTACTGATACACGAATAATGCAGCAAACCCGCAATTACTGACACTCAAATAGTGCAGCACACCCTCAATTACTGGCACTCCAACAGTGCAGCACGCCCTAAATTACTGACACCCAATAGTATAGTTCACGCTCAATTACAGACCCTCCAATAGTGAGCACACCCTCAATTACTTAAATTCCAATAGTGCAGCATACCCTAAATTACTGACTCTCCAATAGTGCAGCACACCCTCAATTACTGACTCTCCAATACTGCAGCACGCACTCAATTACTGAATCTCCAATAGTGCAGCACACCCTCAATTACTTACACTCCAATATTGCAGCACACCCTCAATTACTGACACTCCAATAGTGCAGCACACCCTCAATTATTGATTCTCCAATACTGCAGCACACCCTCAATTACTGACACTCCAATAGTGCAGCACACCCTCAATTACTGACACTCTAATAGTGCAGCACACCCTCAATTACTGACACTCCAATAGTGCAGCACACCCTCAATTACTGACACTCAAATAGTGCAGCACACCCTCAATTACTGACACTCCAATAGTGCAGCACACACTCAATTACTGACACTCCAATAGTGCAGTACACCCTCAATTACTGACTCTCCAATATTGCAGCTCACCCTCAATTACTGACAGTAATGCTGTACCTGTCCTGGGAGTGTTTGATGGTTACAGTGTAGAGGGAGCTTTACTCTGTATCTAACCCCGTGCTGTACTATCCTCTGAGTGTTTGATGAGGACAGTGTAGATGGAGCTTTACTCAGTATCTAACCCCGTGCTGTACCTGCCCTGGGAGTGTTTGATGGGGACAGTGTAGAGGGAGATTTACTCTGTATCTAACCTCGTGCTGTGCCTGTCCTGGGAGTGTTTGATGGGGACAGTGTGGAGGGAGCTTTATTCTGTATATAACCCTTTTGCTGATCCAGTCCTGGGAGTGTTTGATGGGGACAGTGTAGAGGGAGATTTACTCTGTATCTAATCCCATGCTGTACCTGTCCTGGGAGTGTTTGTTGGGGACAGTGTAAAGGGAGATTTACTCTGTATCTATCCCCGTTCTGTACTTTTCCTGGGAGTATTTGATGGCGACAGTGTAGAGGGAGCTTTACTCTATATCTAACCCCATACTGTACATGTCCTGGGAGTGTTTGATGGGGACAGTGTGGAGGGAGATTTACTCTGTATCTAACCCCGTGCTGCACCTGGAGTATTTAATGGGACAGTCACATTGGCTGAAACACACACTCTCCCATCTTTCTCTGTGGTGGCTGATTGCCATTTACAGACTGAAATTGTATTTTAATCCATTGGATGTTGGTACACAGCACCATCTGCTGGGTATCTTCTTTAGTCCTTTTCTTCAGTTCCAATTGGACACTGCTGTTCCTGTAAAAGGTGTTTAAATGTCTCACCCACTTCTCTCTCAGTTACAGACACCGGGCAGCCTGTTCCTATCTGAGGGAATTAACCCCCTCACCCACCTCTCCCCCATTTACAATCAGCCCGAACCTATCGGAGGGGATTTACTCTCTCACTCACCTCTCCCCCAGTTACAGTCAGACACCGGGCAGCCTGTTTATATCAGAGTCTGTTAACCCTGTCACTCACCTCTCCTCAGTTACAGTCAGACACGGGGCAGCCTGTTCCTATCTGAGGGAATTAACCCTCTCACCCACCTCTCTCCCAGTTACAGTCAGACACTGGGCTGCCTGTTCCTATCACTTCTAGCCACAAGGCGTTGTAGGAGCCTCTTCCGCAAATGGCAGCTGGTTCTGAGTCAATTGTTAATTTTAAATACGACCTTGACATCTGTTAACCAAATCTATCCAGGGATGTGTGGCAAAGGCAGGCAGGTGAAGTGCGCTCACAGATCAGCCACAATCTCAGTGGATGGCAGAACAGTCTCAAGGGGCTGAATGGCCTCCGTCTGTTCCTGTACTTCCCCCCAACCAGCCCATCCACATGATTTTGGAGGGGGAGGGTGCTTATCGGGGAGGGTGTTCCCTGACACCCCCCACCCCCCACACCCCCCGTCTCGTGGACAACCGCTCGGGCTTGAAAGGTAGCAGGCAGGTCTGTCTGCTTGTCATTGACTAGAATCAAAATTCAACTCAGGCCTGTCCCTATTTTGGATGACCCAGCCTCAATGTTCAGCCCTCCAACCTGATGGGGTAAATAGACACCAAGCCCATGATGGTGAAGCGTAAATCTAGACACACATCCTTTTCTTGACAGTAGGTTTATTTACAGAATACAGCATTACACACCTCTGCCTGCTATCTGCCAACTCATCCAGCGTTCCCTCTTTATGTACTCAAGATACTTAATCAATCAATACCCTCCACTTGTTTGTCCTTAGCCTTAACGACACAATTCACAAAACATTAACATGAGCCTCAGCGGCACGTTCCAGAGAGAAATCCAAGTGTTCATTTGTTCATTTATTCATTTCTGGGATGTGGGCTCCGCTGGCCGGGCCCAGTATTTATTGCCCATCCCTAATTGCCCCTTGAGAAGGTGGTGGTGAGCTCCCTTCTTGAACTGCTGCAGTCCATGTGGTGTAAGTACGTCCAATGTGCTGTTAGGACGGGGATTCCAGGATTTTAATCCAGCAACGATGAAGGAACGGCCGATATATTTCCAAGTCAGGACGGTGAGTGGCTTGGAGGGGAACTTCCATGTGGTGGTGTTCCCCGTATGTCTGCTGCCCTCGTCCTTCTAGATGGTAGCGGTAGTGGGTTTGGAAGGTGCTGTCAAAGGAGACTTGGTGAGTTGCTGCAGTGCATCTTGTAGATGGTACACACACTGCTGCTACTGTGCGTCGGTGGTGGAGGGTGTGAATGTTTGTGGATGGGGCGCCGATCAAGTGGGCTGCTTTGTCCTTGATGGTGTCGAGCTTCTCGAGTGTTGTGGGAGCTGCACTCATCCAGGCAAGTGGCGAGTATTCCATCACACTCCTGACTCGTGCCTTGTCGATGGTGAACAGGCATCAGGAGGTGAGTTACTCGCTGCAGGATTCCCAGCCTCTGACCTGCTCTTGTAGCCACAGTATTTATATAGCTGGTTCAGTTCAGTTTCTTTTCAATGGTAACCCCCAGGATGTTGATAGTGGGAGATTCAGTGATGGTAATGCCATTGAACGTCAAGGGGTGATGGTTAGATTCTGTTTTCTTGGAGAAAGTCATTGCCTGGAACTTGTGTGGCGCGAATATTACTTGCCACTTGTCAGCCCAAGCCTGGATATTGTCCAGGTCTTGCTGCATTTGGACATGGACTGCTTCAGTATCTGAGGAGTCGCGAATGGTGCTGAACATTGTGCAATTGTCAGTGAACATCCCCACTTCTGACCTTATGATGGATGGAAGGTCATTGATGAAGCAGCTGAAAATGGTTGGGCTGAGGACACTCTCCTGAGGAACTCCTGCAGTGATGTCCTGGAGCTGAGATGACTCACCTCCAACAACCACAACCATTTTCCTTTGTGCTAGGTATGACTCCAACCAGCAGAGAGTTTTCCCCCTGATTCCCATTGACTCCAGTTTTGCTAGGGCTCCTTGATGCCACACTCGGTCAAATGCTGCCTTGATGTCAAGGGCAGTCACTCTCACCTCACCTCGGGAGTTCAGCTTCTTTGCCTAAGTTTGAACCAAGGCTGTAATGAGGACAGGAGTTGAGTGGCCCTGGCGTAACCCAAACTGGGCATCAGTGAGCAGCTTATTGCTAAGCAAGTGCCACTTGATAGCACTGTTGTTGACCCTTTCCATAACTTTACTGATGATGGAGAGTAGACTGATGGGGAGGTAATTGGCCAGTTCGATTTGTCCTGCTTTTTGTGTACAGGACATAACTGGGCAATTTCCCACGTAGCCGGGTAAATGACAGTGCTGTAGCTGTACTGGAACGGCTTGGCTAGGGGCACGGCAAGTTCTGGAGCACAAGTCTTCAGTACTATTGCCATAATATTGTCAAGTCCCCCCTTCAGCTGTTGATATCTTGATATCACGTGGAGTGAATCGAATTGGCTGAAGACTGGCACCTGTGATGCTGGGGACCTCCAGAGGAGGCCGAGATGGATCATCCACTCGGCACTTCTGGCTGAAGATTGTAGCAAATGCTTCAGCCTTATCTTTTGCACTGATGTGCTGGGCTCCTCAGTCATTGAGGATGGGTATATACAACTGGATGTGGCAGGACTGCGGAGCTTAGATCTGATCCGTTGGTTGTGGGAGCGCTTAGCTCTGTCTATCACTTGCTGCTTATGCTGTTTGGCACACAAGTAGTCCTGTGTTATAGCTTCCTCAGGTTGACACTTCATTTTTAGGTATGCCTGGTACTGCTCCTGGCATGCCCTCCTGCACTCTTCATTGAACCAGGGTTGATCTCCTGGCTTGAGTGGGGGTTATGCTGGACCATGAGGTTACAGATTGTGTTTGAGTACAATTCTGCTGCTGCTGATGGCCCACAGCGCCTCATGGATGCCCACTCTGAGTTGTTAGGTCTGTTCAAAATCTATTCCATTTAGCACAGTTGTAGTGCCACACAACAAGATGGAGGGTATCCTCAATGTGAAGACAGGACTTCAACGACTGTGTAGTGGTCACTCCTACCGATACTATCATGGACAGATGCACCTGCAGCAGGCAGATTTGTGAGGATGAGGTCAAGTATGTTTCTCCCTCTTGTTGGTTCCCTCACCACCTGCCGCAGACCCAGTCTAGCAGCTATGTCCTTTAGGACTCGGCCAGCTCGGTCAGTAGCGGTACTACCGAACCACTCTTGGTGATGTACACTGAAGTCCTCCTCCCAGAGAACACTCTACTCCCTTGCCACCCTCAGTGCTTCCTCCAAGTGATGTTCAACATGAAGGAGCACTGATTCATCGGCTGCGGGAGGGCGGTACATTAATCAGCAGGAGGTTTCCTTGCCCATGTTTGACCTGATGCCATGAGACTTCATGGGGTCCAGAGTCGACGTTGAGGACTCCCAGGGAAACTCCCTCCTGACTGTATACCACTGTGCTGCCACCTCTGCTGGGCCTGTCCTGCCGGTGGGACAGGACACACCCAGGGATGGCGACGGTGGTGTCGGGGACATTATCTGTAAGGTGCGATTCCGTGAGGGTGACTATGTCAGGCTGTTGCTTGACTAGTCTGTGAGACAACTCTCCCAATTTTGGCACAAGGTCCCCAGATGTCAGTAAGGAAGAATTTGCAGGGTCGACGGGGCTGAGTTTGCCGTTGTCGATGCCGGGCATTCCCACGATGATAGAATTTAAATTCAACGAATAAACCTGGAACTATGAAGCCAGTTTCAGTCATGGTGACCGTCATCAATTGTCGTAAAAACCCCATCTGGTTCACTCATGTCCCCCCTTCAGGGAAGGGAAATCTGCCGCCCTTACCCGGTCTGGCCTACACGTGACTCCAGACCCCACCCAACATGCCCCCACCCCACCACTTTAAATGGCCGAGCGAGCACCACACCATTCAAGGGGGAAATTGGGGATAGGGGGAGGAGGCAATAAATGCTGGGGCCTCGCCAGCGATGCCCCCATGTCCTGTGAGAGAATAAATAATAATAAACAAGATCGTGAGGTGGCGTGTTTTGCTGGGAAGATGCCGGAAGGCGCCTACAGTTTGGATAAGAGGAGTTTTTTTGGGGCCATGAAGCAAAGCAATCTTGGGAATATGGATACACAAATCAGTAAATAGTAGCGAGGCAGGTTAATAAGGTCGCAGCGAAACGTCGGAGCTCATTTCTAGAGGGATAGAAGAGCAGAGAAGGCCTGTTGAATTTGTACAGCTCCAAGGTTAGGCCACAGTTGGAGCACTGTGAATAGTTCACCTGTACAATGGAAAGGTTATACAGGTAAGAGGTCAGACACCGCCCAGGACAAAGCAGCCCCCGCTCGATCGGTACCCAATCGACCAACATTCACTCCCTCCACCACCGACGCACAGTAGCAGCAGTGTGTGTACCATCTACAAGATGCACTGCAGCAACCCACCAAGGGTCCTTCGATAGCACCTTCCAAACCCATGACCACTACCATCGAGAAGAACGAGAGCAGCAGACACACGGGGAACACCACCACCTGGAAGTTCCCCTCCGAGCCACTCGCCATCCTGACTTGGAAATATATTGGCAATTCCGCCACTGAATCACAGAATCACAGAGTGCAGAAGAGGCCCTTCGGCCCATCGAGTCTGCACCAACACGTGAGAAACACCCGACCCTATCTACCTAATCCCATTTACCAGCACTTGGCCCCATAGCCTTGAATGTTGTGACGTGCCAAGTGCTCATCCCGGTACTTTTTAAAGGATGTGAGGCAACCCGCCTCCACCACCCTCCCAGGCAGCGCATTCCAGAGCGTCACCACCCTCTGGATAAAAAAGTTTTTCCTCACATCCCCCCTAAACCTCACAGAATCAGTCGCTGGGTCAAAATCCTGGAACTCCCTCTTTAACCGCACGGTGAGTGTACCTACACCACAGGGACTGCAGCAGCTCATGGTGGCGGCTCACTGCCACCTTCTGAAGGGGGCAATTAGGGACCGGCAGCAAACGCCGGGCCCGGCCAGCGACGCTCTAATCCCAAGAACAAATGCTTAAAAATGAAGTAGCGAGTTCCCCGCCCTCTCAGCCCTCTGGGGAGAAAGAGATTCTCCTGAATTCATTGTTGGATTTATTAGTGACAATCTTACGGTGACTGCAATTGGTTTTGGTTTCCCCGTCAAGTGGAGACTCCTTTGCTATGTCTAAACGATTAAAACCCTTTGATTATTCTGAAGACCTCTATCAGGTCACCCCTCAGCTTCCTTTTGTCATAGAGCCCCGGACTATTTGGTCTTTCCTGATAGTTCCGGATGTCGGAGATTAATCACACCGAGGCATCATTTCGTACGTAGAAACCCCATTTATTACTTGTGCACAAGGGACAGCAATACAACGAAAGCTATTGTACGGTCTCAAAGCAGAATACACAAACACTTGCTTAAAAGCATCTTACAACCAATCAGTAAATTTTGCACATCTCAATCCGCTTATTTGCATACATTAACTGAACAATCCATGTTTTATTAAATTTCCATTCCCTTCACAACAGACATTGTGGTTATGCAAATGCTTATCACAACTTTAATTACATTCGGCCTGAGAAAGAACAACATGGAATGTCTCAGGGCTCATCCTACAACAGTGGTCAGACAAGATGGTATTGTTCTTCAAGGTTGCGGTATTTTTCTCTTAGGCCTAAGCATTTAATTCAATTTCTCCATTAATCCTTTTAGTACTAAGTGGGTTCCCTATTTGTCTAGGCCACCACATAGACCTGTGGTCGTGATTTGGCTTTTTATTCTCCGCTACCTCCATTTCATTTATCTGTGCTCCGTGCTGACCAAGTGTGGTCTGACCAAGTTTGGACATCGCTTGCGTGTAATTCTATTTCTCTAGCGATAAACCCCAGTGCTTGGTTTGCTATTACTCGTGGCTGAAAAAAAAGAGAGATGTCGAATTCTTTCGCCTTGCACTCATCAGGACACTTCGCGAGAATGCCAATGGAAAGGGTGAGCAAGAATTTGTACTGTACGTGACTGGCGGATCGTATCGAACAGCACTTCCCGGCCGCTGTTCACCATGGGCAAGGTACATGGCCGCACCCGACCGGCTCGTGCTTGCAGAGCTCGAAACACGGTGCCCAACATTAGATGCGATTCCACGATTGGACAACGCTTGCTAAGTAACCCCTAGCATGCTAAGAATTACGCTGACAGCCAATTTAAGGTTGTCTGTTGGGCTCACAGTCTGGTACAGTTGCCATTGCTGGAAGCTGCATATATTAGTACACAGGGCCCCGTTCTTTGCAGACAGAAAGAACAATGTACACACATTGCGCCTGTTTCGGCCTAAACAAAATAAGTGACAGCCATTCGCTGACTCATTCCTCAGGGCAACGCCTTGACCGATCAGGGGTTAAGCTGCCTGGTTTAAATTCCAAACAATGCTTGGCAGTTAACTGTCAGTCATCATCACTGGTACATTCTCCATGGCAACGCCTCTACCCAGCAGAGTCCGCTTCCCAACCAATCAGCACTCTCTTCACATACAGTATAAATTGTTGTTTTCTCCTTATATTGGTATCCTGCATTAACGATTGCAGCAACCATCAGTGGTTTGGATGGTGGGGAGACAGAGTGGATGGGACTGTGGACCTCAAATACCTGCCCGCCGGACCCCAGCCTCACCGCCCCCGGCCGCCCTGGCCTCCTGCCTCCTGCCCAGCTCCATGGCCTGTTCTTCAAAAGGCGTGAGGCGCTGCAGGAGGGCGCACCCACCTCCAATCCTCTGGCACTCCCGGGCATTGTGGTGAGTTTTTGCCTGCAAAACAGAGAAGAGGATTTATTGGGGCTGATCGCTCATGTACTCTGCACGCTCACACCGCACCCCAACCACAGCGGCCCATCTGAGGCCTCCAGCGGCTCCTGTCCACACTACTGGTGATCAGTCCCCAGAAGATAGTACGGCTGGTCCCAACCCCCTCCCCCAACGGCCACCTTGGACACATTCGGCGTCCATCACTTTGAAGAGCACACGGGTGTTAGCGCCCATGGCAAGGGGGATCAACTAGGTGCGGCGCCGATGCCAGCAGATGGCACTTGCCCAAAACACCTTGAGGCACCCCTTGCACCATCTCATTACCATCAATATGACATGCGTTGGAGTTCTGAGTATGTGTCCAGCGGCCTCCCCTGCAGTTTGCCCCCAGACTACTCAAATGCCACAAACACCAACATATGATGTGGGGAGAACCCTTCTTCACCTCAACCACTAAGGCTGATGTAAGCATGATCAGTCCCCATTTGCCCACCCAGCGTGCGACAGTTGCCCTCTGCAGTAACGAAAGCAGGACATGGTGGAGGGGGGTCAAAGGCTAAGGCTGCCTTCTGGGTCAAATGGCCAAGACAGACACGGTATTCACCCTCCCAGAGCGCAGCAAATCATTGAATCGTTTCCTGCACTGGGTGCCAGTGCACCGCACATCATCATGGGTGCTTACAGCGTCACCCACCTGCTCCCACGCCTGGCTGGTGACATGGGGGACCCTCCTCCTCCGATCCTCCGGATACAGAAGGTGCCGACGGATAGACACCACTTGGAGGAGGACAGCAAGGCAGGCATCGGAAAATCAGGGGGCACAGTGCCCCCCCCCCGCTGGCCTCTCTTGCAGCCTGCTCATGCTGCTGTCCACTCAGACCTCCCTCCCTCTCTCCACGAGTGGCCATTGTGCACCGCCTCAAGCAGGCTGCCTGGCCACTCTTTATACAGGCTGCAGGCTCCCAATTGGAACTGGCAGTCTGAGGGCCTGATCCCGGGACTATTTTCCCATTCTTCACAGGAATCGCTAACCCGCTGGGCGGGCCTTAATTGGCGGCACAGCCCGTTTCTTCAGCGGCAATCGGCCGCCCGCCCGACCGCCCGACGAACGTTAAATTCTGCCCAATGATACTATTTTGAAGCTTGAATTTGATTCCTTTCTGTAACTGTGGTAACTGGGTTTAATTTATAAGGATGTTTGTTGCTTTATTGAAGATGAAACTTATACACATACACCATGTATATCTAAATTTGTCCTCTCTGGCTTATACCCGCAAATAGCTTTGTGTGACTGCAATAGCCTTTCCAAATCACTTTGACACTTGTCTGGAAGGTAACTCAATAATATATTTAAATTTTCAAATACCACCCACCACCCCCCACCCCCCCCGCCCAACCACATTATCCAGTTTGATTAGAGGAAAATCAATTTCAGAATCCTGCATTTCTGCCTCTTTCCCTTTATCTACCACCACAAGTACTTCCTTTTGGTCCTCTTCCCTGTCAAAGTACTTTTTAAGCATATTTACATGACACACCCTTTGCTTCTTTCTTCTATCTGGAGTATTTATTAAATAATTTACTTCACTCAGTTTCTTTTGAATCCTGTAAGGCCCACTAAACCTTGCCTTTAATGAGTCACCCAGTACTGGTAACAGAACTAGCACCTTTCCCCAAAAGGGAAACAAAACTATGAGCTGTAGCTTTCCTGTCTGCCTTCACTCTCATCACTTGCTGTGATATCTTTAAATGTCCTCTGGCTAACTCACATGCTTTGTCCAATCTTTCTCTGATGTTTGGTACATAATCCAGGAGAGTAGTTTCTGAATTTTGACCCACCAATTTCTCAAGAATCAATTTCAGTGGTCCCCTTACCTCATGACCAGAAACTAGTTTGAAAGGGCTAAAACAAGTTGATGCATTAAGAGCATCCCTAATAGCAAATAACAGGAATGGAAAACCCCTATCATAATCTTGTGGATAATCCTGACTATATGTCCTCATTATAGTTTTTAGAGTATGATGCCATCTTTCCAAAGCCCCTAGTGACTCAGGATGGTAAGCTGTTGACTTCAACTGTTTTATCCCCAAGCTGTTCATTACTTCCTTAAACAGCTGTGATGTGAAAATTTGAACCTAGATCTGATTGTATTTCACTTGGTATACCAAAACTGTGTAAAAAAAATTTAGCTACCTCTTCCACAATTCTCTTTGTTGTATTATTTCTCAAAGGTATCACTTCAGGAAACCTTATAGGCAGATCCATTATGGTCAGTAAGTACTGATTTACACTTTTAGTCTTAGGGAGGGGGCCCTACACAATCAGTTATGACCCTAGAGCAAGGATCTTCAAATGCTGGAATTAGAATTAAAGGTGCCGGCTTAATCACTGCTTGTGGTTTCCCTATCACCTGACATGTGTGACATGTTCTACAGAATTTGACTATATCCTTACGCAATCCAGGCCAATAACTATGTTTTTTGTATTTTCACCTGTGTCCTTCTAATTCCTAAATATCCCCCCATTGGAATTTCATGAGCTGTTCTCAGAATCTCATTTCTATATCCAAATGGTATAACAACCTGATGCACCTCCCTCCAGCTTTCATTTGCTAAAGCATGATAAGGCCGCCATTTTCTCATTAAAACATTACCCTTACGGTAATATGTTCTTCCTCTGTTTCTGAGTGAGCTGTCTGATATAACTGTCTTATTTGTGGATCCCTTTTCTGTAACTTTACTGACTGCCTTCAATTAAATACCTCAGCTGCATTCACCATTCTTTCTCCCTGGACAATCTCATTAAATGCAGTGTCAGCTAATTGGACTTCCACACCTTCTCCCTGCCTTTTAACTCCCTCTTCTCCTTCTTTCAACCTGTGAGCCTGTGATCTCATTATCACACAACCTGGGAACAACCCAGGATGCTCTCTCTGTAACACTTCTGTCGAAGACACCTCTACTGGCTGCTCAACTACCATAGGAATCACCTTTTACCTAAATTGAACCCCTGCAATGGGAAATTTTCCCACTACTCCAACAATCACCCCACCAGTTTTCCACTTACTCTTCAAATTTACCTTCCACAATGTAATGGGTTTAGCATCTCCATGAACCCCACTTATCATCACCTGTTCCTGCAATACTCCCTCTGAACAACAAATGTCACTGTTCCACAGCATTAAGGATTGACTAGCCCCTGTGTCTCTTAAAATTTCAATATCTTTACTTACTCCACCCTGTACACATGGAAAAACTTTCCCCTCACATACAAAATCTTTAAACATTTCTACAACCTACTCCCCAGAACTCCCTTGGGTAAATTGTGAACGCATACCCACTTCTTTATCTATCACTGATTCTTCCTGCTTCACCTATACACAAACCACTGCTTTTTTTGCCCTGTGCCTAAACCTCAGAGCCCACAATACCTTTATTTCCAGAACTTTTCTGTACTCCAATAACCCCAACAGATTTTCCCTGCAATTGCTAACACACTGACTTTGTGTGTCCAACTTTATTACAATGAAAGCACCTCAATTTTCGAGTGTCTCTTTTACCCTCAGCACCTTCCTTGTTATTCTGAGAGAAAAAATTTCCTGGGAATTTCCACCTACTCCTTCTCTTCCCTCACTCCCCACCTTCCTTTCACCTTCCCACTTTCTATCCTTCTCAGAGTTAAAAGGATGATCAAAAGAAGGTTTAACTCTATGAACTAACTCATAATCGCCAGCTATCTCTGCTGCTTGTCTTACCATTTCAACTCTCTGTTCCTCCACATGGGTTCTCACTACCAAAGCAATTGAATCTTTAAATTCTTCTAAAAGAATTACTTCTCAAAGAGCTTCATATGTCATCTCTATCTTTAATGCTCGTATCCACTGGTCAAAATTACTTTGTTTTACTCTCTCAAAACTCAGTACAAGTTTGCCCAGGCTGTTTTCTCATATTCCTAAATTTCTGCCTGTGTGCCTCAGGAACCAACTCACGTGCACTCAAAATAGCCTTTTGTTAAACCACATCATAGATCACCGACATTTCTTCTGACAGTGAAGCAGTGCTGCACCCACCAACCTGGATTGTAACAACAACGTCCACGTTTCCTGTGGGCATTTCATCCATTTATCTATCTGCACAGATACATCCCTTCCCTCAAACTTTGGAAGAGCTTGTACAAATTTAAACATCTCCCCACTGGATTTTAGGTTAGAGGTTTTCTCCAACATCCCTTCCCTCAAACTTTGGAAGAGCTTGTACAAATTTAAACATCTCCCCACTGGGTTTTAGGTTAGAGGTTTTCTCCTCATCAGAACTTTCCTCAGAATCTGACGCCTCCTTTTTAAAGTCCAGCTTTTTAAGCCGATACTCTCTGTCTCTTTGCTTTGTTCTCTCTTCCATTGCTAACTTCTCCCTCTGGTGACCAAGTTTTCGGATTTCCATTTCTTTTTGAAATAATCTCTCCTATTCCCTTTCTTTTTCTGCTGCCTGTAGTTCCAGTTTTTTTTCATTTCCACTCCTTTTCCCCTTTTTGTTTGCCTCCAATTCAAGTTTTCTCAGTTCCTTTCCTTGTTCAATTTCAAGCCTCTTTATTTCGAACGGAAGTCTCACTAACTCCAGCTGTGGCTCACTAATGTCAGGAACACTTCCAATTTCAAATGCTGTGCTCTCATGTCAACTATGCCTGCTTTCTTTGCCCCTACAGGTAACCCCCAACTGCAACCTATCAGCCAACTCACCCTTAGATGTTTTTTGTAACCCAACCAGAGTTATATCCTCTACTTCCATAAAGGTTTTAGCCATAGATACAGCCATTTTTGCAGTCCCACCACTTTAAAAGTCCCTCACGCCAACTCCTGAATTCAAAGTGCTTCTCGTGTTCACAACCTTAAGATTCACCAACTCCAAGCCAATCGAGGGGTTTCAAATATACCCCGCAAGGAGCCCCCAATTTTGTTATGGCACAGCGGATGGGAAATGCTGAGCTGCTCAAATCCCAGAGGGAAACTTGAAACAGCTGCCACAACTGTTTTTGCAATTTGTATTTTTAATTTGAGATGCGTGCCTTGAATTCAGTAGTAACAAGTCAACCGAGTCTTAGAGGTTTTTTTTCACAAAACTAAGTTGAACCTTTATTAATAAAATAAATTATTTTAAGCACCTACATAGGTCTACAAATTATTACTATGATAACTCCCGGCTCCCCTAATTAATCTGACTCCCAGTTACACCTCCGTTAAGGTAACAGTAAAACAACATAGATTTCAACAGACCCAAGCAAAGCACACAATACCCTGGACAGTGATATTTAAAATGAATTCTCTTATCTTTGGTTGCTATAGGCAGCAACTTGAGACATGCAGGCTGGAGGCTTTTCACACTTGTTAATCCTTAGAGTTTCTTCTTCCTTACACATAGCCTCATCCCCTTTATACATGTTTCTCCCTTTTTAATGTAAATCCCATTGTTTCAATATGCCTTCGCAACTTTACTTTTCCCATAATATAAATCTTTCTTAGCACTCATATTATCAGTAATCTTTGGGAAAAATAAACATGCTGTTTGGCTTAGCCTCATTTGGCTAGGTGTAACACAACTTACCATCTCTTTGAAATTCACTACCCGGGTTTATCTAAAAATGCGAATGTTCTTAACACCTCCCATTCTAAAACTTCAGCTATGTTTACGTATTTAGCATTCCAAACCTAGTTTCTATTCTGATAACTCAAAGCACCCAGACTTGCTGTCTATAATTCAATTAAAGCCCACACACACAACCTCACACAGGGAAACTAATCCGAACCCCACCGTCAATCTACCTTTACACTAAATTACAATAGTATTCTGAAAATTATTATATTTCCGTGACAAAAGTGGTGGTGAGCTGCCTTCTTGTGCAGTCCATGTGGTGTAGGTGCACCCACAATGCTGTTAGGAAGGGAGTACCAGAATTTTGACCCAGCGACAGTGCACTCCTTACTTAAGGAGGGACATACTTGCATTGGAAGCAATTCAGAGAAGGTTTACTCAGCTGATTCCTGGGATGAAGGGGGTTTGTCTTATGAGGAAAGGTTGAGCAGGTTGGGCCGGTACCCATTGGTGTTTAGAAGAATGAGAGGTGATCTTATTGAAACATATAAGATCCTGAGGAGGTTGACAGGGTGGATGCTGAGAGGATGTTTCCCCCTCGTGTGGGGGTGGGGGATCTAGAACGAGGGGGGGTTGCGGGGGGGTGCACAGTTTAAAAATAATGGGGGTCTCCCATTGAAGATGGAGACGAGGAGGAATTTCTTCTCTCAGTGGGTGGTCAGTCTGTGGGATTCTCTCCTCCCCAGAGAGCGGCGGAGGACGGGTCACTGAATATATCCGAGGCCGAGTTAGACAGAATTTTGATCGACGAGCGGAGTGGAGGGTTATAGGGGAGGGAGGGACAGGCAGGAAAGTGGAGTCGAGGCCGCAATTAGATCAGCCACGATCTTATCGAATGGGGGTTGGGGGGGTGGGGGGGTGTGTAGTAGGCTCGAGGGGCCGAATGGCCTACACCCACTCCTAATTCTTGTGTTCTTGTGTTACGGAGTACGGCATGCGTGGAGGAGGGATTCCTCTGGAGTTCCCAGCCCAGCAACCCTCCCTCCGGCCAGGTCGGATGACCCCGCTGCCCGTCTCTCCCCGCCCCCACAAACCCCACCCCTTCCCCCAACTCTCTCTCTCCTGCCACCCATGGGATCTCGCACAGCTGCCACGTGGGGCCCGGGCGTGGTTGAGGTCGGTTGGCGGGCCAGACGGCGATGTGGGTGAGTGACGGTGATGGGGTGGCGGTGGTTGGGGGACTTGGAGGGGGTGGAGGACCCCCTTCGACCAAATAAAAACTGCCAACACCTCCCCTCCAACAGCCCTGGTTGGGCCGCCAAAAAAATCCCCGCCCCCCCCAACACCACCTCCCCTTGTGACGTCACAAGGGGCGGGGGCGTGTCCTCGAAGGCTGGCCCGCCCCTCAACACACACCATTCACTAGCCTACGGGTCCCACCCTCAACCCCTTGAACCAATCATCACACAAGTCCACCCCCCATCCCTCCCCTGATTGGCTTGTGACTTAACAATGGGGAGGGCGGGGCGAGGCGCCGCTGGCGTTTATAAAGGGCGGGGTGGGGAGGAGCTGGCCTGCTCCCGCCGTTGCGCCGTCAGTGGTGGGTTGGTGCTGGTTTGTGGTGAGGGGGGAGGTAAGAAGAGGAGAGGGAAGAGGGAAGAGGAGGCGAGGGGAGAGGGAAGAGGAGGCGAGGGGAGAGGGAAGAGGAGGCGGGTGGGCGGGTGTTGCGTCGCTGGTCAGTCATGGTCGCCCTCGTTGTGGTCGGAGGAGTCCAGAGGGAGAGGCGGGGCGGAGAGAGAGAGAGAAGATGCTCAAAGTCCGCCCGCTCGCGGTCAATCAATGGAACGTCCGCCGCGAACCCCAGGAGCCGCCGCCCGGGGGCCGGAGGGGATCGAGCTCCAGCAGCGAGCAGTCGGCGCCCGGACCCGAGTACGAGGTAAACCCGGAGGCCGCTGCCTTCCAACCCCCAGCACCCCTCACACACCCCACCTTCCAAACTGTCCCCATAACTAGCTAAACTAGCACTCCACTAATCCTGACTCCCACTAACCCACCCCTCACACCCCCCACCTTCCAAACTGTCCCCATAACTAGCTAAACTAGCACTCCACTAATCCTGACTCCCACTAACCCACCCCTCTCACACACCACATTCCAAACTGTCCCCATAACTAGCTAAACTAGCACTCCACTAATCCTGACTCCCTCTAACCCACCCCTCACACCCCCCACATTCCAAACTGTCCCCATAACTAGCTAAACTAGCACTCCACTAATCCTGACTCCCACTAACCCACGACTCTCACCCCCCACCTTCCAAACTGTCCCCATAACTAGCTAAACTAGCACTCCACTAAAACAAAAACAGAATTACCTGGAAAAACTCAGCAGGTCTGGCAGCATCGGTGGAGAAGTCAGTTAACGTTTCGAGTCTTCATGACCCTTCGGCAGAACTGAAGCATAGTTAGGAGAAAGGTGAAATATAAGCTGGTTTAAGGTGGGGGGGTGGGGGGAGAGAAGTTGAGGGTGTGGTGATTGTGGAGATAAGCAAGCAGTGATAGGAGCAGATAATCAAAAGATGTCACAGACAAACGGATCAAAGAGGTGTTGAAGGTGGTGATGTTGTCTAAGGAGAGAGGAAGTGAAGGGGCAGGTGTTGCATCTTCTGCGTGGGCATGGGGAGGTGCCATAGGTGGGGGTTGAGGAGTAGGGGGTGATGGAGGAGTGGACCAGGGTGTCCCGGAGTGAACGATCCCTACGGAATGCCATAGGGGGGGGTGAAGGGAAGATGTGTTTGATGGTGGCATCATGCTGGAGTTGGCGGAGGATGATCCTTTGAATGCGGAGGCTGGTGGGGTGATAAGTGAGGACAAGGGGGACCCTATCATGTTTCTGGGAAGGGGGAGAAGGCATGAGGGAGGATGCGCGGGATATGGGCCGGACACGGTTGAGGGCCCTGTCAATGACCGAGGTTTTCCACCCACGGTCGTTGACAGGGCCCTCAACTGTGTCCGGCCCATATTCCGCGCATCCTCCCTCACGCCTTCTCCTCCTTCCCAGAAGGATGATAGGGTCCGACTTGTCCTCACTTATCACCTCACCAGCCTCCGCATTCAAAGGATCATCCTCCGCCATTTCCGCCAACTCCAGCATGATGCCACCACCAAACACATCTTCCCTTCACCCCCTCCGACGGCATTCCGTAGGGATCGTTCCCTCCGGGACACCCTGGTCCACTCCTCCATCACCCCCTACTCCTCAACCTCCACCTATGGCACCTCCCCATGCCCACGCGGAAGATGCAACACCTGCCCCTTCACTTCCTCTCTCCTCACCGTCCAAGGGCCCAAACACTCCTTTCAAGTGAAGCAGCATTTCACTTGCATTTCCCCTAACTTAGTCTACTGCATTCGTTGCTCCCAATGCAGTATCCTCTACATTTGAGAGACCAAACGCAAACTGGGCGACCACTTTGCAGAACACCTGCGGTCTGTCCGCAGGAAAGACCCAAACCTCCCTGTCGCTTGCCATTTTAACACTCCACCCTGTTCTCTTGCCCACATGCCTGTCCTTGGCTTGCTGCATTGTTCCAGTGAAGCCCAACGCAAACTGGAGGAACAGCACCTCATCTTGCGACTAGGCACTTTACAGCCTTCCGGGCTGAATATTGAATTCAACAACTTTAGATCTTAAACTCCCCATCCCCACCCCGTTTCTCCCCCCTCCCTTTTTTTTCAATAATTTATATAGATTATTCTTTTCCCACCTATTCCATTATTTTTAAATCTAAAACTTTGTTAGTCTTTCCACCCCACCCCCACTAGAGCTGTACCTTGAGTGTCCTGTCTTCCATTCTTAATTAGCACTTTTCTTAGACAAATATCACCACCTTCAACACCTCTTTGACCCTTTTGTCTGTGACATCTTTTGATTATCTGCTCCTATCACTGCTTGCTTATCTCCACAATCACCACACCCTCAACTTCTCTCTCCCCCTGCCCCCCCACCTTAAACCAGCTTATATTTCACCTTTCTCCTAACTATGCTTCAGTTCTGCCGAAGGGTCGTGAAGACTCGAAACGTTAACTGATTTCTTCTCCACCGATGCTGCCAGAACTGCTGAGTTTTTCCAGGTAATTCTGTTTTTGTTATGGATTTCCAGCATCCACAATAGCTTTTAGCTTTTTGTTTTTATCACTCCACTAATCCTAACCCACCCCTCACACACACACACACACACACCACACCTTCCAAACTGACCCCATAACTAGCTAAACTAGCACTCCACTAATCCTGACTCCCACTCGCCCACCCCTCAGACACACACACACCACACCTTCCAAACTGTCCCCATAACTAGCTAAACTGGCACTGCACTAATCCCAGCCCTCGGCCCCGCCGCCCTCTTAATAAATTGGTTAAACATGATTTCTCTTTCACAAAGCCATGAGGACTCTGCCTGATTGCCTTGAATTTTTCCATGTGCCCTGCTATAACATCCTTAATAAAGCTTCTAAACATGACAAATGTTATGCTCACTGGCCTGGTTCTTACTTTCTTTCTCCATTCCTTTGAATAAGGGAGTTACACTGACCGTTTTCCAATCGGAGGGAGGTTGGGTGGCGGAGGGAGGTTGGGTGGCGGAGGGAGGTTGGGTGGCGGAGGGAGGTTGGGTGGCGGAGGGAGGTTGGGTGGCGGAGGGAGGTTGGGTGGCGGAGGGAGGTTGGGTGGCGGAGGGAGGTTGGGTCCACTCAGACCTGCCCCCCTTTCCTCCCCTCTCTCCATCACCCCCCATCACCCTGGTGCGGCCATGCCTCTCTGGCCGAATGGCAGGGTTCCATCGCGCCCGTGCTCGTGCACGCAGGAGATGAAACGGAACGGTGCGAGCTGGGCAGTGCCAGCCGTGAGCTAATGAGGTGGGGAGTTGGAGTGATGGGAGGGAGCTGTGTTGAAATAGCGACACTGGGATTGCGTGTACAGGAGCTGCGCAACGCCGAGGAATTTATCGGCCGGGGGGTGTGGGGGGAGTGGGGCGTCGGAGCGCGGGAATAAGGAATCTGGCTGAGGTTGTTACAGGGTTTTGGTGCGACCGTGTCCGGAGCGGAGCACGCGCTGTGCCCTTTGGTCTCCGCGTTTGACGGAAGGACAGACTCGCCTCAGAGGCGGTCAGGGGTAGATTCACTGAATGGGTCCCCGGGGGGAGTGGAGGAGTTGGGGGAGGTGGGCTAAACTGGGCTCGGATTCTACGAGCGACCTGGTTGGGACCTATGCGGTTCTGAATGGGGGTTTCGACAGGGCTGACGCCCAGAGATTGTTCTCCGGCTGTTCTCTAAAACACCCGGGATCGGGGTAGGGAGGTGAGTGGCAGAGTCTCGGGGGGAGGGGGCCGGACATTTTGGGGACTGAGGCGAGGAGGAATTTCTTCACTCAGAGGGGTTTGTGAATCTTTGGGATTCTCCACTCCAGGGGGGTTGCTGACGCTGCATCGTCGAATACATTCGAGGCTGGGACGGATAGATTTCCAGACTCTCTCAGTGAGGGGGTGGGGGGGTCGAGGGATACGGGGAGCGGGTGGGAACATGGAGTCGGAGCTCAACCTCCCCACGAACGGCCACGATCGTATTGAATGGCGGAGCAGGCTCGATGGGCCGAATGGCCTGGTGTTCTTGTGTCTCACACACACACACACAGGCCAGACCGTACCAGATGAGAGGGACTTATTACCTTTTAGCCGCTGAACCTGAGACGGACAGTATCCACACGCCTCCCTTTTACTTAGCAGGTTTGGTGTTCCGTGCAATGTGGGTCACGCTAGGCACCATGTACCCTCCAATTTGCCAGCCAGGCAGTAAGCACCAACATCCAGGCTTTGAGCTGACAAGTGGCAAGTAACAGTTGGCAAGTAACAGTCAATGACCATCTCCAACAAGAGAGAATCTAACCATTGCCCCTTGACAATCAATGGCATTACCATCACTGAATCCCCCACTATCAACATCCTGGGGGTTACCATTGACCAGAAACTGAACTGGACCAGCCATATAAATCCTGTGGCTACGCGGGCAGGTCGGAGGTTGGGAATCCTGCGGAGAGTCACTCACCTCCTGACTCCCCAAAGCCTGTCCACTATCTACAAGGCACAAGTCAGGAGTGCAATGGCATACTCCCCACTTGCCTGGAGGAGGGCAGCCAATTTACGCACAGCAGGATCCCACCGTCGGCGCTGAGGGAGCGGCCAGGTCGTTCTGCCTTTCGCGGGGCTGGTCGGATTAGATATGGGCCCTGGGGGAGTGGGAGTAGGCGGATGGTTGGGGGTTTGGGGGGGCGTAGGCAGTGTGGGGGGAGGAGATCCTTCCCCAAAGGTCCTCTCCCAAAAGCAACCATAAGGGCAGGCGGGGCCCCTGGGTTTAACGGCTCGTCCGCTGGGGCGTCACGGCTGGGGGAAGTGGAGACACTGGGATTGCAGAGAGGGGAGAGGGGGGTGGGGAAGGGGAGTGATGGAGGGAGGGGAGGAGATGAGGGGAGTGATGGACGGGAGGAGATAGGGGCAGGGGAGGGTGGGGGAGTGATGGAGGGTGGTGGGGAGTTAGAGACACTGGGATTGCGGGGAGGGGAAAGTGGGGTAGGGAGGTCTCAGTGGGTGAGGCATGGTTCAGCGCACAGGGCGAGGTGACGCCTCCCTGGCCGAACGGCAGGGTTCCATCGCGCCCGTGCTCCTGTGGAAAAGGTGCGAGCTGGGCAGCAGCCGCCCAACGCCGAGTTGGGGGGGGGGGGGGGTGGGGGGTGCATCACTGGAGCATATTTGAAGGCAGGGGATGCTACTACAATGTTTTTAAATTCATTCATTGAATGTGGGCTCCACTGGTTGGGCTGGCATTTATTGCCCCCTTGAGAAGGTGGTGGCCGGGGATTGGGAGGGGTGGGGAAGTAACGTCCAGCCCTATGCTTGTGAGAGAGGCAGAGAAAAGCAGAGAGAGATAATGAAATAGAGAGAATAGGGATGGGAGCAATGGTGGCTGTGCTATCCCAGAATTCACTGCAGTACAGAAAGCCCTCTATTAAACCTGCCCTTGCCAGCCATCAGCAGCCTGTCCCATTGACACTCCAGCATAAGGAACTGGGAATCGTACCAGATTCAAACAGGTTAACTTATACGATATATCACCTCCCACTTCCCCAGGGCTCTTCACAGACAATGGGAAACCTTTGAAACGCGGCCCTTGGCGTAGTACGAGCGAATGGTGCGGCCAATTTACATACAGCAGGGAAAGGTTGAGCGGGTTGGGCCGGTACCCATTGGAGTTTAGAAGAACGAGAGGTGATCTTATTGAGACAGATAAGATCCTGAAGGGGGAGGGGGCTTGACAGGGTGCATGCTGAGAGGATGTTTCCCCCCTCATGGGGTGGAGGAAATCTAGAACGAGAGGGGCACAGTTTAAAAATAAGGGGGGTGGGGTCTCCTATTGAAGACGGAGACGATGAGGAATTTCTTCTCTCAGTGGGTGGTCAGTCTGTGGGATTCTCTTCCACCAGAGAGCGGCGGAGGCCGGGTCACTGAATATATCCGAGGCTGAATTAGACAGAGTTTTGATCGACGAGGGAGTCGAGGGTTATAGGGGAGGGAGGGACAGGCAGGAAAGTGGGGTTGAGACCACAATCAGGTCAGCCACGATCTTATCGAATGGGGGGAGCAGCCTCGAGGGGCCGAATGGCCTCCTTCTGCTCCTCATTCTTCTGGTCTTATAGACCTTTGTTGCATGACTTTCCATGGCTAAAACTGGTCAAGGCTGCATGACCACACATAATTGTCAAGTCTGTTGCTGTTGTCTTGCCGCTTGGCTCCTCCCTCTTTCCCTGTTTTGAACATTCACGGGATGTGGGGGTCGCTGGGCCGGGTCCAGCATTTATGGCCCATCCCTAATTACCCCCTCGAGCAGGTGGTGGGTGAGCCGCCTTCTTGAGCCGCTGCAGTCCCTGTGGTGTAGGTACACCCACTGTGCTGTTAGGGAGGGAATTCCCAGGATTTTGGCCCAGCTGAGGAGTTACAAAGGGAACTGAACATTGTGCAGTCACCCTTGTTGGGGGGAAGGTCATTGGTGAAGCAGCTGAAGATGGTTGGGCCGAGGACACTACCCTGAGGAACTCCTGCAGTGATGTCCTGGAGCTCAGATGACTGACCTCCAACAATCACAACCATCTTCCTTTGTGCCAGGTATGACTCCAACCAGCGGAGAGTTTTCCCCCCAGGACAGGTACAGCACGGGGTTAGATACAGAGTAAAGCTCCCTCTATACTGTCCCCATCAAACACTCCCAGGACAGGTACAGCACGGGGTTAGATACAGAGTAAAGCTCCCTCTACACTGTCCCCATTAAACACTCCCTGGGCAGGTACAGTGGCAGCAGAGGTTTGACTCGGGCTCTGGGTTAAAACCGGCTCCTCCCGGCCGGGGATTTTGTTCATGTGTTTGCGCTGTGTTTACTGAGCTACCCGGCTGGTAACCAGCCCTGCTGAGCCCTGCCTCTGTCACAAGAGCCAGAGGAGGAGTGGGAGAGGCCCGGCCTTCCCTCCGGGCCAGTGCGTTGAGACGGTGGGTCCTCAGATCGCCCCTGGAGCTCTCAGCTGGATCTGCGGAGAGGGTGAGCAGGGCAGCCGCGGCCTGGAGGCACCCCTGCAGCGGGGGGTCAGTCATCGGACCGTGAAGGAAGCAGCGCGGAGAAAGAGGCCGCCCGGCCCATCCTGCCTCTGCCGGCATCTTTTGAACGAGCTCCCCTGATTTAATGGCCTCCCCCCCGGGGCTCTTCTGCTCAAAGTCCGGGCGGGCGGGTTGGCCAGGCGGGGTGAGCGGGTTGGCCGGGCGGGTTGGCCAGGTGCGTTGGCGGGTTTGCCGGGCGGGTTGGCTGGGCGGGCGGGTTGGCCGAGTGGGCTTGCCGGGCAGGTTGGCCGGGTTGGCGGGGAAGACCAAGCGGCCTCCGCGTTTTTTTTTCAGGAAGCCTCACCCGCCAGCGGGATGAGGCTTCCCAAACTTTCATTCGATAAATTAAAGAACTGGCTCATAAACATAAAAACATGACCCCTCCCACCCCCCACAACCTTCACACACCCCCCCCCAGCCAGGCGAGACGGTCACACGAGAGGGGACGTGTTTCGATAAATTGACAAACCTCTTATTTGATCACTTTAAGGTCTCGGTGCCTCAGGGAGATTGGAGAGCTCCTCGGCGCACGTGCCAATGCAGGCCTACCCCTCTCACACGTCAAAGCCAGTGCACATCGCAGACCAGCTGGCTTTAATCCGATTGGGACACACACACGGACCTAACCTCTATTTTGAAAGAAAAATATTTTCCAAAATTATATAAATTAATAGCTTCCAGACCCCTGTCCCGGGCCCTAGTTCCTCCTCGTCACCCCCGTCGCTCCTTGTCGCCCGTCGCCTTAGCTCCACGCCCCTCTCGTTCGCCATCCTTCCGTTCAGACCGCTCGCGGTTTTGAACACCTCTTATCAGACCTGCCGCCCCCGTCACGGCCTCCTCTTCTCCGAGGGAAAACAGCCCCGGCTTCTCCGGCCTACCCACGGCGCTGAAGGCCCTCGAATGCTTCTCGTCAATCTCTTCGGCGCTCTCTCTCTCTCGAAAGCGTTGCCAAGTTGGTCGGGCGCACGGCACGGCGGGAACAAACCCATGCTGGCATTCGACGAGGAAGCAAAAGTTTTTCCAAGACCGTTAATTTTGTCCCGGTGTATTGCCTCAAGAACCCTCCCCAACAGCGACATCACCCTTTCATTTATTCGTTCACGGGACGTGGGCATCGCCAGCACGTCCCATACCCCATCCCCTCATTGCCCCCTTGAGAAGGTGGTTGTGGGTGAGCCGCCTTCTCGAGCCGCTGCAGTCCACTGTGGTGTAGGGAGGGAGTTCCCAGGATTTTGACCCGGCGACAGTGAAGGAACGGCCGGTATATTTCCAAGTCGGGACGGCGAGTGTGGCTCGGAGGGGAACTTCCAGGTGGTAGTGTACCCATGTGTCTGCTGCCCTTGCCCTTCTGGATGGTAGCGGTCGTGGGTTTCGAAGGTGTTGTCGAAGGAGCCTGAGTGAGTTGCTGCAGTGCAGATGGTACACACTGCTGCTACTGTGCGTCGGTGGTGGAGGGAGCGAATGTTGGTGGATGGGGTGCCGATCGAGCGGGGGCTGCTTTGTCCTGGACGGTGTCGAGCTTCTTGAGTGTTGTGGGAGCTGCACTCACCCAGGCAAGTGGGGAGTGTCCCATCGCACTCCTGACTTGTGCCGTGTAGATGGTGGACAGACTTTGTGGGGGGAGTCAGGATGTGAGTTACTCTCCACAGGATTCCCAGCCTCTGATCTGCTTTTGTAGCCACAGTATTTATATGGCTGGTCCAGTTCAGTTTCTGGTCAATGGTAACCCCCCAGGATGTTGATAGTGGGGGATTCAGTGATGGTAATGCCATTGAACACCAAGGGGTGATGGTTAGATGCTCTCTTGTTGAAGATGGTCATTGCCTGACACTTGTGTGGCGCGAATGTCACTTGCCACTTGTCAGCCCCAGTCTGGATATTGTCTAGGTCTTGCTGCATTTGGACATGGGCTGCTTCAGTATCTGAGGAGTCGCGAATGGTGCTGAACATCGTGCAAACGAACATCCCCAATTCTGATCTTATGGTAGAAGGAAGGTCATTGGTGAAGCAGCTGAAGATGGTTGGGCTGAGGACACTACCCTGAGGAACGCCTGCAGTGATGTCCTGGAGCTCAGATGACTGACCTCCAACAACCACAGCCATATGTGCTCGGTATAACTCCAAACAACGGAGAGTTTTCCCCCTGATTCCCACTGACTCCGGCTTTGTTAGGGCTCTTTGATGCCACACTTGGTTTGACTTTCCTACTCTGGCAACTGCCAACCGGATAAGTGATCTCCACCCACTGTTACCCTATCCCGTGTTGCGATAGCCTCCCGCCTTTGCTGGTTTCTATTCTGTGGTGAGGAAAAGTGGGAAGAATCTGGAAGCACAGCCAGACGGGCTCAGGATTGCATGCACAGCAAGATCCCACAAACATCAAGCTGGCACATGAGCCCGTACATTCGAGGTGTTTTTTCCCTTTGACGGTGTTGGTTGATGGATGAATGCTGACTGTGGGCTGCAGGGAGAACGTGCCCTGTTACGTCCAATGGGATCATGTACTTGCCCGAAGGTGGTGATCAACATATATCCAGAAAACGTCATGGATGGTTCCCAGGAACAGGAACCCTGGGGGATTGTTTTCCATCCTACTCCTCACACCGTATCATTCCCAAACTAATCCCACTGCTCCGCTCTCACCCCATAGCCCTGTATCAATCCCAAACTATTCCCACTGCCCCGCTCTCCCCATAGCCCTGTATCAATCCCAAACTAATCCCACTGCCCCGCTCTCTCCCCATAGCCCTGATTATATCCCAAAATGGTCACTCTGCGCCATTTTATCCCCATAGCCCTGCATCAATTCCAAACTAATCCCACTGCCCCGCTCTCTCCCCAAAGCCCTGTATGAATCCCAAACTAATCCCACTGCCGCACTCCCTCTTTTTGCCCTGTATCAATCCAATTTAATCCCACTGCCCATTTCACTCCCCATATCCCTGCATCAATCCCAGACTAATCCCACTGCACCGCCCTCTCCCCATAGCCCTGTATCAATCCCACACTAATCCCACTGCCCCACTCTCTCCCCATAACCTGTATCAATCCCCAACCTATTCCCAGTGCCTCCACTCTCACCCCATAACCCTGTATCAATCCCAAACTAACCCCACTGCCCTGCTCTCTCCCCATAGCCCTGTCTCAATCACAAACTAATCCCACTGCTCTGCTGTCTCCCCAGAGACCTGTGTCAATCCCTAAACTAATCCCACTGCTCTGCTGTTTCCCCATAGCCCTGTATCAATCCCAAACAAATCCCACTGCCCGCTCTCTCCATCGCGCTGAATCAATCCCAAACTAATCCCACTGCCCCACTCTCCCCCATAGCCCTGCATCAATCCCAAACTAATCCCACTGCTCCACTCCCTCTCCATAGAACTGTATCAATCCCACAGTAACCCCATTGCGCCGATCTCTCCCCATAGCCCTATATCAATACCAAACTAATCCCACTGCCACACTCCCTGTCCATAGCCCTGTATTAATCACAAACTAATGCCACTTCTCCGATCTGTCCCCATAGCCCTGAATCAATCCGGAACTAATCCCACTGCCCCACTCCCTGTCCATAGCCCTGTATCAATCCCAAACTAATCCCACTGCCCCGCTCTCTCCCCATAGCCCTGTTTCAATCCCAAACTAATCCCACTGCCCTGCTCTATCCCCATAGCCCTGTATCAATCCCAAACTAGTCCCACTAATGCCCTCTATCACCATAGCCATGTATCAATCCCAAACTAATCCCACTTCTGCACTCCCTCTTTTTGCCCTCTGTCAATCCCAAACTAATCCCACGGCCCTGCTCTCTCCCCATAGCCCTGTATCAATCACAAACTAATCCCACTGCCGTGCTCTCTCCCCATAGCCCTGTATCAATCCCAAACATGTCTCACTGCCCCGATCTCTCCCCATAGCCCTGTATCAATTCCAAACTAATCCCACTGCTCGACTCCCTGACCATAGAACTGTATCAATGCCACACTAACCCCACTGCCCCGCTCTCTCCCCATAGCCCTCTATCAATCCCAAAATAATCCCACTGCCCTTCTCACTCCCCATAACCCTGTATCAATCCCAAACTAATTCCACTGCCCCAATCCCTCCCCATATCCCTGTAGCAATCCCAAACTATTCCCACTAACGCCCTCTCTCAACATAGCCCTGTATCAATCCCAAACTAATCCCACTGCCGCACTCCCTCTTTTTGCCCTGTATCAATCCCAAATTAATCCCACTGCCCATCTCTCTCCCCATAGCCCTGTATCAATCCCAAACTAATCCCACTGCCCATCTCTTTCCCCATACCCCTGTAGCAATCCCAAACTCATCCCACTGAACTGCTCGCTCACCAAACCCCTGTATAAATTCCAAACTAATCCCACTAACGCCCTCTCTCAACATAGCCCTGTATCAATCACAAACTAATCCCACTGCCGTGCTCTCTCCCCATAGCCCTGTATCAATCCCAAACATGTCTCACTGCCCCGATCTCTCCCCATAGCCCTGTATCAATTCCAAACTAATCCCACTGCTCGACTCCCTGACCATAGAACTGTATCAATGCCACACTAACCCCACTGCCCCGCTCTCTCCCCATAGCCCTCTATCAATCCCAAAATAATCCCACTGCCCTTCTCACTCCCCATAACCCTGTATCAATCCCAAACTAATTCCACTGCCCCAATCCCTCCCCATATCCCTGTAGCAATCCCAAACTAATCCCATTGACCCGCTCTCTCCCCATAGCCCTGTATCAAACCCAAACTAATCCCACTGCCACACTCCCTCTTTTCGCCCTGTAGCAATCCCAAATTAATCCCACTGCCCCGCTCTCTCCCCAAAGCCCTGTATCAATCCCAAACTAATCCCACTGCCCTGCTCTCTCTCCATAGCCCTGTCTCAATCACAAACTATTCCAACTGCTCTGCTGTCTCCCCATAGCCCTGTGTCAATCCCCAAACTAATCCCACTGCCCCGCTCTCTCCCCATAGCCCTGTATCAATCCCAAACAGATCCCACTGCCCCGCTCTCTCCCCGTAGCCCTTTATCAATCCCACACTAATCCCACTGCCCCACTCTATCCCCATTCCTGTATTAATCCCCAAACTATTCCCACTGCTCCGCTCTCCCCATAGCCCTGTATCAATCCCAAACTAATCCCACTGCTCTGCTGTCTCCCCATAGCCCTGTGTCAATCCCCAAACTAATACCACTGCCGCACTCTCTCCGCATAGCCCTGTATCAATCCCAAACTAATCCCACTGCCCTGCTCTATCCCCATAGCCCTGTATCAATGCCAAACTAGTCCCAATAATGCCCTCTATCACCATAGCCATGTATCAATCCAAAACTAATCCCACTTCTGCACTCCCTCTTTTTGCCCTGTGTCAATCCCAAACTAATCCCACTGCCCTGCTCTCTCCCCATAGCCCTGTATCAATCCCAAACTAATCCCACTGCGCCGCTCGCTCCCCATAGCCCTGTATCTATCGTAAACTAGTCCTACTGCCCCGTTATCTCCCCATAGCCCTGTTTCAATCCCAAAATAATACGACTGCACTTGTCCCTCCCCATAACCCTGTATCAATCCCAAATTAATCCCACTGCCCCGCTCTCTCCCCAAAGCCCTGTATCAATCCCAAACTAATCCCACTGCCCCGCTCTCTCCCCAAAGCCCTGTATCAATCCCAAATTAATCCCACTGCTGTGGTCTCTCCCCATAGCCCTGTATCAATCCCAAACTAGTCTCACTGCCCCGATCTCTCCCCATAACCCTGTATCAGTCCCAAACTAATCCCACTGCTCCACTCCCTCACCATAAAACTGTATCAATGCCACACTAACCCCACTGCCCCGCTCTCTCCCCATAGCCCTCTATCAATCCCAAAATAATCCCACTGCCCTTCTCACTCCCCATAACCCTGTATCAATCCCAAATAAATCCGACTGCCCCGCTCTCTCCCCAAAGCCCTGTTTCAATCCCTAACTAATCCCAATGCCCCACTCCCTCCCCATAGCCCTGTATCAATCCCAAACTAGTCCCACTAACACCCTCTCTCACCATAGCACTGTATCAATCCCAAACTAATCCCACTGCCGCACTCCCTCTTTTTGCCCTGTATCAATCCCAAATTAATCCCACTGCCCATCTCTCTCCCCATAGCCCTGTATCAATCCCAAACTAATCCCACTGCCCATCTCTCTCCCCATACCCCTGTAGCAATCCCAAACTCATCCCACTGACCTGCTCTCACCATACCCCTGTATAAATTCCAAACTAATCCCACTGACCTTCTCACTCCCCATAGCCCTGCATCAATCCCAAACTAATCCCATTGACCCGCCCTCCCCATAGCCCTGTATCAAACCCAAACTAATCCTACTGCCGCACTCCATCTTTTCGCCCTGTAGCAATCCCAAACTAATCCCAATGCCCTGCTCACTTCCCATAACCCTGTATCAATCCCAAATTAATCCCACTGCCCCGCTCTCTCCCCAAAACCCTGTATCAATCCCAAACTAATCCCACTGCCGCACTCCCTCTTTTTGCCCTGTATCAATCCCAAATTAATCCCACTGCCCATTTCTCTCCCCCTAGCCCTGTATCAATTCCAAACTAATCCCACTGCCCATCTCTCTCCCCATACCCCTGCATCAATCCCAGACTAATCCCACTGCCCCGCCCTCTCCCCATAGCCCTGCATCAATCACAAACTAATCCCACTGCTCTGCTGTCTCCCCGTAGCCCTGTGTCAATCCCCAAACAAATCCCACTGCCCCGCTCTCTCCCCATAGCCCTGTATCAATCCCAAACTAATCCCACTGCCCCGCTCTCTCCCTGTAGCCCTTTATCAATCCCACACTAATCCCACTGCCCCACTCACTCCCCATACCTGTATCAATCCCCAAACTATTCCCACTGCCCCGCTCTCCCCATAGCCCTGTATCAATCCCAAACTAATCCCACTGCTCTGCTTTTTCCCCATAGCGCTGTATCAATCCCAAACTAATCCCACTGCCCCGCTCTCTCCCCATACCCCTGAATACATCCTAAAATAATCCGAATGCCCTTCTCACCCCAAATAGCCCTGTATCAATCCCAAACTAGTCCCACCGCCCCGCTCTCTCCCCATTGCCCTGTATCAATCCCAAACTACTGCCACTGCCCTGCTCTCTCCCCATAGCCCTGTATCAATCCTAATCTACTCCCACTGCCCCGCTCTCTCCCCATGGCCCTGTATCAGTCCCAAACAAATCCCACTGCCCTGCTCTCCCCCCATATCCCTGTATCAATCCCAAAGTAATCCCACTCCCCCGCTCTCTCCCCATAGCCCTGTATGTATCCCAAATTTATCCCACTGCCAAGCTCTCTCCCCACAGCCCTGTGTCAATCCCAAACTAGTCCTACTGCCCCGCTCCCTCCCCATAGCCCTGTATCAATCCCAAACTACTCCCACTGCCCCACTCCCTGTCCATAGCCCTGTATCAATCCAAAACTAATCCCACTACCCCGCTCTCTCTCCATAGCCTTGTATCAATCCCAAACTACTCCCACTGCCCCACTCCCTGTCCATAGCCCTGTATCAATCCCAAACTAGTGCCACTGCCCTGATCCCTCCCGATAGCCCTGTATCAATCCTAAACTAGTCCCACTGCCCTGCTCTCCCCCCATAACCCTGTATCAATTCCAAAGTAATCCCACTGCCCCGCTCTCTCCCCATAGCCCTGTATCAATCCCAAATTTATCCCACTGCCCCGTTATCTCCCCAGAGTCCTGTGTCAATCCCAAACTAGTCCCACTGCCCCACTCCCTCCCCATAGCCCTGTATCAATCCGAAACTAATGCCACTGTCCCGCTCTCTCCCCATAACCCTGTATCAATCCCAAACTAATCCCACTGCCCCACTCCCTCTCCATGGCCTTGTATCCATCCCAAACAAATCCCACTGCCCCGCTCTCCCCATCGCGCTGAATCAATCCCAAACTAGTCCCACTGCTCCGATCTCTCCCAACAGCCCTGTAGCAATTCCAAACTACTCCCACTCCCCCACTCCCTGTCCATAGCCCTGTATCAATCCGTAACTAATCCCACTGCCGCACTCGCTCTCCATAGCCCTGTATCAATCCCAAATTAATCCCACTGCCCCGCGCTCTCCCCATAGCCCTGTATCAATCCTAAACTGGTCCCACTGCCCCGCTCTCCCCTCATAGCCCTGTATCAATCCTAATCTACTCACATTGCCCCGCTCTCTCCGCATGACCTGTATTAGTCCCAAACTAATCCCACTGCGCTGCTCTCCCCCCATAGCCCTGTATCAATCCCAAAGTAATCCCACTGTCCCGCTCTCTCCCCATAACCCTGTATCAATCCCAAACTAATCCCACTGCCCCACTCCCTCTCCATGGCCTTGTATCCATCCCAAACAAATCCCACTGCCCCGCTCTCCCCATCGCGCTGAAGCAATCCCAAACTAATCCCAGTATCCCACTCTCCGCCCATAGCCGTGTATCAAACCCAAAATAGTCCCACTGCCCCGCTCTCTCACCATAGCCCAGTATTCATCCCAAACTAATCCCACTGCCCCACTTGCCCTCCATAGCCCTGTATCCATCCCAAACAAATCCCACTGCCCCGCTCTCTCCCCATAGCCCTGTATCATTCCCAAACTAATCCCACTGCCTCACTCCCTCCCCATAGCCCTGTATCCATCCCAAACTAATCCCATGGCCCCACTCGCTCTCCATAGCCCTGTAGCAATCCTAAACTAATCCCACTGCCCCGCTCTCTCTCCATAGCCCTGTATCAATCCCAAACTAATCCCACTGCCCCACTCCCTGTCCATAGCCCTGTATCAATCCCGAACTAGCCCCACTTCCCCGAAATCTCCCCTATAGCCCTCTATCAATCCCAAAATAATCCCACTGCCCTTCTCACTCCCCATAACCCTGTATCAATCCCAAACTAATTCCACTGCCCCAATCCCTCCCCATATCCCTGTAGCAATCCCAAACTATTCCCACTAACGCCCTCTCTCAACATAGCCCTGTATCAATCCCAAACTAATCCCACTGCCGCACTCCCTCTTTTTGCCCTGTATCAATCCCAAATTAATCCCACTGCCCATCTCTCTCCCCATAGCCCTGTATCAATCCCAAACTAATCCCACTGCCCATCTCTTTCCCCATACCCCTGTAGCAATCCCAAACTCATCCCACTGAACTGCTCGCTCACCAAACCCCTGTATAAATTCCAAACTAATCCCACTAACGCCCTCTCTCAACATAGCCCTGTATCAATCACAAACTAATCCCACTGCCGTGCTCTCTCCCCATAGCCCTGTATCAATCCCAAACATGTCTCACTGCCCCGATCTCTCCCCATAGCCCTGTATCAATTCCAAACTAATCCCACTGCTCGACTCCCTGACCATAGAACTGTATCAATGCCACACTAACCCCACTGCCCCGCTCTCTCCCCATAGCCCTCTATCAATCCCAAAATAATCCCACTGCCCTTCTCACTCCCCATAACCCTGTATCAATCCCAAACTAATTCCACTGCCCCAATCCCTCCCCATATCCCTGTAGCAATCCCAAACTAATCCCATTGACCCGCTCTCTCCCCATAGCCCTGTATCAAACCCAAACTAATCCCACTGCCACACTCCCTCTTTTCGCCCTGTAGCAATCCCAAATTAATCCCACTGCCCCGCTCTCTCCCCAAAGCCCTGTATCAATCCCAAACTAATCCCACTGCCCTGCTCTCTCTCCATAGCCCTGTCTCAATCACAAACTATTCCAACTGCTCTACTGTCTCCCCATAACCCTGTATCAGTCCCAAACTAATCCCACTGCTCCACTCCCTCACCATAACACTGTATCAATGCCACACTAACCCCACTGCCCCGCTCTCTCCCCATAGCCCTCTATCAATCCCAAAATAATCCCACTGCCCTTCTCACTCCCCATAACCCTGTATCAATCCCAAATAAATCCGACTGCCCCGCTCTCTCCCCAAAGCCCTGTTTCAATCCCTAACTAATCCCAATGCCCCACTCCCTCCCCATAGC
Source organism: Cetorhinus maximus (assembly GCF_964194155.1). Classification (NCBI taxonomy): domain Eukaryota; kingdom Metazoa; phylum Chordata; class Chondrichthyes; order Lamniformes; family Cetorhinidae; genus Cetorhinus; species Cetorhinus maximus. Next base: position 56,934,736 of record NC_135898.1, read on the forward strand.
CCTGTATCAATCCCAAACTAGTCCCACTAACACCCTCTCTCACCATAGCACTGTATCAATCCCAAACTAATCCCACTGCCGCACTCCCTCTTTTTGCCCTGTATCAATCCCAAATTAATCCCACTGCCCATCTCTCTCCCCATAGCCCTGTATCAATCCCAAACTAATCCCACTGCCCATCTCTCTCCCCATACCCCTGTAGCAATCCCAAACTCATCCCACTGACCTGCTCTCACCATACCCCTGTATAAATTCCAAACTAATCCCACTGACCTTCTCACTCCCCATAGCCCTGCATCAATCCCAAACTAATCCCATTGACCCGCCCTCCCCATAGCCCTGTATCAAACCCAAACTAATCCTACTGCCGCACTCCCTCTTTTCGCCCTGTAGCAATCCCAAACTAATCCCAATGCCCTGCTCACTTCCCATAACCCTGTATCAATCCCAAATTAATCCCACTGCCCCGCTCTCTCCCCAAAACCCTGTATCAATCCCAAACTAATCCCACTGCCGCACTCCCTCTTTTTGCCCTGTATCAATCCCAAATTAATCCCACTGCCCATTTCTCTCCCCCTAGCCCTGTATCAATTCCAAACTAATCCCACTGCCCATCTCTCTCCCCATACCCCTGCATCAATCCCAGACTAATCCCACTGCCCCGCCCTCTCCCCATAGCCCTGCATCAATCACAAACTAATCCCACTGCTCTGCTGTCTCCCCGTAGCCCTGTGTCAATCCCCAAACAAATCCCACTGCCCCGCTCTCTCCCCATAGCCCTGTATCAATCCCAAACTAATCCCACTGCCCCGCTCTCTCCCTGTAGCCCTTTATCAATCCCACACTAATCCCACTGCCCCACTCACTCCCCATACCTGTATCAATCCCCAAACTATTCCCACTGCCCCGCTCTCCCCATAGCCCTGTATCAATCCCAAACTAATCCCACTGCTCTGCTTTTTCCCCATAGCGCTGTATCAATCCCAAACTAATCCCACTGCCCCGCTCTCTCCCCATACCCCTGAATACATCCTAAAATAATCCGAATGCCCTTCTCACCCCAAATAGCCCTGTATCAATCCCAAACTAGTCCCACCGCCCCGCTCTCTCCCCATTGCCCTGTATCAATCCCAAACTACTGCCACTGCCCTGCTCTCTCCCCATAGCCCTGTATCAATACTAATCTACTCCCACTGCCCCGCTCTCTCCCCATGGCCCTGTATCAGTCCCAAACAAATCCCACTGCCCTGCTCTCCCCCCATATCCCTGTATCAATCCCAAAGTAATCCCACTCCCCCGCTCTCTCCCCATAGCCCTGTATGTATCCCAAATTTATCCCACTGCCAAGCTCTCTCCCCACAGCCCTGTGTCAATCCCAAACTAGTCCTACTGCCCCGCTCCCTCCCCATAGCCCTGTATCAATCCCAAACTACTCCCACTGCCCCACTCCCTGTCCATAGCCCTGTATCAATCCAAAACTAATCCCACTACCCCGCTCTCTCTCCATAGCCCTGTATCAATCCCAAACTACTCCCACTGCCCCACTCCCTGTCCATAGCCCTGTATCAATCCCAAACTAGTGCCACTGCCCTGATCCCTCCCGATAGCCCTGTATCAATCCTAAACTAGTCCCACTGCCCTGCTCTCCCCCCATAACCCTGTATCAATTCCAAAGTAATCCCACTGCCCCGCTCTCTCCCCATAGCCCTGTATCAATCCCAAATTTATCCCACTGCCCCGTTATCTCCCCAGAGTCCTGTGTCAATCCCAAACTAGTCCCACTGCCCCACTCCCTCCCCATAGCCCTGTATCAATCCGAAACTAATGCCACTGTCCCGCTCTCTCCCCATAACCCTGTATCAATCCCAAACTAATCCCACTGCCCCACTCCCTCTCCATGGCCTTGTATCCATCCCAAACAAATCCCACTGCCCCGCTCTCCCCATCGCGCTGAATCAATCCCAAACTAGTCCCACTGCTCCGATCTCTCCCAACAGCCCTGTAGCAATTCCAAACTACTCCCACTCCCCCACTCCCTGTCCATAGCCCTGTATCAATCCGTAACTAATCCCACTGCCGCACTCGCTCTCCATAGCCCTGTATCAATCCCAAATTAATCCCACTGCCCCGCGCTCTCCCCATAGCCCTGTATCAATCCTAAACTGGTCCCACTGCCCCGCTCTCCCCTCATAGCCCTGTATCAATCCTAATCTACTCACATTGCCCCGCTCTCTCCGCATGACCTGTATTAGTCCCAAACTAATCCCACTGCGCTGCTCTCCCCCCATAGCCCTGTATCAATCCCAAAGTAATCCCACTGTCCCGCTCTCTCCCCATAACCCTGTATCAATCCCAAACTAATCCCACTGCCCCACTCCCTCTCCATGGCCTTGTATCCATCCCAAACAAATCCCACTGCCCCGCTCTCCCCATCGCGCTGAAGCAATCCCAAACTAATCCCAGTATCCCACTCTCCGCCCATAGCCGTGTATCAAACCCAAAATAGTCCCACTGCCCCGCTCTCTCACCATAGCCCAGTATTCATCCCAAACTAATCCCACTGCCCCACTTGCCCTCCATAGCCCTGTATCCATCCCAAACAAATCCCACTGCCCCGCTCTCTCCCCATAGCCCTGTATCATTCCCAAACTAATCCCACTGCCTCACTCCCTCCCCATAGCCCTGTATCCATCCCAAACTAATCCCATGGCCCCACTCGCTCTCCATAGCCCTGTAGCAATCCTAAACTAATCCCACTGCCCCGCTCTCTCTCCATAGCCCTGTATCAATCCCAAACTAATCCCACTGCCCCACTCCCTGTCCATAGCCCTGTATCAATCCCGAACTAGCCCCACTTCCCCGAAATCTCCCCTATAGCCCTCTATCAATCCCAAAATAATCCCACTGCCCTTCTCACTCCCCATAACCCTGTATCAATCCCAAACTAATTCCACTGCCCCAATCCCTCCCCATATCCCTGTAGCAATCCCAAACTATTCCCACTAACGCCCTCTCTCAACATAGCCCTGTATCAATCCCAAACTAATCCCACTGCCGCACTCCCTCTTTTTGCCCTGTATCAATCCCAAATTAATCCCACTGCCCATCTCTCTCCCCATAGCCCTGTATCAATCCCAAACTAATCCCACTGCCCATCTCTTTCCCCATACCCCTGTAGCAATCCCAAACTCATCCCACTGAACTGCTCGCTCACCAAACCCCTGTATAAATTCCAAACTAATCCCACTAACGCCCTCTCTCAACATAGCCCTGTATCAATCACAAACTAATCCCACTGCCGTGCTCTCTCCCCATAGCCCTGTATCAATCCCAAACATGTCTCACTGCCCCGATCTCTCCCCATAGCCCTGTATCAATTCCAAACTAATCCCACTGCTCGACTCCCTGACCATAGAACTGTATCAATGCCACACTAACCCCACTGCCCCGCTCTCTCCCCATAGCCCTCTATCAATCCCAAAATAATCCCACTGCCCTTCTCACTCCCCATAACCCTGTATCAATCCCAAACTAATTCCACTGCCCCAATCCCTCCCCATATCCCTGTAGCAATCCCAAACTAATCCCATTGACCCGCTCTCTCCCCATAGCCCTGTATCAAACCCAAACTAATCCCACTGCCACACTCCCTCTTTTCGCCCTGTAGCAATCCCAAATTAATCCCACTGCCCCGCTCTCTCCCCAAAGCCCTGTATCAATCCCAAACTAATCCCACTGCCCTGCTCTCTCTCCATAGCCCTGTCTCAATCACAAACTATTCCAACTGCTCTGCTGTCTCCCCATAGCCCTGTGTCAATCCCCAAACTAATCCCACTGCCCCGCTCTCTCCCCATAGCCCTGTATCAATCCCAAACAGATCCCACTGCCCCGCTCTCTCCCCGTAGCCCTTTATCAATCCCACACTAATCCCACTGCCCCACTCTATCCCCATTCCTGTATTAATCCCCAAACTATTCCCACTGCTCCGCTCTCCCCATAGCCCTGTATCAATCCCAAACTAATCCCACTGCTCTGCTGTCTCCCCATAGCCCTGTGTCAATCCCCAAACTAATACCACTGCCGCACTCTCTCCGCATAGCCCTGTATCAATCCCAAACTAATCCCACTGCCCTGCTCTATCCCCATAGCCCTGTATCAATGCCAAACTAGTCCCACTAATGCCCTCTATCACCATAGCCATGTATCAATCCAAAACTAATCCCACTTCTGCACTCCCTCTTTTTGCCCTGTGTCAATCCCAAACTAATCCCACTGCCCTGCTCTCTCCCCATAGCCCTGTATCAATCCCAAACTAATCCCACTGCGCCGCTCGCTCCCCATAGCCCTGTATCTATCGTAAACTAGTCCTACTGCCCCGTTATCTCCCCATAGCCCTGTTTCAATCCCAAAATAATACGACTGCACTTGTCCCTCCCCATAACCCTGTATCAATCCCAAATTAATCCCACTGCCCCGCTCTCTCCCCAAAGCCCTGTATCAATCCCAAACTAATCCCACTGCCCCGCTCTCTCCCCAAAGCCCTGTATCAATCCCAAACTAATCCCACTGCCGTGCTCTCTCCCCAAAGCCCTGTATCAATCCCAAATTAATCCCACTGCCCTGCTCTCTCTCCATAGCCCTGTCTCAATCACAAACTATTCCAACTGCTCTACTGTCTCCCCATAACCCTGTATCAGTCCCAAACTAATCCCACTGCTCCACTCCCTCACCATAGAACTGTATCAATGCCACACTAACCCCACTGCCCCGCTCTCTCCCCATAGCCCTCTATCAATCCCAAAATAATCCCACTGCCCTTCTCACTCCCCATAACCCTGTATCAATCCCAAATAAATCCGACTGCCCCGCTCTCTCCCCAAAGCCCTGTTTCAATCCCTAACTAATCCCAATGCCCCACTCCCTCCCCATAGCCCTGTATCAATCCCAAACTAGTCCCACTAACACCCTCTCTCACCATAGCACTGTATCAATCCCAAACTAATCCCACTGCCGCACTCCCTCTTTTTGCCCTGTATCAATCCCAAATTAATCCCACTGCCCATCTCTCTCCCCATAGCCCTGTATCAATCCCAAACTAATCCCACTGCCCATCTCTCTCCCCATACCCCTGTAGCAATCCCAAACTCATCCCACTGACCTGCTCTCACCATACCCCTGTATAAATTCCAAACTAATCCCACTGACCTTCTCACTCCCCATAGCCCTGCATCAATCCCAAACTAATCCCATTGACCCGCTCTCCCCATAGCCCTGTATCAAACCCAAACTAATCCTACTGCCGCACTCCCTCTTTTCGCCCTGTAGCAATCCCAAACTAATCCCAATGCCCTGCTCACTTCCCATAACCCTGTATCAATCCCAAATTAATCCCACTGCCCCGCTCTCTCCCCAAAACCCTGTATCAATCCCAAACTAATCCCACTGCCGCACTCCCTCTTTTTGCCCTGTATCAATTCCAAACTAATCCCACTGCCCATCTCTCTCCCCATACCCCTGCATCAATCCCAGACTAATCCCACTGCCCCGCCCTCTCCCCATAGCCCTGCATCAATCACAAACTAATCCCACTGCTCTGCTGTCTCCCCGTAGCCCTGTGTCAATCCCCAAACAAATCCCACTGCCCCGCTCTCTCCCCATAGCCCTGTATCAATCCCAAACTAATCCCACTGCCCCGCTCTCTCCCTGTAGCCCTTTATCAATCCCACACTAATCCCACTGCCCCACTCACTCCCCATACCTGTATCAATCCCCAAACTATTCCCACTGCCCCGCTCTCCCCATAGCCCTGTATCAATCCCAAACTAATCCCACTGCTCTGCTTTTTCCCCATAGCGCTGTATCAATCCCAAACTAATCCCACTGCCCCGCTCTCTCCCCATACCCCTGAATACATCCTAAAATAATCCGAATGCCCTTCTCACCCCAAATAGCCCTGTATCAATCCCAAACTAGTCCCACCGCCCCGCTCTCTCCCCATGGCCCTGTATCAGTCCCAAACAAATCCCACTGCCCTGCTCTCCCCCCATATCCCTGTATCAATCCCAAAGTAATCCCACTCCCCCGCTCTCTCCCCATAGCCCTGTATGTATCCCAAATTTATCCCACTGCCAAGCTCTCTCCCCACAGCCCTGTGTCAATCCCAAACTAGTCCTACTGCCCCGCTCCCTCCCCATAGCCCTGTATCAATCCCAAACTACTCCCACTGCCCCACTCCCTGTCCATAGCCCTGTATCAATCCAAAACTAATCCCACTACCCCGCTCTCTCTCCATAGCCCTGTATCAATCCCAAACTACTCCCACTGCCCCACTCCCTGTCCATAGCCCTGTATCAATCCCAAACTAGTGCCACTGCCCTGATCCCTCCCGATAGCCCTGTATCAATCCTAAACTAGTCCCACTGCCCTGCTCTCCCCCCATAACCCTGTATCAATTCCAAAGTAATCCCACTGCCCCGCTCTCTCCCCATAGCCCTGTATCAATCCCAAATTTATCCCACTGCCCCGTTATCTCCCCAGAGTCCTGTGTCAATCCCAAACTAGTCCCACTGCCCCACTCCCTCCCCATAGCCCTGTATCAATCCGAAACTAATGCCACTGTCCCGCTCTCTCCCCATAACCCTGTATCAATCCCAAACTAATCCCACTGCCCCACTCCCTCTCCATGGCCTTGTATCCATCCCAAACAAATCCCACTGCCCCGCTCTCCCCATCGCGCTGAATCAATCCCAAACTAGTCCCACTGCTCCGATCTCTCCCAACAGCCCTGTAGCAATTCCAAACTACTCCCACTCCCCCACTCCCTGTCCATAGCCCTGTATCAATCCGTAACTAATCCCACTGCCGCACTCGCTCTCCATAGCCCTGTATCAATCCCAAATTAATCCCACTGCCCCGCGCTCTCCCCATAGCCCTGTATCAATCCTAAACTGGTCCCACTGCCCCGCTCTCCCCTCATAGCCCTGTATCAATCCTAATCTACTCACATTGCCCCGCTCTCTCCGCATGACCTGTATTAGTCCCAAACTAATCCCACTGCGCTGCTCTCCCCCCATAGCCCTGTATCAATCCCAAAGTAATCCCACTGTCCCGCTCTCTCCCCATAACCCTGTATCAATCCCAAACTAATCCCACTGCCCCACTCCCTCTCCATGGCCTTGTATCCATCCCAAACAAATCCCACTGCCCCGCTCTCCCCATCGCGCTGAAGCAATCCCAAACTAATCCCAGTATCCCACTCTCCGCCCATAGCCGTGTATCAAACCCAAAATAGTCCCACTGCCCCGCTCTCTCACCATAGCCCAGTATTCATCCCAAACTAATCCCACTGCCCCACTTGCCCTCCATAGCCCTGTATCCATCCCAAACAAATCCCACTGCCCCGCTCTCTCCCCATAGCCCTGTATCATTCCCAAACTAATCCCACTGCCTCACTCCCTCCCCATAGCCCTGTATCCATCCCAAACTAATCCCATGGCCCCACTCGCTCTCCATAGCCCTGTAGCAATCCTAAACTAATCCCACTGCCCCGCTCTCTCTCCATAGCCCTGTATCAATCCCAAACTAATCCCACTGCCCCACTCCCTGTCCATAGCCCTGTATCAATCCCGAACTAGCCCCACTTCCCCGAAATCTCCCCTATAGCCCTCTATCAATCCCAAAATAATCCCACTGCCCTTCTCACTCCCCATAACCCTGTATCAATCCCAAACTAATTCCACTGCCCCAATCCCTCCCCATATCCCTGTAGCAATCCCAAACTATTCCCACTAACGCCCTCTCTCAACATAGCCCTGTATCAATCCCAAACTAATCCCACTGCCGCACTCCCTCTTTTTGCCCTGTATCAATCCCAAATTAATCCCACTGCCCATCTCTCTCCCCATAGCCCTGTATCAATCCCAAACTAATCCCACTGCCCATCTCTTTCCCCATACCCCTGTAGCAATCCCAAACTCATCCCACTGAACTGCTCGCTCACCAAACCCCTGTATAAATTCCAAACTAATCCCACTAACGCCCTCTCTCAACATAGCCCTGTATCAATCACAAACTAATCCCACTGCCGTGCTCTCTCCCCATAGCCCTGTATCAATCCCAAACATGTCTCACTGCCCCGATCTCTCCCCATAGCCCTGTATCAATTCCAAACTAATCCCACTGCTCGACTCCCTGACCATAGAACTGTATCAATGCCACACTAACCCCACTGCCCCGCTCTCTCCCCATAGCCCTCTATCAATCCCAAAATAATCCCACTGCCCTTCTCACTCCCCATAACCCTGTATCAATCCCAAACTAATTCCACTGCCCCAATCCCTCCCCATATCCCTGTAGCAATCCCAAACTAATCCCATTGACCCGCTCTCTCCCCATAGCCCTGTATCAAACCCAAACTAATCCCACTGCCACACTCCCTCTTTTCGCCCTGTAGCAATCCCAAATTAATCCCACTGCCCCGCTCTCTCCCCAAAGCCCTGTATCAATCCCAAACTAATCCCACTGCCCTGCTCTCTCTCCATAGCCCTGTCTCAATCACAAACTATTCCAACTGCTCTGCTGTCTCCCCATAGCCCTGTGTCAATCCCCAAACTAATCCCACTGCCCCGCTCTCTCCCCATAGCCCTGTATCAATCCCAAACAGATCCCACTGCCCCGCTCTCTCCCCGTAGCCCTTTATCAATCCCACACTAATCCCACTGCCCCACTCTATCCCCATTCCTGTATTAATCCCCAAACTATTCCCACTGCTCCGCTCTCCCCATAGCCCTGTATCAATCCCAAACTAATCCCACTGCTCTGCTGTCTCCCCATAGCCCTGTGTCAATCCCCAAACTAATACCACTGCCGCACTCTCTCCGCATAGCCCTGTATCAATCCCAAACTAATCCCACTGCCCTGCTCTATCCCCATAGCCCTGTATCAATGCCAAACTAGTCCCACTAATGCCCTCTATCACCATAGCCATGTATCAATCCAAAACTAATCCCACTTCTGCACTCCCTCTTTTTGCCCTGTGTCAATCCCAAACTAATCCCACTGCCCTGCTCTCTCCCCATAGCCCTGTATCAATCCCAAACTAATCCCACTGCGCCGCTCGCTCCCCATAGCCCTGTATCTATCGTAAACTAGTCCTACTGCCCCGTTATCTTCCCATAGCCCTGTTTCAATCCCAAAATAATACGACTGCACTTGTCCCTCCCCATAACCCTGTATCAATCCCAAATTAATCCCACTGCCCCGCTCTCTCCCCAAAGCCCTGTATCAATCCCAAACTAATCCCACTGCCCCGCTCTCTCCCCAAAGCCCTGTATCAATCCCAAATTAATCCCACTGCTGTGGTCTCTCCCCATAGCCCTGTATCAATCCCAAACTAGTCTCACTGCCCCGATCTCTCCCCATAACCCTGTATCAGTCCCAAACTAATCCCACTGCTCCACTCCCTCACCATAAAACTGTATCAATGCCACACTAACCCCACTGCCCCGCTCTCTCCCCATAGCCCTCTATCAATCCCAAAATAATCCCACTGCCCTTCTCACTCCCCATAACCCTGTATCAATCCCAAATAAATCCGACTGCCCCGCTCTCTCCCCAAAGCCCTGTTTCAATCCCTAACTAATCCCAATGCCCCACTCCCTCCCCATAGCCCTGTATCAATCCCAAACTAGTCCCACTAACACCCTCTCTCACCATAGCACTGTATCAATCCCAAACTAATCCCACTGCCGCACTCCCTCTTTTTGCCCTGTATCAATCCCAAATTAATCCCACTGCCCATCTCTCTCCCCATAGCCCTGTATCAATCCCAAACTAATCCCACTGCCCATCTCTCTCCCCATACCCCTGTAGCAATCCCAAACTCATCCCACTGACCTGCTCTCACCATACCCCTGTATAAATTCCAAACTAATCCCACTGACCTTCTCACTCCCCATAGCCCTGCATCAATCCCAAACTAATCCCATTGACCCGCCCTCCCCATAGCCCTGTATCAAACCCAAACTAATCCTACTGCCGCACTCCCTCTTTTCGCCCTGTAGCAATCCCAAACTAATCCCAATGCCCTGCTCACTTCCCATAACCCTGTATCAATCCCAAATTAATCCCACTGCCCCGCTCTCTCCCCAAAACCCTGTATCAATCCCAAACTAATCCCACTGCCGCACTCCCTCTTTTTGCCCTGTATCAATCCCAAATTAATCCCACTGCCCATTTCTCTCCCCCTAGCCCTGTATCAATTCCAAACTAATCCCACTGCCCATCTCTCTCCCCATACCCCTGCATCAATCCCAGACTAATCCCACTGCCCCGCCCTCTCCCCATAGCCCTGCATCAATCACAAACTAATCCCACTGCTCTGCTGTCTCCCCGTAGCCCTGTGTCAATCCCCAAACAAATCCCACTGCCCCGCTCTCTCCCCATAGCCCTGTATCAATCCCAAACTAATCCCACTGCCCCGCTCTCTCCCTGTAGCCCTTTATCAATCCCACACTAATCCCACTGCCCCACTCACTCCCCATACCTGTATCAATCCCCAAACTATTCCCACTGCCCCGCTCTCCCCATAGCCCTGTATCAATCCCAAACTAATCCCACTGCTCTGCTTTTTCCCCATAGCGCTGTATCAATCCCAAACTAATCCCACTGCCCCGCTCTCTCCCCATACCCCTGAATACATCCTAAAATAATCCGAATGCCCTTCTCACCCCAAATAGCCCTGTATCAATCCCAAACTAGTCCCACCGCCCCGCTCTCTCCCCATTGCCCTGTATCAATCCCAAACTACTGCCACTGCCCTGCTCTCTCCCCATAGCCCTGTATCAATCCTAATCTACTCCCACTGCCCCGCTCTCTCCCCATGGCCCTGTATCAGTCCCAAACAAATCCCACTGCCCTGCTCTCCCCCCATATCCCTGTATCAATCCCAAAGTAATCCCACTCCCCCGCTCTCTCCCCATAGCCCTGTATGTATCCCAAATTTATCCCACTGCCAAGCTCTCTCCCCACAGCCCTGTGTCAATCCCAAACTAGTCCTACTGCCCCGCTCCCTCCCCATAGCCCTGTATCAATCCCAAACTACTCCCACTGCCCCACTCCCTGTCCATAGCCCTGTATCAATCCAAAACTAATCCCACTACCCCGCTCTCTCTCCATAGCCCTGTATCAATCCCAAACTAGTCCCACCGCCCCGCTCTCTCCCCATGGCCCTGTATCAGTCCCAAACAAATCCCACTGCCCTGCTCTCCCCCCATATCCCTGTATCAATCCCAAAGTAATCCCACTCCCCCGCTCTCTCCCCATAGCCCTGTATGTATCCCAAATTTATCCCACTGCCAAGCTCTCTCCCCACAGCCCTGTGTCAATCCCAAACTAGTCCTACTGCCCCGCTCCCTCCCCATAGCCCTGTATCAATCCCAAACTACTCCCACTGCCCCACTCCCTGTCCATAGCCCTGTATCAATCCAAAACTAATCCCACTACCCCGCTCTCTCTCCATAGCCCTGTATCAATCCCAAACTACTCCCACTGCCCCACTCCCTGTCCATAGCCCTGTATCAATCCCAAACTAGTGCCACTGCCCTGATCCCTCCCGATAGCCCTGTATCAATCCTAAACTAGTCCCACTGCCCTGCTCTCCCCCCATAACCCTGTATCAATTCCAAAGTAATCCCACTGCCCCGCTCTCTCCCCATAGCCCTGTATCAATCCCAAATTTATCCCACTGCCCCGTTATCTCCCCAGAGTCCTGTGTCAATCCCAAACTAGTCCCACTGCCCCACTCCCTCCCCATAGCCCTGTATCAATCCGAAACTAATGCCACTGTCCCGCTCTCTCCCCATAACCCTGTATCAATCCCAAACTAATCCCACTGCCCCACTCCCTCTCCATGGCCTTGTATCCATCCCAAACAAATCCCACTGCCCCGCTCTCCCCATCGCGCTGAATCAATCCCAAACTAGTCCCACTGCTCCGATCTCTCCCAACAGCCCTGTAGCAATTCCAAACTACTCCCACTCCCCCACTCCCTGTCCATAGCCCTGTATCAATCCGTAACTAATCCCACTGCCGCACTCGCTCTCCATAGCCCTGTATCAATCCCAAATTAATCCCACTGCCCCGCGCTCTCCCCATAGCCCTGTATCAATCCTAAACTGGTCCCACTGCCCCGCTCTCCCCTCATAGCCCTGTATCAATCCTAATCTACTCACATTGCCCCGCTCTCTCCGCATGACCTGTATTAGTCCCAAACTAATCCCACTGCGCTGCTCTCCCCCCATAGCCCTGTATCAATCCCAAAGTAATCCCACTGTCCCGCTCTCTCCCCATAACCCTGTATCAATCCCAAACTAATCCCACTGCCCCACTCCCTCTCCATGGCCTTGTATCCATCCCAAACAAATCCCACTGCCCCGCTCTCCCCATCGCGCTGAAGCAATCCCAAACTAATCCCAGTATCCCACTCTCCGCCCATAGCCGTGTATCAAACCCAAAATAGTCCCACTGCCCCGCTCTCTCACCATAGCCCAGTATTCATCCCAAACTAATCCCACTGCCCCACTTGCCCTCCATAGCCCTGTATCCATCCCAAACAAATCCCACTGCCCCGCTCTCTCCCCATAGCCCTGTATCATTCCCAAACTAATCCCACTGCCTCACTCCCTCCCCATAGCCCTGTATCCATCCCAAACTAATCCCATGGCCCCACTCGCTCTCCATAGCCCTGTAGCAATCCTAAACTAATCCCACTGCCCCGCTCTCTCTCCATAGCCCTGTATCAATCCCAAACTAATCCCACTGCCCCACTCCCTGTCCATAGCCCTGTATCAATCCCGAACTAGCCCCACTTCCCCGAAATCTCCCCTATAGCCCTCTATCAATCCCAAAATAATCCCACTGCCCTTCTCACTCCCCATAACCCTGTATCAATCCCAAACTAATTCCACTGCCCCAATCCCTCCCCATATCCCTGTAGCAATCCCAAACTATTCCCACTAACGCCCTCTCTCAACATAGCCCTGTATCAATCCCAAACTAATCCCACTGCCGCACTCCCTCTTTTTGCCCTGTATCAATCCCAAATTAATCCCACTGCCCATCTCTCTCCCCATAGCCCTGTATCAATCCCAAACTAATCCCACTGCCCATCTCTTTCCCCATACCCCTGTAGCAATCCCAAACTCATCCCACTGAACTGCTCGCTCACCAAACCCCTGTATAAATTCCAAACTAATCCCACTAACGCCCTCTCTCAACATAGCCCTGTATCAATCACAAACTAATCCCACTGCCGTGCTCTCTCCCCATAGCCCTGTATCAATCCCAAACATGTCTCACTGCCCCGATCTCTCCCCATAGCCCTGTATCAATTCCAAACTAATCCCACTGCTCGACTCCCTGACCATAGAACTGTATCAATGCCACACTAACCCCACTGCCCCGCTCTCTCCCCATAGCCCTCTATCAATCCCAAAATAATCCCACTGCCCTTCTCACTCCCCATAACCCTGTATCAATCCCAAACTAATTCCACTGCCCCAATCCCTCCCCATATCCCTGTAGCAATCCCAAACTAATCCCATTGACCCGCTCTCTCCCCATAGCCCTGTATCAAACCCAAACTAATCCCACTGCCACACTCCCTCTTTTCGCCCTGTAGCAATCCCAAATTAATCCCACTGCCCCGCTCTCTCCCCAAAGCCCTGTATCAATCCCAAACTAATCCCACTGCCCTGCTCTCTCTCCATAGCCCTGTCTCAATCACAAACTATTCCAACTGCTCTGCTGTCTCCCCATAGCCCTGTGTCAATCCCCAAACTAATCCCACTGCCCCGCTCTCTCCCCATAGCCCTGTATCAATCCCAAACAGATCCCACTGCCCCGCTCTCTCCCCGTAGCCCTTTATCAATCCCACACTAATCCCACTGCCCCACTCTATCCCCATTCCTGTATTAATCCCCAAACTATTCCCACTGCTCCGCTCTCCCCATAGCCCTGTATCAATCCCAAACTAATCCCACTGCTCTGCTGTCTCCCCATAGCCCTGTGTCAATCCCCAAACTAATACCACTGCCGCACTCTCTCCGCATAGCCCTGTATCAATCCCAAACTAATCCCACTGCCCTGCTCTATCCCCATAGCCCTGTATCAATGCCAAACTAGTCCCACTAATGCCCTCTATCACCATAGCCATGTATCAATCCAAAACTAATCCCACTTCTGCACTCCCTCTTTTTGCCCTGTGTCAATCCCAAACTAATCCCACTGCCCTGCTCTCTCCCCATAGCCCTGTATCAATCCCAAACTAATCCCACTGCGCCGCTCGCTCCCCATAGCCCTGTATCTATCGTAAACTAGTCCTACTGCCCCGTTATCTCCCCATAGCCCTGTTTCAATCCCAAAATAATACGACTGCACTTGTCCCTCCCCATAACCCTGTATCAATCCCAAATTAATCCCACTGCCCCGCTCTCTCCCCAAAGCCCTGTATCAATCCCAAACTAATCCCACTGCCCCGCTCTCTCCCCAAAGCCCTGTATCAATCCCAAACTAATCCCACTGCCGTGCTCTCTCCCCAAAACCCTGTATCAATCCCAAATTAATCCCACTGCCCTGCTCTCTCTCCATAGCCCTGTCTCAATCACAAACTATTCCAACTGCTCTACTGTCTCCCCATAACCCTGTATCAGTCCCAAACTAATCCCACTGCTCCACTCCCTCACCATAGAACTGTATCAATGCCACACTAACCCCACTGCCCCGCTCTCTCCCCATAGCCCTCTATCAATCCCAAAATAATCCCACTGCCCTTCTCACTCCCCATAACCCTGTATCAATCCCAAATAAATCCGACTGCCCCGCTCTCTCCCCAAAGCCCTGTTTCAATCCCTAACTAATCCCAATGCCCCACTCCCTCCCCATAGCCCTGTATCAATCCCAAACTAGTCCCACTAACACCCTCTCTCACCATAGCACTGTATCAATCCCAAACTAATCCCACTGCCGCACTCCCTCTTTTTGCCCTGTATCAATCCCAAATTAATCCCACTGCCCATCTCTCTCCCCATAGCCCTGTATCAATCCCAAACTAATCCCACTGCCCATCTCTCTCCCCATACCCCTGTAGCAATCCCAAACTCATCCCACTGACCTGCTCTCACCATACCCCTGTATAAATTCCAAACTAATCCCACTGACCTTCTCACTCCCCATAGCCCTGCATCAATCCCAAACTAATCCCATTGACCCGCTCTCCCCATAGCCCTGTATCAAACCCAAACTAATCCTACTGCCGCACTCCCTCTTTTCGCCCTGTAGCAATCCCAAACTAATCCCAATGCCCTGCTCACTTCCCATAACCCTGTATCAATCCCAAATTAATCCCACTGCCCCGCTCTCTCCCCAAAACCCTGTATCAATCCCAAACTAATCCCACTGCCGCACTCCCTCTTTTTGCCCTGTATCAATTCCAAACTAATCCCACTGCCCATCTCTCTCCCCATACCCCTGCATCAATCCCAGACTAATCCCACTGCCCCGCCCTCTCCCCATAGCCCTGCATCAATCACAAACTAATCCCACTGCTCTGCTGTCTCCCCGTAGCCCTGTGTCAATCCCCAAACAAATCCCACTGCCCCGCTCTCTCCCCATAGCCCTGTATCAATCCCAAACTAATCCCACTGCCCCGCTCTCTCCCTGTAGCCCTTTATCAATCCCACACTAATCCCACTGCCCCACTCACTCCCCATACCTGTATCAATCCCCAAACTATTCCCACTGCCCCGCTCTCCCCATAGCCCTGTATCAATCCCAAACTAATCCCACTGCTCTGCTTTTTCCCCATAGCGCTGTATCAATCCCAAACTAATCCCACTGCCCCGCTCTCTCCCCATACCCCTGAATACATCCTAAAATAATCCGAATGCCCTTCTCACCCCAAATAGCCCTGTATCAATCCCAAACTAGTCCCACCGCCCCGCTCTCTCCCCATGGCCCTGTATCAGTCCCAAACAAATCCCACTGCCCTGCTCTCCCCCCATATCCCTGTATCAATCCCAAAGTAATCCCACTCCCCCGCTCTCTCCCCATAGCCCTGTATGTATCCCAAATTTATCCCACTGCCAAGCTCTCTCCCCACAGCCCTGTGTCAATCCCAAACTAGTCCTACTGCCCCGCTCCCTCCCCATAGCCCTGTATCAATCCCAAACTACTCCCACTGCCCCACTCCCTGTCCATAGCCCTGTATCAATCCAAAACTAATCCCACTACCCCGCTCTCTCTCCATAGCCCTGTATCAATCCCAAACTACTCCCACTGCCCCACTCCCTGTCCATAGCCCTGTATCAATCCCAAACTAGTGCCACTGCCCTGATCCCTCCCGATAGCCCTGTATCAATCCTAAACTAGTCCCACTGCCCTGCTCTCCCCCCATAACCCTGTATCAATTCCAAAGTAATCCCACTGCCCCGCTCTCTCCCCATAGCCCTGTATCAATCCCAAATTTATCCCACTGCCCCGTTATCTCCCCAGAGTCCTGTGTCAATCCCAAACTAGTCCCACTGCCCCACTCCCTCCCCATAGCCCTGTATCAATCCGAAACTAATGCCACTGTCCCGCTCTCTCCCCATAACCCTGTATCAATCCCAAACTAATCCCACTGCCCCACTCCCTCTCCATGGCCTTGTATCCATCCCAAACAAATCCCACTGCCCCGCTCTCCCCATCGCGCTGAATCAATCCCAAACTAGTCCCACTGCTCCGATCTCTCCCAACAGCCCTGTAGCAATTCCAAACTACTCCCACTCCCCCACTCCCTGTCCATAGCCCTGTATCAATCCGTAACTAATCCCACTGCCGCACTCGCTCTCCATAGCCCTGTATCAATCCCAAATTAATCCCACTGCCCCGCGCTCTCCCCATAGCCCTGTATCAATCCTAAACTGGTCCCACTGCCCCGCTCTCCCCTCATAGCCCTGTATCAATCCTAATCTACTCACATTGCCCCGCTCTCTCCGCATGACCTGTATTAGTCCCAAACTAATCCCACTGCGCTGCTCTCCCCCCATAGCCCTGTATCAATCCCAAAGTAATCCCACTGTCCCGCTCTCTCCCCATAACCCTGTATCAATCCCAAACTAATCCCACTGCCCCACTCCCTCTCCATGGCCTTGTATCCATCCTAAACAAATCCCACTGCCCCGCTCTCCCCATCGCGCTGAAGCAATCCCAAACTAATCCCAGTATCCCACTCTCCGCCCATAGCCGTGTATCAAACCCAAAATAGTCCCACTGCCCCGCTCTCTCACCATAGCCCAGTATTCATCCCAAACTAATCCCACTGCCCCACTTGCCCTCCATAGCCCTGTATCCATCCCAAACAAATCCCACTGCCCCGCTCTCTCCCCATAGCCCTGTATCATTCCCAAACTAATCCCACTGCCTCACTCCCTCCCCATAGCCCTGTATCCATCCCAAACTAATCCCATGGCCCCACTCGCTCTCCATAGCCCTGTAGCAATCCTAAACTAATCCCACTGCCCCGCTCTCTCTCCATAGCCCTGTATCAATCCCAAACTAATCCCACTGCCCCACTCCCTGTCCATAGCCCTGTATCAATCCCGAACTAGCCCCACTTCCCCGAAATCTCCCCTATAGCCCTGTATCAATCCCAAACTAATCCCACTGTCCTGCTCTCTCCCCATAGCCCTGTATCATTCCCAAACTAGTCCCACTTCCCCGCGCTCTCCCCATAGCCCTGTATCAATCCCAAACTAATCCCACTCACCTGCTCTCTTCCCATAGCCCTGTATCAATCCCAAACTAGTCACACTGCCCCAAACTCTCCCAAAAGCCCTGTATCAATTCCAAACTACTCCCACCGCCCAACTCCCTGTCAATTGCCCTGTATCAATCTGTAACTAATCCCACTGCCGCACTCGCTCTCCATAGCCCTGTATCAATCCCAAACTCATCCCACTGAACTGCTCGCTCACCAAACCCCTGTATAAATTCCAAACTAATCCCACTAACGCCCTCTCTCAACATAGCCCTGTATCAATCACAAACTAATCCCACTGCCGTGCTCTCTCCCCATAGCCCTGTATCAATCCCAAACATGTCTCACTGCCCCGATCTCTCCCCATAGCCCTGTATCAATTCCAAACTAATCCCACTGCTCGACTCCCTGACCATAGAACTGTATCAATGCCACACTAACCCCACTGCCCCGCTCTCTCCCCATAGCCCTCTATCAATCCCAAAATAATCGCACTGCCCTTCTCACTCCCCATAACCCTGTATCAATCCCAAACTAATTCCACTGCCCCAATCCCTCCCCATATCCCTGTAGCAATCCCAAACTAATCCCATTGACCCGCTCTCTCCCCATAGCCCTGTATCAAACCCAAACTAATCCCACTGCCACACTCCCTCTTTTCGCCCTGTAGCAATCCCAAATTAATCCCACTGCCCTGCTCTCTCCCCAAAGCCCTGTATCAATCCCAAACTAATCCCACTGCCCTGCTCTCTCTCCATAGCCCTGTATCAATCCTAATCTACTCCCACTGCCCCGCTCTCTCCCCATGGCCCTGTATCAGCCCCAAACAAATCCCACTGCCCTGCTCTCCCCCCATATCCCTGTATCAATCCCAAAGTAATCCCACTCCCCCGCTCTCTCCCCATAGCCCTGTATGTATCCCAAACTTATCCCACTGCCAAGCTCACTCCCCATAGCCCTGTGTCAATCCCAAACTAGTCCTACTGCCCCGCTCCCTCCCCATAGCCCTGATTCAATCCCAAACTACTCCCACTGCACCACTCCCTGTCCATAGCCCTGTATCAATCCAAAACTAATCCCACTACCCCGCTCTCTCTCCATCGCCCTGTGTCAATCCCAAACTAGTCCTACTGCCCCGCTCCCTCCCCATAGCCCTGTATCAATCCCAAACTACTCCCACTGCACCACTCCCTGTCCATAGCCCTGTATCAATCCAAAACTAATCCCACTACCCCGCTCTCTCTCCATAGCCCTGTATCAATCCCAAACTACTCCCACTGCCCCACTCCCTGTCCATAGCCCTGTATCAATCCCAAACTAGCCCCACTTCCCCGAAATCTCCCCTATAGCCCTGTATCAATCCAAAACTACTCCCACTGCACCACTCCCTGTCCATAGCCCTGTATCAATCCAAAACTAATCCCACTACCCCGCTCTCTCTCCATAGCCCTGTATCAATCCCAAACTACTCCCACTGCCCCACTCCCTGTCCATAGCCCTGTATCAATCCCAAACTAGCCCCACTTCTCCGAAATCTCCCCTATAGCCCTGTATCAATCCCAAACTAATCCCACTGTCCTGCTCTCTCCCTATAGCCCTGTATGAATCCCAAACTAGTCCCACTGCCTCACTCCCTCCCCATAGCCCTGTATCAATCCCAAACTAATCCCACTGCCAAGCTCTCTCCCCATAGCCCTGTATCAATCCCAAAATAATCCCACTCCCCTGCTCTCTCCCTATAGCCCTGTATCAATCCCAAACTAGTCATACTGCCCCGATCTCTCCCAACAGCCCTGTATCAATTCCAAACTACTCCCACTGCCCCACTCCCTGTCCACAGCCCTGTATCAATCCGTAACTAATCCCACTGCCGCACTCCCTCTCCATAGCCCTGTATCAATCCCAAAATAGTCCCACTGCCCCGCTCTCTCACCATAGCCCAGTATTCATCCCAAACTAATCCCATTGCCCCACTTGCCTTCCATAGCCCTGTATCAATCCCAAACTAATACCACTGCCCTGCTCTCTCCCCATAGCCCTGTATCATTCCCAAACTAATCCCACTGCCTCACTCCCTCCCCATAGCCCTGTATCAATCCCAAACTAATCCCACTGCCAAGCTCTCTCCCCATAGCCCTGTATCAATCCCAAACTAGTCCCACTGCACAGCTGTCTCCCCATAGCCCTGTATCAATCCCCAAACTAATCCCACTGACCCACTCTCTCCCCATAGCCCTGTATCAATCCCAAACTAATCCCACTGCCCCGCTCACTCCCCACAGCCCTGTATTAATCCCAAAATAATACAACTGCCATTCTCACTCCCCATCGCCCTGTATCCATCCTAATCTACTCCCACTGCCCCGCTCTCACCCCATAGCCCTGTATCAATCCCAAAATAATCCGACTGCCCTTCTCACGCCCCATAGCCCTGTATCAATCCCAAACTGGTCACGCTCCGCCGCTCTCTCCCCATAGCCCTGTAACCATTCAAAACTAATTCCACTGCCCCGCTCTCTCCCCATAGCCCTGTATCATTCCCAAACTAATCCCACTGCCCCACTCCCTGTCCATAGCCCTGTATGAATCAGCAGTTCACCAAGGCTCCTTTGACAGGACCTTCCAAAACTCGTGACCTCTACCCCGTAGAAGGACAAGGGCAGCAGATGCATGGAAACACCACTCCAAGTCACACACCATCCTGACTTGGAAATGTAGCGTCGTTTCTTCACTGTTGCTGGGTCAAAATCCTGAAACACCCTCCCTAACAGCACTGTGGGTGTATCTACAACACATGGACTGCAGCACCTTCTCAAGGGCAGTTAGGGATGGGCAATAAAAGAAGGCTGGGCTAACTAGGGACGCCCACATCCTATGTAAGAATTTTTAAAAAGCCAGCATATATTGCTCTTGAGAAGGTCACGGTGAGCAGCCTTCTTGAACTGCAGTCCACGTGGTGTAGTACATGCACAGTGCTCTTAGCGGATCGGGGGGTGTGGAGGGGGTTTGGGAGAGAGAGAGAGAAGTGTACCAGGGTTTTGACCTCACGACAATGAAGGAACAGCAATATATTTCCAAAACAGGATAGTGTGTGATTTGAAGGGGCACTTGCATGTGCATCCTACCTTTATTCATCTAGGTGGTACAAGTTGGGGCTTTGTAAGGTGCTGTCAAAGAAGCTTTGTCAAGTTGCTGCATTGAATCTTGTCGATGGTACACACCAGAGCCATGAAGGGAGTACATTTTTAAGGCAACAGTGGGAACAGGGCGGTGTCATTAGCCATCATCTTTGGGGCACTACTGATCTGCTTGTGCCAGGTGGGGAGCCCTGAAATCCACTCCACTGTATCAGTCTGGGCAGCTCCAGGGAGCGCACATAATTATACAGCACATGGAATCAGCTACAGATAAAGCTGTGTTTAAGATCCTGAAGGCGGGAAGTTTGGCTAAGCATACAATTGGCATCAAAGAGGGAATCAAAGACAAATTTTATGCATACATAATTTATAGATTGCCCCATACTTTAGCCATATGCAATAATATTTACATTTAATTGGACCTTTTAAAAATATCCCAAAGCACTTTGCACAATGAATTTCTATTGAGGTGCAATGATATCCCACAAACAAC
This sequence comes from Cetorhinus maximus, assembly GCF_964194155.1. NCBI lineage: Eukaryota > Metazoa > Chordata > Chondrichthyes > Lamniformes > Cetorhinidae > Cetorhinus > Cetorhinus maximus. The sequence continues at coordinate 56,956,160 of NC_135898.1, forward strand.
AATTGAAAAAGCAACCCATGAATCTGTTTTGTATTATGAGCATGTCATGTTGGCCACAATACCAGGAGAAACTCTTTGTTCTACTTTGACTAGAATAGTGCCAAAGGGTGCCTTACATGCATCTAGAACAACTGATATAACAGGAATAGGGCCTTGGTTTCACACCTCATTGCCAATTCCATCAATGCAACTCTCTAGTATTGCATTATTGTCATACATACATACAAACTAGGAGCTCCGCCATTCAATGAGATCATGGCTGATCTGACTGTAGCCTGCCACCCACCACCTTTCATCCCCTTGTTAATCACGAATCTATCTAGCTCTGCCTTTAAAATATTCAAAGACCCTGCTTCCACTGCCTTTTGAAGGAGAGAGTTTCAAAAACTCACGACCCTTTGACAGAAAAATTTTCTGTATATCTTAGTCTTAAATGAGCGACCTCTTATTTTTAAACCGTGACCCCTAGTCCTAGATTCTCCAGCAAGAGGAAACATCTTCTCCACATCCACTCTGTTGAGACCCTTCAGGATCTTAAAGGTTTCAATCAAGTTACCTCTTACTCTTCTAAACTCCAGTGGATACAAGCCTAACCTGTCCAACCCTTCCACATAAGACAACCCACCCATTCCTGGTATTAGTCTAGTAAATCTTCTCTAAACTGCTTCTAACGCATTTACATCTTTCCTTAAATAGGGAGACCAATACTGTACACAATACTCCAGATGTGGTCTCACAGTGCCCTGTACAACTGAAGCATAACCTCCCCGCTGCACTGAGTGCTGTCTTGGGCTACATTTGGATGCTTCAGTTGGAGTTTGGTGAGAGAGTGAGTGAGTGAGTGAATGAGTGCTGAAAGGGGAAGCAGGTCATCCTTTCATTTTCTACTGTTCCTCAGAAGGAAGAGCAGCGGCCTTGGTGATTAGGAATTGGTGAGTATTTCTACTGTCCTTAATATTCTCTAAACTAGAGAAAGTAAAAGTAAAGGGAATAATTTATTGCAGGGCAGCTCGTCACGTGGAATGCTCCTTCTGTGCAGGAAGTGTCTCCAGCTGCAGCTACTTGAAATCTGCCTTTCGGATCTGGAACAGTGGCTGGAGTCATTGTGGAACATCCGCAAGGCTGAGAACTTCGTTGTAAGCATATACAGTGAGGTGGTCACACTCCAGGTGAAGAGTGCACAGGAAGAAAGGGAATGGGTGACCACCAGACAGAGTAAAAGCACTAGGCAAGTAGTGGAGTCCCCTGGGTCAATCTCCCTCTCTAACAGATTTTCCATTTTGGATACTACTGGGAGAGATGGTTTCTCAGGGGAATGCGGTGAGAGCCAAGTCCATAGCACCACGAGTGGCTCAGCTGCACGGGGTGGGGAGAAAAGAGCGGGAGAGCAATAGTGATAGGGGGTTCTATCGTAAGGGAAACAGGTAGATGTTTCTGTCCTCAGATGTGACACCAGATATTGCCCCGCTGGTGCCAGGGTCAAGGATGTCACTGAGCGGCTGCAGGACATTCTGAAGGGGGAGGTGAACAGCCAGAGGTCGTGGTCCATATTGGTACTAGTGATACAGGTAAAAAGAGGGATGAGGTCCTGTGAGCAGAATATAGGGAGATAGGAAATAAATCTAGAAAGCAGGACCTCAAAGGTAGTAGTCTTAGGATTACTCCCAGCGCCACGTGCTCGTGAGATCAGGAATAGGAGAATAGGCTGGATGAATGCGCGGCTGGAGAGATGGTGTAGGAGGGAGGGATTTAGATTCCTGAGGCATTGGGACCGATTCTGGGAAGATGGGACCTGTACAAGCTAGATGGGTTGCACCCCAGCAGGACCAGGACCAATATCCTCACAGGGGTATTCGCTAGAAAGAAAGGATATACTTGCCATAGAGGGAGTGCAGTGAAGGTTCACCAGACTGTTTTCTGGGATGGCAGGATTGTCGTATGAGAAGAGATTGGGCCGGCTAGGCCTGTATTCACTGGAATTTAGAAGAATGGGGGGGATCTCAATGGAAAATATAAAATTCTGACAGGGCTGGACAGACAGGATGCAGGGATGATGTTTCCTCTGGTTGGGGGCTCTAGAACAAGGGGTCACAATCTCAGGATACGGGTTAGGCCATTTCGGACTGAGATAAGGAGCAACTTCTTCACTCAGAGGGTGGTGAATCTGTGGAATTCTCTACCACAGAAGGCTGTGGAGGCCAAGTCACTGAATATATTTAAGGAGGAAATAGATAGGTTTCTAGACTCTAAAGGCATCAAGGGGTATGGGGAGAGAGTGGGAGTATGGCTTTGAGATAGGGGATCAGCCATGATCATACTGTATGGCAGAGCAGGCTCAAAGGACCAAATGACCTACTCCTGTTTCTATTTTCAATATATTCAATTCCCCTCACAACAAATGACAACATTCCATTAATTTTTCTAATTACTTGCTGTACCTGCAAACTAGCCTTTTGTGATTCATGCACTGGCACCCAGATCCCTCTGAATCTCAGAGCTCTGCAATCTCTCACCATTTAGGTAATATGCTTCTTATTTTATTCTTCCTACCAAAATGGACAATTTCACATTTGCCCACATTATACTCTATTTGCCAGGTCTTTAACCACTCACTTAACCTATCTATGTCTCTTTGTAGCCTCCTTATGTCCTCTTCACAATTTACTTTCCTACCAATCTTTGTGTTGTCAGCAAATTTAGCAACCATTCCTTCAGACCCTTCATCCAAGTCATTACATAAATTGTAAAAAGTTGAGGCCCCAACACTGCTCCCTCTGACACACCACTCATCACATCCCGCCAACCAGAAAAAGACCCATTTATGGCAACCCTGTTTCCTGTTAGCTAGCCAATCTTCTAGCCATGCCAATATATTACCCCCTACACCGTGAGCTTTTATTTTCCGCAATAACCTTTGATGTGGCACTTATCAAATGCCTTCTGGAAATCTAAGCTTCACAAACTTAAGTCTTTGAGCAGAGGCATTCAAACTCACAAGTTTCTGGCCTAGAGGTGAAAACACTACCAAACTGATATCATAGAGATGAAATCTAAAATCTGATTTTCAGCAAAAGGTGATGCTTCATTATAAAAAGGGAGATGTAGTTAGCTAAACAATAAAAATAGGATACATCACCCCATCTTGTACTATTTCCATTTTGTCCTACCTCTTATGCTGAACCTATATCAAATGTAATTGATAAATAAAAATGTTGTACACTGATTCTGGATGTAATGTATATCAATTTCTTAACTGAATTATTACTCAACCTTAGCTTGCAGATTATCCTCAATGATGTCCATGTCACAGTTTAGCTTTCTAGACCGAATCAGAAAGTCACTGTCACCCTTAACTGGTGGATATATTTTTGCATTTGGACAACAAGCTGATTTAGGTGAGAATCCAAAGTGTCGAACAAATTCATAGAAATCCAAAGTGTTATCATGACTGGTAATTAAAGTGCTCCAGAGTTTTCTGACTTCATCTCTAGTGATTGGTGGGTGAATGTCAAACCTGTGTAAAACAATGCAGACAATGTGAGCAATTTACAAGTGGAAAAAATACCCTTTGTAACTATGAGTCGCAATTCCATTAATTTTAATAGGAAAAGCAGGAAACATTTCCTTAACTGTTTCAGTAGCTGATACATTGACTCAGGAGAAAATCATCTGGTGTTCATTTTATCAAGTTTATTAAAGCTTTGTTCTACCATTTGGTATTGTTTCTTCACAAGATCCTGTATAATGTTTGAGATCTAGAATGAAAGAAGTGATTTATAAGTGACAGTGAAATAACATGGTGAAATAATGTTACTTCCAATACTCTTTATTCATATGCTGCCAAAATCAGCTTCCATTGGAAAGCATGTATTCTATTCTTGATAGCCAGTGGGTGAAGGAAGAAACCAGAGCCAAACTTTACTTGGTATAGATTTATTCACAGAGTGAATCATCACAGGTATGTACCTCCGAGCTTGACTCACCCGCTCTGCCAGTAAGTATCCCTTTATATTGTTCAAGTAACCAATCAATGCTGCCCAGCTGTAGATACTTAACCACAATTGTACAATTAACAGCCCACACTTCTCATTAACCAGTCATTAACCTTTTGTCTTAAATACTGAGGTTGGCATTGTCATAGGAAAAGTCCAACCTAGTTTTAGGGTATGCATCAGAAATAAAGTCTTTTATCAATGCATGCTCAAGATTTCTCAAACTGACAGAAAATTTCAAGCAAAACGAAATAGATTAGCAGATTAAATAGCTAACAATATTTCACTTAATTTGATCTTATCAATTCTCTTCAATGACTCTCGACCTTGGAGTCAATTTTCTGAAGGCACATTCCTACTGCACAGCCTTATTCAACAGGACCGCATACTGGAAAATTGTGAGCATATCCCCTACAATCTTCTACCCATTAATAGTCTTACCTAACTAATAAATTAACTTGAATACTGGCCTATCAGTCATAATAAACATGTCAAATAAACTCTGACTCCACCCAAGTCCTTCTATCTGAAGAAGATAATAAGAAAAACTGGTACATCACATCAAATACAAACATTTCAGACAGAAAACAATAGCTATAAATCTTTACCTGATCTGTTGTTCTGCCTAAATTATGCTCTTTGTTTGTCGAATGTTCATTGCTGAGGTTTGTTATCACAGACTTGTCACACAAAAGACTTTTTGCACCTTTACTATTAAGCAATCAAGACAAATGTCACTTAGTACTTGATCTGTTACTGCATTTTAAATATTAGTGATAATTATATACGTTTATATAATATTCTTACTAATCTTGGAATAAAAATTATTTCTGTTTGTCGTTTTCTCCATATCAGTTTTCATCCTTTCCTGAGACTATTAACTCCTGCAGTGAAACAGTGCTAATGGTATCAGGTGTCCCATACAAAGGCTAAACTTAATGTTAGCAGACCGTAGGGGGCATCCGTACCTCATATTCACACTCGTGCACTTACATCAAAGTTTGCTGAATAGCAGTCAGGATTGGGAAACCTTATTAAAATTCCACTCCTAACCCAGGTTAGCTAAAATACTTGTCGCAGATGTACCATCAATCAGGATGAAAGTAGATAACTCAGTACAGACTAGAGATTGAACCCGAGAGTTTCAGGTTTTGCAGCTAATCAGTGCCTTAACCAGCTGAGCTCTTAGGGAAGTTTGCACTATGGACTAATCAAAGAAAAATATATACAATGAGGACAATAAAATACTAGAGGAAAGACCTAACAACTCAGGAGTGGTGAAGTAATCAGTGAGTTATGATAGCCATCTAAATGAGTTAAATTGTATTATGAGTGGTGGCTCTCATATTACCCTATATAATTTATCACTATTCACAAAGTAGTAATGACTGCATGGAACAAAATTCCACTCTAATTCATTCAGCTTATCATGAAAACTGTAAACATGACAAAGCATGACCTCAGGTAACTAATTGCCCAACAGTTGTGACATTCAGTTAAGACTTCCAGGGCTGGCAAGATGCTAGGCCTGGCCACCGCCTCCTCATAAAATCGCGGCCTTGGTGTGTGAGAGTGGTAACAATTAAAATGCACATTTAGACTAATTTCTGTATCTACCAATTATTCTATAGTATGGCGAGTGAGCCATCCTATTATAGGAGGTAGGAATGATGCACAGGAATTTAATGACTCTTCACACTTGGAAAAGGAAAATCTGGTGACATCTGGTGAAAGAGATTGACGCTAAGTTAAAATGCTCAGAGAGCCACTACAGACACGATGGGCCGAATGGCCTCCTTCTGCACTATAACAATTCAGTGATTCTGTGGTGACATAGATTGAAATCTGCGAGACAGTTTTCCTAAGCCACATATATAGATAATCTATATGTTAACAATCATGACGAGCACATCCGAACAGTGAATACATTTGTTCAATAAACCAACAGTGCTTAAATTAAGATATTATTGAAAACAAACTAGATCTGAACTTGTATTGTATTTCTTTTTAATTTAGACTCTGCAGACTAAAATGGGTTTATGGAATGTTGAAATTCAGTAAATGTTCTTTGCGGTGATCCACCAGTCTGTGCAATATTCACACAAAGGCTAGGGTTTTGCCCTTGTCGGGCGGGCTTGACAGGGGTAGGCGGGAGCGTTCAGGAAGCCGACCACTGCCCGCAATCAGGGGCCGACCGTGATTTCACGCTGGTGGGCCAATTAAAGTGCTGCCTCTGAGGGGGTGGGGGGGGGACAGAGCTGCCTCTGGGAGATGAAGAGTTTAAGAATTAAAAATAAGAAATTTTAAATTGATAAAAAACATGTCCCCTCATGTGATTCAGTCACACAAGCAGGAACATGTTATTAATGAAATATTTACATTTTCATTTAACTTTTTATAGCTGATGGAAACGTCATTCCGCTCGTGGATGAGGTTTCCTAAAAAATCCAAAGGCCACTTGGCTTTTTTGCCTGCCCGCCAACTGTAAGGTTGGGTGGCAGCAAAAAATTTAACTCAATTGTGACTTTAATGTCCTTAATGGACCTGTTAATTGTCGGCGGGCGCGCTGCTGACCAAAATATCGCGTGCGTGCGCAATGATGTCGGGACGCTCGCCTGATGTCATCGCACATCATTTTACACTCGTTTGGGTCGGGCGCATGCCCCACCCGACGAGCTAAAAATTCAGGCCAAAAATACATTCACAAACTCAATTGTCATAGGGCTATCTTGCGACTAGTGGGATACTATTCACGGTTTATAACTCGAAATGGACCAGGACCCAGCATTCCACACACAATTATATTGCCGAGGTTCCCAAACCGTGGATTGTGACCGCACCGCCCCCCACACCCCTCGGTGGGGCTGTGATGAGGTTTTGGGGTTTCAAGGCCCGAGATTGTAATGGTAGCTGTAGGACGGCCTAATGGAACTCTTGTAATGGGTCACTTTGATAGAAGTATAACTCCCCAGTGTGCGCCGCGGCAAGAGTCCGGCTGGTTATGGCGAAATCTGCTGGAGGCGTCCTCTGTTTTGCTGCCTTGAGTTTGATCCAGAAGTGTGCACTATGTTGTCCTCGGGCCACAGGTCTTCCCTGTGGCCCGCTCGTCGTTTCTCCTGCTCCCTCGATCGCTTCCACCCATCTCGGCGTCCATCTCCTGAGGCCTCACCCCGCACCCCCCGCCCCCCACCCACCCCCTCCCCCGCTCTCAACTCGCCACTCCCCACCCTCACACTGGGGTCATGTCAGTTTATAAGCATTAAAACGGGTCACAGTGGGACACTGGTCTGTCGTTCTTGTAAAAAAAAATTCCTTTCACCAGAATTAGACGAATGCAGATATCTCAGAGGATTGTGAAGCTAGAGGAAATGACAGATATAGGGAAGGATCAGACCATGGACAGGTTTGAAAACAAGGATCAATCATATTTAAGAATATCTTAAAATGTTACAAAATAGAAGCTGTTAGTAATGTATTAAACTATTCTGGGATAGCACAGTCTTGCTTATAATTCTGCTCTTTAATTCTCAATTTATTCTATTAATATCTAAGGTAAGAAGTAAAGCTTCAAATCAGTAACTAGCGGTAATATTAATATCAAGAAATCTCTCTTTCTTGGTTAAGAGACATGGCTATCAATTTTACAGAATGTAATTCATTTTTCAGCCAAATGGTGGCAGGGCTCCTCATCTGTACAACTGTAGAATAAAATGTTCCATAATGGTAGAAACTTGAAAACAGCTAATTGCTAAAAAGAATTTCTATCATGGTGATAAAAGCAAAATACTGCGAATGCTGGAAATCTGAAACAAAGACAAAAATAGCTGGAAAAACTCAGCAGGTCTGACAGCATCTGCGGAGAGGAATACAGTTAACATTTCGAGTCCGAACGACTCTTCATCGGATGAGTTTGACAAAACCGCATAAAAAGAATGAGCACGTCAGACTCCATCCAAGGAGGGTCACTTGCACTTATTAAGCTAAATGCTACGTCATTGTCCTGCAGACATTTACCTTTGTCATATTATAAAACAACTTGTATGACATTTTGTTATTAAACATATCATGCTCTAGTTTTGTATATTTTGCATTCATATAATAGTATTTTTATTATTTGTGACTAAATCAATTTTATAAAGTATGGGTTAAAGCTTTGGATTTCTGTTTTAAAATGCAGTTCATCTGCAATAAGATGAATAATGAGGCATTGTACAAAATGACTGCTAATTTTAATTTTTTTTGCCAGTTGCAGATTGGATGTCAGTAACTTCCATCCAGCATATTAAACTATAATTACCCTGAGATCCAATGTCTACAGAGATTGTATCTTGTAAAGTTTTCAAGTTTTTGTTAGTTTTCTCAGGATGAAAGTTGCTAGGATTTTGTGGTAAGAATAACAGTAAGGCTAACAGTGCTCACCGTTATTATGAAGTAAATTGGAAAACAACTTCTGATGTCCACACATGCGCAGTTAAACAAAGAAATCCTTTAGTTGCTGCCAAAGACCCCAATGCTACACAAGCTGCACTGAACTGGTACCTCGCCAATAGACATGGGGCAGAATTTTGCCGTCGGCGAGCAGGGGGCGGGGCCCGCTCACCGATGTGTAAAATGACGCGGGATGATGTCGGGCGGAACCCCCGACGTCATCCCAGCCCATTTAAATTTTCAGGAAGGCGGGGGCACAGCAAAATCAGCTGCGGGCCCGCCGACCTGCCAATGGCCAATTGAGGCCATTGACAGGATCATTTAACCAATTAAAGGACCTGCCCGTCCAACCTTAAGGTTGGCGGGCAGGCCAGGAGCCCCGGCAGGCAATAGATAAAACATGAAACCTCATCCAGCGGTCGGATGAAGTTTCATGCAGGGTTTTAAAATTTTTAATAAAGTTGTTCTGCAAATTGTCACATGAGGGGGACATGTTAGGAAATTGTTTTTTCTATTTTTTAATATTTTTCAAATTGAAAGCGATCTCCCTGAGGCAGCACTTAGCCTCAGGAAGATGTGCACTCTTTCGTGCGCATGCGCGAAAGAGCGCACTCTCGCTTTCAGGGAATCCCCCCCGCCTGTACAGGAAGCGCATAGCGCTTCCCGCCAGACGTCACGCTGGGCAGGCCTTAATTGGCCTGCTCTCGTAAAATGGCGGTGCGGCCTGCTTCGCTGGTGGGGATCGGCTCCCCACCCACCGGAGGTTGGGTCGGCCCTGCCCGTCCGGCAGGCAGAAAATTCTGCCCATGATGTTGAAATCTATGCAGGGGCAAGATGTTTCTGCATACACCCACTAAACACCCAAGAAACATTTTGGACTAGTCTATTCAGGTGTAAGTGATTTTTTTTTAATGGCATGACCAGTCTCACTTACCACTGAACAACCTCTCTGGTACTAAATTTTTAATTTGGTAAGTGTGGAGTCTCTTCCCTTCAGATTTTAATTATTGTTGGAGAGTTAACGAAGATTAAAAATGAAAACATTTGTCTTTATTCTCTTGTTCTATTTTATATCTCTTTCTCTAATCCTGATTTTCTTTCTGTAAAGTCTGTAAACATACTGAATAGTGAGTGTCATTCCATGGCCATTTACCACAAAATCCAGGTGATTATATCACTCTTTCATTCACCAAAGCAGCTGTAGTGAATGAAAAGGCCACTTAATTGCATTATTCTGTTCTCCAATCTCTTGGAATGCACACTTTACATACCTAGCCACCAACAGAGATGGTGAGCATCTCCATTAACAAGGAAATCATCTATTTTATGAATATCCATATGTGTGATGCCAAAAAATGATTTTGAATGCCAGTTAATGTTACAATCTCAGTGACTTATTCATCCTTGTCAAATTAGAGCTAGGCAGGTCTTTGATAGAAGAATTGATTGATAGCTGTTAGGAACCACATTATCTGAGGGTGTTTGTTCTTTTCAACATACACCTTTGGCCTCAAATTGGAATGCATCTGACCTATAATAAAGACCTACTTACCAACTGTCAAACATGGACATAAACTCGAGGTATTTTACATTGCCTTGGGCATCAAGTGGTATCCGGTCCTTCAGGTAATTCACTTCTTCATCAGACATGTTAATGCCAAACCTTGCAGGGTAAACAAGAAAAAAACCCAGAAAATAACCAGACAATATTAAACACAAGGTGCAATTTCATCTTCTTTAGAAAAAGTTAAATTCAGAAGAATACTGCAAACGAAGAAAGTAGTTTACAAGCACAATGTGTCACTATGTAGTGCAGAATACCAACTCCACTGGAGTACTTCTCCTACCTGTGCACTAAGAAAATGTGTCAAAATAATTAGCTCATTCTCTGTTGACCTAGTTTACAACATTTCAGAACAGTTTTGGCTTACACACAAAAGTCTTTTTTTTTTGCTTCAACACAATGTAGAAAATTTCATCCGGCAATACTTAATATGCTCAAAGAGCATGTCCGTTTCTAGAATGGGAAGCTCATTATATACCATCCCAGAATTCAAAAATATATATATAACCTTGAGGGTTATATATTTTTCTGTGTGAGGATTTTCCTAATCTTCTCAAGAATTCCTCCTTTTTTTCATAAGATCCTGTGCATGTTATTGTCACACTATCCCACAGCCACCTGGTACTCTGACTCAATCAAAGGAGGAGAGATAGGGTAGTTTACCTGACGATGAATAAAAAACAGCTTAACAATCTGGACAATAAATGTAAAAGGAGAGACAACTATCAAAATATACCAAATCCTTGAGAGGCCTATATGTTTTTCAAATTGGCTGTCCTATGGGCTCAGAGTGAGGCTACAATAAATTAGTTCATGGGTATTATTTTAAACTGTAGGCTTAGGCCTACAGCAATTGTTTTGAGACAATCCTGACTCATTGGCCCTGATATTTGCAGGAAGGTGGTGAGATCTGCGGTTCACATCGGCCTGCAATTCAACACCCGCAATACCACCAAGATCCAGTGCCCTCCCGATGTCATCCACATCCCTCAATTTATTCCCTAACCGGCCCCCCACCATGTCCTTCTTGGTCCCAGCTCAAGGAAATGGCCAGCCAGCATTAATGCTGGAACAGAGAGAAAAGTCTGAGGCATTCAACATCTGTAAGATATTTAAATGTGCAATTTGCCTTCTGGAAGTGGGTCCTCTGTCCCATCTCCATTAAAACTGGCAGTGGGCAGGGCCATTGCATGTATAGATCCCTTTCCACAAAGTTTACGGAAAACAAAATTCCACATTATTACATATATTACTGGCAATTTAGTATCACAAATGTTTGCCTGTATTGTCTATAATCTTACAAAAACTGTAAATCATCCATGCGAGAATTGAAAAAATGTACCTGCTTTTTAGGATTGTCCAGAAGTCTTGTTGGCTGATCACGTCTCGTTTCTGCTTGTCAATTTTACTGCAAATCAAGATAATAGCAAAATGATATCTATTTATAATGGTACATGTTGCATATGCTTCTAATGAATGTACATGTAATGTATGTGACATTGTGCAGATTTATGACATCACATTACTCAGCCGCTGACCTTTCCTCAACTCATCTACTGATGAAACCTTCATTCACATTTTTGTTACATCCAGACTTGACTAATCCAATTCTCTCCTGGCTGATCTCCCATCTTCCATTCTCTCTGCCTCGCTTCCTCTTTTAGAATGATCCTAAAAGCATACTGCTTTCATCCAAGCTTTTGGTCAGCATTCCTGATCATGGCTCAGTGTCAAGAATGGCAAAAATGTTATTGTCCTTGCTAAACGCTTTGGGACATTTTGCTGTGTTTTATATGCACTTTATAAATGTAAGTTCTTATTGAGTCAGAAGACTGTAATATAGACTTACAATTCAGTGCAGAATTAATGGGGTGTTGCATTGTCAGAGGATTCCATCTGTTGGTTGAAATGTTGTACTAACCTGTCCAATCAGATGACCGGCAGCTCTGCAGTGCCACTGCGAGGTCCCTCTGCTGAGTTTGCAAGGAGAATGAGAGGAGGCCTCCATTCTGAGGTTCAGTTACAGGGGAGGAAAGCACTTAATTTTTCTGCTGGGGTCAAGCAGGTAGTCCACGGCATTCATTGTGGAAACTCCCCTGGTAATGGAGTTGGGGATGCCTTTGCTGCCAGTGGCACCCTCCTTGCTTAGGCATTGGCGTCCTCCTTGCTTAGGCATTGGAGCCTCCCCCATTGAGAGGCTGCAGAGAGGCCGCCACTATGCAACTAGTAGCCTTCGCATGTGGCTGAGGGCCACTCTGTCCTGCTGCCAGCTAAATGCTGCTAGCCCAGTAAGTCAGCCCTGGGCCTTTAATTGGCTAAATTGGTTGCCCACTTCTGGTCAGTGAGCAGTCCTACCGCTGCTGTTCCTGCCACTGGGAAACTTCCCCAGTAACAACACTGCATTGAAGAGCTGTCCCAGCATGGTTCCCTGGCATTTCACTGGGCACCCCCCCCCCACCACATTTCTATGCCCAGCACCTGAGGGGCAGTAAAGTCTCACCCAATGGGTGCCTCCTGCCTGCAGTATTTGCCTATAACAACATTGATTGTACTTCAAAAGTTACTAATTCATATTCTAAGTACAACATTTTTTTTCTTTATTATCAGTTCATGATAATTATCAGGCACATAAAATTGAATGTATCACTTACTGGAAATTTCCTAAAAGAGAAAGGAACTCATTATGCAACAGTTCCATTAGCTTTGCCTCCAAAGCAGTCACTGAAGATTGAGAACCAAAGCTTCTGATTTTGTTAAATCTGTGCAGGACAATGAAGAACTATTAAAAACATTAAAGACAGAATTCATCCTGAAATAATTTTATAGCATACATACACTGCATTATTTGTATAGTCTGAACAATTCCTGTAGCACCAGTTCTCTACCACAGGTACTAAGCAGAGAAATACTTCAAAGACAAAATACCTACTGCTGTATGGCTTCATCGTCAGCAACTCACCTGTGATTTTCATCAGTTATAATTCTGTGAGGAACTCCGTTCCCACTTCTATCTTGAAAATTGTGAAGAAATTCCATGTAGCTTATATTTGCTGCATCTTCTTGAAGACCACAACGTACAAGGAAAGTATTTAGCTGGTCTCCTTTAAGTCGAAGGTTGTACTTTTTCAGAACACGCAAGAAGTTTTCTCTGGTTACCTTCATGTAAAGTAGAATCCCAGAAGTGGTTTAGCTAGGTTTTGGTGCTGACACTCTTTCAGCACAAGGTAAATTCTTACTTTTGTTAATTGGTAAATGGGCTTACCAAGGTGACTGACAATATGTTTACACCTCAAACCAGTTGATATCAACGTTTATCCTGTAATATACAGTTTGCCATTGTGTTAATATTCAACCCCTGCCCTTTCACATTTTTAGTTATTGTATAAATGGTTATGTATTTTAAGCTTGCCCTATCATGCTCTGCAGCAGAGTGCTGTGCACCTGTCTGGCGAAGGTCATCACACACACATCTTGTTGACACAATTGAATGCAACAATGTGCATCATAACTGGAACTCTCTGTTCAACACCTCTCCCCTGGCTTCCTGTCCACACACACATCGCTCTGCCACATATCAGCCGACTGACGAAAACCCAAAAGCTGGCTGAAACCATCACATACTACTCCATGATGACCTGTTCAACCCACCTGCTGCCCACCTTCCATCTCAGCGCCCCATATGGAGCACCCTTTCTGAGCAAGATCTACCAGTAGATATCCTTTGGATCAAGGAATGGGTAACATGGGAAGCCATGAACAAGTTGCTTGTGACAAACCCCATCTGTTGAATGGCAGGCTGTGGCCCTTGCTAAGTAGGTTCTGGACAGGCCAGGGTCCCTGTACAGTCAGCCTCCACCACAGGGACCTCAGTACAAACCCCTTATGGACTTGTGGAAATACACAAACCATGCTGCACATTACCGAAGAGTGTCCGCTTTACAGACTAATTGGTGTACTAATCACCTTAAACCCAGCAAATTAGGTGGCTATCACTTAGCTTCGGGCATTTGCATTCACTAAATAAAAAATATTTTAAAATGTTACCAGCTGACTTTAATGAAAAGTCAAATCAGGCAGAGTGTAAAATGAGCACCCAATCCAATCCTGTTAATTTTCCACTGGACAAGTTTGGTTAAAATTACCCCATTATCTTTTGGACATAACTTCTATTCTAGTATTTAACTCTAAAGAAACCCCCAAATAGAGGTCATTATTTTGATGCAGTTCACTTTTTGAAAAGACTTAAATTCCACTTTTCTAATATTACTGAGAACAATGCCTTTGACAGCATGCATTTCTCTAAGACAAATTGGACAATGGATCAGACACGACACAGATGCTTCCCTCCAGTGTGCTGGCATGCACCCTCACCCCAAGTTTTTGCAAAGGACATTAATAGCACCATTACAGCAACTCACCAAGGCTCCTTTGACAGCACCTTCCAAACCCGTGACCTCTACCACCTAGAAGGGCATAGGCAGCAGATGCATGGGAACACCACTCCAAGTCACACATCATCCTGATTTGGAACTATATCACCATTCCTTCAGTGTTGCTGGGTCAAAATCCTGAAACTCCCTGCACTGTGGACTAACACCACATGGACTGCAGCGGTTCGAGAAGGCAGCGCACCACCACCTTCTCGAGGGCAATTAAGGATGGGCAATAAATACTGACCTAGCCAACGATGGCCACACCCCATGAACGAATATAAAAAATTGCCACTACTCCACTCACCAGACTCATTGACTTTGTGGACTGTCAAAGCTGAATCATTAAATTAGTGTTTAATATCTGGAAGTGTATTTACATTGTGGGTTAATTATACTGGGAACTGAGTCAAGGCTCCACGGAATTATTTACTGTTAAAACTGTATCCCTTCAGTCTAGGCTGGATTCCAGCCCAGTTTCCATTGTGTCCCTCAGTCCCTTAATTTGGTAATATAAATATTCTCTTTTCAAAATTGGACTTTCTTCAAATAGCAAAAGTGCACTGTCTTCATAAAAAATCATATCACACACAAATCATATGACAATAAGTTCCAATGCATGCCATATGCTTTCAAGAAAATAAAAAATTGTTTACCTAACACTGTTATGAAGATAGTGCCCCTTAATTGTCTCCACCATATAACTCTATGCAGTTACTCTATTAAGTCTACAGTCTGTTCCAAATGTTACTTGAAAGTTGGCACATTCCCCAAAGAACTGAATAGGAGCCTGGACAAAGGCAAACTTGTTTTGCACACTGGAATATTGAGGCTTTTCAGCTCCTCCTGCTCCATACTGACGCGCATAATTCCTTCTGACTAGAACAGACAAACGCGAACGGAGGTCGAAAATCGCCTGAGAATAGAATGTAACTTTGAGCAATCAGTGCAGCTTTAATGAACATTTAATATCAATAGGTCTGAAGGACACTGTTACCTTTCCAGAATTGCCTTGGTCATAGTAATAGAAATCAGCCAGCATACACTTGAAACGCTCCCTAAACTTTTCCTTTAACCAGTTTTCTATGTCCAATGTCAGCTTTCTCTCCACGTCTGCTTTGGTTTGGTTTCTTCCTGGGGATCCTGCATTTGAATATGAAAGGTTATCCACTAATGTAAAAGTAAACAAGATCTAGCTGGGGAAAGAAGCTGAATCTCTTAAATTTGACGCATTCGTCAGTTCATATTGAAACCCGTGCATAACATGTGCACCTTTAATTATGCCACAACTTTTAACCAGCAGAAAATGTATGGCAGGTTATTAAATGGTACTGGTTTTAGTTACTGGTTTATGGGCTGGATAAAAAACGAAGGGATGCTAATTTCACTTTATTTTTGGATTTCACATCAAGCAAAGCTCCCAGCCTCCAAGTCCCCCTATGTGTTCTTACACATGCACACAACCAAAAATCTGTTCCAATTTTGTGGTGCTTGAGTGCAATTTTATAATGTGCATTTTTGTTACTTCCAATTCTCATTTGGGGGAGAATTTAGCTCCAACTGTGTGGCAGAAACTAAGCAGTAGCTGAATTGGAGGTGCCGATCTTTCTGCCCCATTCTCCGTTGCCCTATTTCCCCGGGTCTTCCACCAGGTGGGGAGGCACCTTCTTGTATTTAGGTTGAAGCTTCATTTAACAATGCAACTCAGAGTTCTATGACATAAATAGGACACCAGTGCCATTTTAACTGTCTACCGAGCAGTGGACACTCCAACAGAACAGTAGAAGAGTTTAAATTATTTTCATGAGGTCGTAAGGAGGAAGAGCACACCTCCAGGTTCTAC
This sequence comes from Cetorhinus maximus, assembly GCF_964194155.1. NCBI lineage: Eukaryota > Metazoa > Chordata > Chondrichthyes > Lamniformes > Cetorhinidae > Cetorhinus > Cetorhinus maximus. Next base: position 56,972,417 of record NC_135898.1, read on the forward strand.
AAGAATAATGTGGGCCTCAGCCACCCTGGGCTCTCTCAGTCTCAACTGCAAAACCCCCTCCCCACAAGCCTATCTTTTTCCCACCCTGGAGCTGGAAAACAGCCTCGCGACACCCACCTGCTGCCTGCAGCTCACTGCATATATGTTAGCAAGGCCTAACCCTCAGAATATACTGGGCACTATGGAACAGCCAGCCCCGCACTCCACCAGTCACCGGTTTAATACTTAAAGTCCACCATGAGTTTCACGAAGTGTAGAGAAAGCATCCATACGTACTTGGCTGATCTTCTGGTAATTGGAATCTGGTTATCTTGCCAAGCGCTGATGGAACTGATCCCCATCCTTCCCTGTTATCACTTTTCATTTGGAAATTCAATGTCCTCATTAAGCTATCGGCTTTAACAATTCCAAGGTCACCTGGGTCATACCTGGAGATGGTATTGATAAAGGATAGAGGAGCTCAGAAGAGGTTTAACATGGAAAGGAGATACAAATCAATTGTATATGAAATCAAAGTACAGGAGCTAAAGTTCTACATAATTGTGTGGGGAGGACCTGCTTTCTTTTAAAAAAATAGTGGCTTAAAACAATTTAACTGCAAATGTAATGTCATGTATGAACATTCTCATCATGGAAGCATTATACCTAATGTATAGATTTGTTGCATAGTTAGGCCACAGTATATCTACAAACAGCACAAACTCAACTGGGGCTGTTCCTGAACAAAGAAATTATGATCAAGAATTAACCATGAGGTGAATGGTTTTCTGAATCTTGCATCCTGTCATCAATCTGCTGCACAATCACATCAATCTTTTGTGAAAATGATTTTCCAAAAATATTGTGGGCAACTAATATCTGTATTTTCACTGATGCTTTCATTGGCCAATTAACTACACAATTGTCCTGAGGTATCTACAGGTATACTTATATTCCAGCTAATGATCCAAGACTGTTGCTGGAATGTTGGTTCCAGCCAAATACTACCTTGTTTACACTGCCTGCTCCTGGAATTCTTCTGTCCTGGAGCAAACTCTGGTTCTGCTTTCCCAAATGCTACACCCAGTGATTCACACTTAAATGTTCAGAGAATGCAGGCACAAGCATCCACATTCTCCAAGCATTTAAAACAACTCAGGATGCCTTTAAAAAGTATGAACAAGGTCTAACAGGTGCCCAAGGACTTAGTAAACCAGGCTTGATAATAGGCTGGAACTGAATGGACTCAAACTGCTTTTATCCAAGGGTTAGATTGGAATCCCACTGCGACTTTTCCATTGTTACAAAGCACATCCTAAGAAAACCCCTTTGCTGAGAAGTTAATACTCAGTTGAATGTAGTGTTACATGGGTTTCTTACATAGCAGGACTATGTATAATTGTACTATGCAGTACTGTATAATTAGTTAATTCAACTTGTGAGCGTTTCCCAGCTCTAAGTACCAACTTGAGGTAAAAAGAGTTAAACATATGGGGCTCAATTTTCCTCTCAATGAAAAGGTGTCACTACTTTCATGTGCCAATATACTGTTCACATCCAAGAATGCCCACATAAGATCAATCCGTCAAATGCCAGTTTACATGACTATATTTTCCCCACCATCTTTAATGTAAGGAGCTAAAAACGTTAATAAGCAGGAACCAACATTTAGCCACAAAATTTGGTTGCATAGCGCCCTTATTTCTGGCAGCATAGGTGTTCTCTTGGGTCTGAAATGGTGGCTGTGCCACACTTCTGGTGGAGGTGCTGCCCATGCTCCATGTTGGGTAGGTTGTTAGTGTGGGGCACTGGCAACACCTGCTGAAGTATGCAGAATAGGAAGATCATGATGTCATTCAGCGTGTAATGCTGATTTGTCACTAGCCATGTTTGATTTCAATACTAAAGTTAACATCCTCTTGTAATCTCACACAGCCGAACATCTGTTCAGAAGCTGGGAGGAGCCCCAACCAGTGCTTTTTAAAGGTATCTTCAACAATTTTCAGTTCGTTGGGGACTGATTTCTACTGGCTGTTGCTGAGTTAGAAGAAGGGCTTGAAAGTTTGTATTTCTAATTAAAGTTGGTGAAGTTTACAGGAAATGGTGTTGCACATGGTGACAGCCTTGGTTCTCACTTCAAAGTTTCTGTTCAGGCCAATTGATCTCAGTCATGGGTTCCATAGTTTTTATTCTCCTTGGCCTGCAGGGGAAATGGGAAATGGGCAGAGGTGACAAAAAAATGACAAACTGCTAGAAGAGGGAGGAGCTAGAAGGGGAGGAGGGGGGAGAAGGGCTCGCAGCAGGAGGCCAGTCACCCAAGGCAAGAGAGCAATTCTCCTACTGCTCCATCAGCGTGGAGCTGCCATGGAAACCCAGAGGATAGCTACTGGTCAAGAACGGCTATCTGCTGAACACATGGCTTATGACTCTGCACAACCCATGGGCAACATACAACATGAGCCATGCTCTCACACGAAATGTCATCGAGCAGACCATTGTGGTGCTTAAGCAACACTTTTGCTGCCTGGACCACTCTGCAGCAGCCCTGCAGTACTCGCCAAAGTGTGTGTCACAATTCATCATGATCTTTGCATCATGTGAGCACAGCCCTTGCCACCAGGTGCACAGCAATTAGCTGAGGAAAAGGAGGAAGAAAAAAAGGAGGAGAAGAAGGAAGCAACCAACATAGTCCCTTTCCAGCTGGGCTGTCTGTGGTCAGCGGATCCAACTGCAATATCAGTGAACACTACCCCAATTCCCCATTCACCAACAGTTCCAGTCCTTACCTTCCCTCTGTTACTGACCATCACAGCATCCTCTTACCCAGAATTCTGAAATAAAGGCCATGACAAAAAAATTCCAGACCAGATAATCAAACCAAACTATCCAATACTTCACACAAATATCAACAAATAAAATTAGTGCCTGTCATCTGTGTACCTTTATTTGACCTAGTGCTCCTACACAATACTACCCCAGTGGCTGCTGGTGGAAGGCTGCTGGCTTTTAGTGGAATTGACTGCAGATGGCCTTGCAGGTTGACCTAAACCAGCACTGGGCCAAGAAGGCCTGGATTCAAACTACGTCACCTCGGCATGGGCAGCAGGAGTCTGGCTGGCTGGCCAACAGGTAACAGCAAGGGCACTGGAGGAGTGGAAGAGGTGGGAGGACAAATGCAGTAATCCTGAGGGAGCACAGCAGGTCTGTGCTCTATGGAGCCACTGCCACTATGCTGATGGCACTTCAGAAATCCTAGTAACCTGTTGGAGGACTGCACCTGCAGTCATGATGGCAGCAGTTTGAGCCTGTGTGATAACAAACTGGGCTTGGATGGCAACAAACATGGATCGTTTGACATCAATCTGAGCCCTCGCTATAGCACTGTACATTATGAGGCTTCTAGTGAGCTGCCATGGAAGTTCAGCCATTAGTCTGCATCATGTTTGGGTCCACAATTGTTCTCATGGAGTTGACTGCCTCAGCCACACTGGAATGGATGGGCTTCAAGCTCTGAGAAAAGCCATGTACAAGGTTGGTGAGGGCTTCTCCGTCCTCCTTGACATGAACCGCAGGTTTTCTGGATTCCCTATGCACCAAACTTTTCACTGTGCATACCCATCAGCCTTTTTCTGTATGTCATCCCATCAAAATCCTCATCTGAGTCCTCTGAAGCTGAACCTTCCGGTGAACTGATGCCTGGGCCGCTGTTTTTCCCTGACCTGGATGCAAGTCACTCATGCCCAGTATCTCACCACATGCAGATCCCTCCTCCAAACTATCCTCTAAAGTAGGCAATTGTGTGTTTCTTCATCATCATTCCCTTTTTCCTCTTCTACTTCATGCTCCTCACCACTACCTGGCCAGTTTGAAGTTGTTGAGTATCTGAAAGAAGAAAGTCACAGAGATAGAGTTGCAGTGAAAAGGGGGTGTTGAGGGCGAGGTGGGAAGCAAGAGGTGCACCCTTAAACCATCTGAAGCTTGTAAATCAGACAGAGATTGTGGGATGAAGGGGATGTGGGATGTGAAAAGAAGGCTTGGATCTGAGTATACCACTATCTTCTATCCTTTCAGCCCCACTGCTGGCTACAGCCTCAGCCGTGGATGCTCCAACAGTGGTGAGCACTGTCTTCTCCAGTGGAGCAAGCACATGCAGCTATGCCTGTTCCCCACCGATTAGCTGCCGCTACCTGCAGCTGTGCGACATCTTGTCCTGCAAGGGAGAGGAAAGTGTGTCAGTGAGTGTGGTGTAATAACTTTGGATGATATACATGTTGAATAGCTGGCAGCGTGTGTAAGCTTTGAGATGTGAGTTTGAAGGTTGCAGCAGTGCTAAGGGTGTGAGAGAGATGATGCTACTAATATGAGGTATAAGTAACTGTTCACAGAGATTGAGTGAAGAGAGATCGGTGAATTGAGCAATGTGTGAGAATAGTGGTTCAGATGTAAGAATATGGCATTTGAAAATATATTCATCGACCATGACTACTCGGGTGAGGTCAATGAACTTTTTGGTGCCCTGCATCCATGTCATCGGGGCTATACTGCTGGCATTGATCGCGATGATTAGTTGTCCCTACTGCCTTCACAGTGTCTGTCTGGAAAGCCTCCGAGAGCCTCTCTCTCCTCTCCATCTCCTGCACCATGGTCTCCAGTGCTGCAATAGAGACCTGCTCTCTATCATGTTGTGCTATTTGTTTGTTTTTACCAGGTCAAATTAACTCTTGGAATGACATCCAGCACCCAATGCAGTCAAAATAAACCTCTTCTTTCAGAGGGACAAGCTGGCTTTAACCAGTGCAGGTGAGTATGAACTCGTGCGAGCCTCTCATGATTTTGTCCAGGCATGCAGCCACTCAGTGGCAAGCCTATTGCTGGCTGCATGTTGCAATCACATAAATGGCAGGAATTTTGCATAATGCCTGCATTGGAACTAATGGGCACAGGTCAATTGTGCATCATGATCCCAAGCCTGTCTTTGGGAGCTGTCTGATTTTGCCCCCGTGGTATATAATTACAAAGTTCTATCTTTTTTTAAATGGAACAGGTGTTCAAACAGATTGTTATCACTTTCCTTTGTCAACCATCTTAATGGAGATATTAGCCTGCTTATTTTAAATGTGTTAATACCTCCACTAAAATACTAGACAAAGAAATATCATAAGCCTGCTAATATCGCCAACAATAATTTCTGGGCTTTAATCACATTGGAGGGAAAAACTAACCAAGTCCTCCCTACTGTAATCATGCCAGCAAAGCATTTGTACAAATCATTTCATGATTAATATTGCAGTCATTAATAATATTCTGTACCTTTTCTGAATTCTTCTTGTTCCATTTCTATTCCTAGTTGATGCAAAACATTTTAAAATGTGCTTGGAAGCATTCTGCCATTATTCAACTTTGTAATTAGATCATTTCCAGCGACCTGGAATGAAGGCCAAATGTGTATAATGTAAATTTACACATTTGGATGTTAAAATAAAGATTTTCTTTAAAATAGAGCAAAATGTGACAGGATGCTGAAACACATAATAAACTGAGATGGTGGGATGCAGGTTTGACCTTACATTGCTGCTGGATTTCCATTCCGAGCCACACTGTGGCCCAGAAGCCTGCTGCATTAGAAGGAGAATAATTGCATAGCCCCCATTACAAATATCCTATAGCCTTCATTACAAATATCCAAACAATCAGCTAATTGCTGGCATTGACTATGGCCTTGAAGCTGACCAGCATCTTCTCAGCTTCAGAAATGCAGGGCTTAGGAAGAACTCTGTGGGGGGTGGGGTTGGGGGTTGGTGGAGGAGATGGAGGAATTATCCAAGGTGCAGACTCTGCCCCTATCAAGTTTCAATACCATTTGCATTTAAATTGAATGCAATTAATCTCTTCTTTATAAGAAACAGCAAGAAAATCAGTGTTTATACTTTATTAATGTATCATATTACATTGTGAAAAATATTAATTGCTTTTACAAAATTAACGGCTTGTGCACATACCTTAGATTTCTAGTTTAATGATAGTATGATGGATGAGCTATCAATGGATGCAAATGATTGCTTTTGCAACATTTTTGACATAATACAAGCAACCTTCTGCTTGTTTATGAAAGCACGATTACTTTGACTCACAGAGTAGAATATTACCACATGTTCAGGAGATGTGTTGCTCTGTTTCAGTTTGTGTCCAATTATTCTACGGCTTTCAACAACATCATAGCAACCTCAAAACATTGAATTGAAGTGATCCTTTGAGTCTAGCAACTTTTGCAGGAACACCGATAAGTTAAGCTGACCACCCATGATACCAAGGCAGAATTGGCAGAGTCCATCAAACAGCCCTAAAGAAATTGAAGTCAATGGGAATCAGGGGGAAAACTCACCACTGGAGAGAAGGAGAGGCCAACCATATCAGCACCATGACATTGCTGCAAGAGTTCCTCAGGATAGTGACCTAAGGCCAACTATCTTCAGTTGCTTCATCATTGACCTTCCCTATCATTGACCTTCCCTCCTTCATCAGGTCAGAAGTGGGGATTCTCTGTACCATTCACAACTCTGTTGCTGAAGCAGTTCCTGCCCATATGTGGCAACCTCTGGAGAACATTCAGTCTTGGGCTGATAAGTGGCAAGTAACATTCATGCCATAAAAGTGCCAGGCAATCACCATCTCCAACAAGAGAGAATCTAACCATTTGCCCTTGATGTTCAATGGCATTACCATCAGTCTATCATCCAACAACAACAACAACCTGGGGGTTACCATTGGCCAGAAACTTAACTAAATCAACCATATAAATACTGTGTCTACAAGACCAGGTCAGAGACTAGGAATTCTGCAACATGTAACTCACCTCCTGACTCCCCAAAGCCTGTCCACTATTTACAAGGCACACGTCAGGAGTATGATGGAATGCTCTCTACTTGCCTGGATGAGTGCAGCTTCAACAACACTCAAGATGCTCAACATCATCCAAGACAAAGCAGCCTGCTTGATCAGCATCTCATCCACTACCTTAAACATTCACTCCCTTCTCAATCTCTACTGCATAGAGGAAGAAGGGCAGAAGACTCATGGGAACACCAGCACCTGTAAGTTTTCCTCCAAGTCATACAGCATCCTGACTTGGAAATATATCACTATACCCTCACTGTCACTGGGTTTAAGTCCTGGAGCTCTTTACCCATCAGTATGGTTGGTGTACTTACATCAAATGGACTGCAGCAATTCAAGAAGGTTGCTCACCACTTCACTCTCAAGGGCAATTAGGGATGGGCAATACCCATCCTTGCCAGCAACACTCCTCATGAACAAATAAAAGAAAACAAAAGGAGGAAGCAAAAAGCATTAACAAGGAGAAAATGTAATTTGGTGAGTATCACTGATGACTTCCTAAGGATTTTGCATATTGTGAGTTCAACACCCTATAATACCGTGTCATGTCACTTTACAGTGTGGTGTGTACATTTGTCTGACAGAACCATTTGGACAGTGATATAAGAATATGCAGTTTTACCATATATGGGCTATGAAAGTTATATAAACACACCAATTAAACATCTCACTGCCTTTTAGAAGTAGACACAGCAGAAGAGGAACTTATCATTAATGAGACATACACTTTATTTAAGATAACAGACAAAAATATTTTCTTCAAGTTTAGAGAAATGAATTAAAAAGCCCTAAATAAAAACAGAAAATGCTGGAGGAACTCAGCAGGTTTGACAGCACCTGTTGAGAGAGAAACAGAGGTAACGTTTCGAGTCCATATGACCCTTCTTCAGAAGCCTTACTTTTATTTTTTGTAAAGACATAGACATTACCTCTCTCTAATCATTGCTTTCAGTTGTATATGAACTTGCATTGCACTCATCCTTTTGCTTTCTTGAGACCTTTTTACAGGATCCATCCAAGTTGGATAACCCTTTGGTTCTTGATCTTTGAAGTGTGAATAAAAATTTTCAAATGTAATGAAGGAGTTTGCGTTAAGTTTAAGCCTGTAACAATACAATTGATAAATATTGAACAGTACAGGTCAGTTGAAAAAGCTGAACAATATGTTAGTGGGTCATGTAGTGGACATGAACACTGCTACTTGAATTCCAACTACAGCTTATTTTCCATGTCTTAGGCTTCCTATTGAAAGTGTGTTGGCAAAACAGTGCAAATTAATCAGACAATGTGTGAATTGGAGATGAGGTACGTGAACAAAAAAAGGGCGCAAATCACTACGGTATCCACATTGAGCTGTAATTCTCAGAACAACCTGTTCCAAGATATTTCTTCAACATCTGTTATGATGGTAGTCTAAATTTTTATATTTGCTGTATCACATATACATTTTAAAATCACTATGGGGGGAGAAATCTCAAGCAACAAGATTCTACTTCTTAGCGGAAGATGTCAATATGGAGATTAACATGCTATTGATGAGAAAAATCAAATTAGCTCCATGGAAAATTATTAAAATACCTATGGCTGATGTCCATACTTACTAAATTGAATCTTACTAGCAGAGTTTTTAAGATGCCAAGTGAGGTATCTTCTGTATATCCAATAGCCTAAGCTAAAATTAAGTTTAGTATAGTTTTAAAAAAAACTATTCTAGTATCATATTTTGTATCAAACATGATATATAAACAACATTGATAATAAGTGACTGAATGTAGGACTCTTTTTGACTAATCTTGTCACAGCACGAGTGATATTCACGTGGAAAATATCATCCTCCAAAAACAACACCGGCTGACAGCTAACGAAACACTCCCATTGACGCAGGACCTCAAAGTTACGCATACATTCATCTGAAAACCTATAGTCTTAACTGGAACACACTTCACACTTTACAAACTGATGACAGCCCCACCTCTCAATGATGCACCTCCTGGTTGACTCCAAACATCACCAACCACAACCTGGTAACTGATCGAGTGGTGAAGTCCCAGGTTCAACCTCCACAGAAAATCTGGACAACCCTCAGTTGCTTGAGGATGGGTCAGGGAAGATGTGGCTACCTGGTGCCTCTAGTGGAACATGAGGAATGGCTCAAATTGTGACCATGGCCATCTAAGTCAGACCATCACCCATATACTGAAACTTCTGCCCTGAGAGATCTATCCCTGGTGGCATCACAACCATTCACAGTGCATCAGCTGAAAGCATTGAATCGATTGTTAACCTCAATATCAAACTATAACTGCTTCCCCAGCCATATGAATAAATAATAAGCTCACTAATAAAATAAAACCTGTATATAACAGCCCACCATTGAGCATCCTCTATGAAATAAAATGTCCAATATCTAATGTACCACTTAGTCATTCAAAGTATATTTTAGAACATACCTGAGTAAAAGATGATAGAACTGCCTTGCAGCAATGTACCTTCTCAGAAATCTTTTTAGAATCGTCAATAATACTTCCCTGAAGTATAAAAAAAGTGATAAAAAACATTGTTCTGTTATGCATTGAACTAATTGTGGTCCTACATTTTCACTCAAATATAATGCTGCATTGTATTGAGTTACATATCTCTGTACTAAGCTAGCCATTACTGTGTGTTTTGTTCCATTTATCTTATTCAAATGAATGTAGGATGTGCCAGAAATTGCTGCAATGGTGGGTCTGGTGATCTTTTATGCTCATCATTTACAATCACAATCTTTTTGTGGTGCAAATTACTGGGATTTTGATCCGATAATAGCACAGCAACATCAATGTCATATCAGGGACCTCATGAAATGTTGTCCTGATACATTATCTTCTTGACTATTGAAAGAAAAGGCATGAGAAAGAAACAATGTGAAAGATGGAGAAAGAAACAGGGTGAATTTGAAAAAGGAATAAAGAGGGAAAGAAAAATAGTGGATTAAGAGACAAGAGACAAGATAGACAGGGAGGAAAAGTAAGAAAAACATGTAAAATAGAAAGCAGAAGATGAGGGCATTGTAACCCAGTTGTGTTTGACCATTGTTATATTGGTCCTTGATGAGTGACAGCCTGCTTAGATGTATGAAATGTAAAAACATTGAAGGATAGAACCAGAAGATCAGGAAACGTAGAATATTCAGTGGGTACTGTTTTCATGGGAACAAAGGAATTGATAGACAAAGATGAAGATCAATCTCATTTGCCTTATAATACCCTGATAGTCACATGAAACATTAATAATGGATTTGCTGACTAATCATAGCAATCAGTCTCTATCAATTAGTCTACAACTGACATAGAAATTACATGAGGAAAACTCCTGTGGTGGAGAGCTTTGGGAACAGCAACTCCTAAGTCAGCTCCTTCCTCTCAAGCATGCGGCACTTACCACAACCCCCAAGTTACTTGTATATTCATTCTCTGAAAGAAATCAATTTAATTATCATTCAAATGAGTGACCCACTTCTGAATGCGGAAACAACTTTGGCTGTGAAAATGATTTCTTTCTGATATTAACAAGAGTGTGGATGCCAAAGCTGGCACAAAAGTACTGGCAAGGCAGATAAAGTGTATGTAAAAACCTCCAGGAGCAATTCATTACCTGCTAGAGTGAGATTCCACAGCTTCACTGGTCCTTTCATGGGCTACAAAGGACGTTCAATGTCATGTCAGGACCATAAATTACATCATCAACAGGGCCCTCTAGAACATTAACTACCAGCTTTAAATGATTGCAGCTGGAATAATGTTTAATCATGTATTAGGTTCAATGGGGAGCCTAATAATGAGATAGGGCTTCTATTGGCTTTGATGAGGTGAACAGGAAACATTTCAGTAATTTGCGAGGAAACAAAACTCATAGCATATCTCGTTTACTCTGTGAATTGCTAGATTTTTAGCAAATTAATAGTGCCAAGTACTGTTAATGTGTCATTCCAATGATATGAGTATCCAGCAATTTTTGTCCCAATGCATGTTTTCTAATAATTGTGAAATCTTGAAGTGCAGGCAAAAATTCTCTGAATGACTAAAACTCAATAAATTTAAATGAACCTTTCTTACTCCAACCACTCAGAAACAATTTGAGGTGCATAAGTTCATTGGTGTAGTGTGCTATTAAGTCATACCAATCAAGACCGTAGACAAGGACAAAGAATTGGATACGGATATTTGGGGAAATTCCTGGGCTTACAGCAAGGGAGAGAAGGGAACCTAGGCTAATCCAAAAAAATTGAAGGGGAGCACGTTCCCTATGTTTGCATCTATGATTCACCTAAAGACCCTTGTTTAGTATGTATAAAATCCAACTTTTATCAATGTGGGCATTTAATAAAATATATCTACTTAACTTCTTATCATTTTCTCAGTACTTGCAAACCCTGGTTGAATATTGCTCTATGCTGAGTTAACTGATCTTGGCAAGTTAGGTTGATGGAAACACCACAAATGGACTCAATGTTCTGAGCAAAGAAAGAGAACTCAGTCTTGATCATTGTCCAGTGACCTCTACGGGAATTTTCTTACTATACATTATCTTTTATATGCCTTAAAGGAACATGTGTGATCTGTTGCACTTAGCATACTGCATTCATGAATGATTGGAAATTACAAGCAATATAAAATGACTCCTTCCCCACTCCCCCCGCCCCGCCCATTTCAGCATTATAATGAAGTTTGCTGATGAAAGCTCTGTGCTTCTGTTTACTTGGCCCTAGAAATGAATTTAATGTCCACAATAAGCAGGATCTCAGTATAACTCATCAAGTTCACAGTCCTTAAACTGTGATTTACACCTGTTAATAAGCCAAAGACTAACAGAAAATCTGCGTTTTCAATTTATGAATGCTGACAGTCCTACCAGGGGAATGCAAAAGGGCCTGCCTCTTCTTCATAAGGAAGGCTGTCACTGAATTAAGCCATCTCATTGACACGAACCTGTAGACAAATTCTACTGCAGGGCACAACTCTGCCTGTATGTGTGAAGGTCTGTACTGTGCTACTGGGGAGGGAAAAACATAAAGTGCAGACTATCTAAATAAAACTGAAAGTTGTATTGAGGTTCATGCTGTTTGTTATCAGAAATCAGGCAGATTTTTTACCATACAAAGCAGTAGGCTGTGCATTAGACGAGCAGGTTTCAGCATCTGATGTTATTGCATGCGTTCCCAGCCGTTGAGTTTCCACATTACCATTGAAGCCTCACAAAATGTACCTTTAGTTATATAAACAACGTCTGGCTCAGGTTATTAAAGTTATACCACACTAACGTTTGCCTAAATTTTAAAACAATTCAGTAAAGAAAAAGGCTTTGTTCTTCACCTTGTCACAAGACCTCTACCAGTTGGGTCATGGGCCTGGAAAAGCTGTTTTAGAGTGTAGAATACCCCGGATTTGAGTTTTTCATGGAGAAGAAATTGAAGCTGGGAAACCAATGAGGAGAAATACATCAGATCCAACAAAATGCGAGGTGTAAGCCTTATTCTGTAGTATACTGTTACAATTTAGGCTTTCTCCCAACACTCTAGCAGCTCTAAGTAAATCCACATTACCTATGATGTCAAACTTCCTCATACCATTAATGCGAGCATGTGATGCAGAAATGCCAGTTATACTTTTAATAGCGTTAAGCATCCCGTTCACTCTAGGAATCAGAAAAGACCGCATTATCAGAATGTACTATTCAGACTAAAACTAAAAGATAATTTAAGTCCTGAAGAGTCCACACTGGATTCGAAACATTAACCCTGTTTCTCCCTCCACAGATTCTGCCAGACCTGCTGAGCTTTTCCAGCACTTTCTCTTTTTATTATAGCTAATTTGAGGGCTGTGATTACACAAAAGAAAAGAAGTTTCCAGCAAATAACCACCAATTGTACTACTTGATCTGCACAATGCTTAAACTGTTACAAAATGAAATGAGAGTCCAGGATGTCTGTGCTTTGCAGGGCTTGCATGTTATAAATGCTTTTTTATTTATTCTTTCACAGAATGACGCTGGCTAGGCCAGCATTTATTGCTCATCCCTAATTGACCTTGAGGTGGCGTTAGTGAGCCACCTTCTTGAACCACTGCATTCCATGTGGTGTAGGTACACCCGCAGTGCAGTTGGGGAGGGACTTCCAGGATTTTGACCCAGCGAAAGTGAAGGAATGGCAATATATTTCCAAGTCAAAATGGTGTGTGACTCGGAGGGGAACTTGCAGGTGGTGGTGTTCCCATGCATCTGCTGTCCTTGTCCTTCTAGGTGGTAGAGGTCACAGGTTTGGAAGGTACTGTCGAAGGAGTCTTGGTGATTTGCTGCAGTGCATCTTGTAGATAGTGCACATTGCTGCCACTGTGCATTTGTGGTGGAGGGAGTGACTGCTTAAGGTGGTGGATGGGGTGCCAATCAAGCAGGCTGCTTTGTCCTGGATGGTGTCAAGCTTCTTGAGTACTGTTGGAGCTGCACTCATCCAGGCAAGCGGAGTATTTCATCACACACCTGATTGTACTTTGTGGATGGTGGACAGGCTTTGGGGAGTCAGGTGAGTTATTTGCAGCAGAATTCCCAGCCTCTGACTTGCTCTTGTAGCCATAGTATTTATATGGCTAGTCCAGATCAGTTTCTGACCAATGGTAAACTCCAGGATGTTGATAGTGGGGGATTCAGCGATGGTAATGCCATTGAATGCCAAGGGGAGATGATTAGATTTTCTCTTGTCGGAGATTGTCATATGGCATGAATGTTACTTGCCACTTATCAGCCCAAGCCTGAATCTTGTCCAGCTCTTGCTCCATAGGGACACAGACTGCTTCAGTATATGAGGAGTCACGAATGGTGCTATTCATCAGCGAACATCCCCACTTCTATCCTTATGATGGCGGGAAGGTCGTTGATGAAGCAGCTGAAGATGGTTTGGCCTAGGACACTACCCTGAGGAACTCCTGCAGCGACGTCCCAGCACTGAGATGACTGACCTCCAACAACCACAACCACCTTTCTTCATGCTAGGTATGACTCCTACCAGTGGAGAGCTTTCCTCCACCCTCCTGACACCCACCCGAACCCCCACCCCCAATTATCATTGATTTCAATTTTGCTAGGGCTCCTTGATGTCAAGGGTGGTCAGTCTCACCTCACCTTTTGAGTTCAGCTCTTTTGTCCATATTTGGACCAAGGTTGTAATGAGGTCAGGAGCTCGGTGGCCCTGGCAGAACCCAAACTGAACGTCAGTGAGCAGGTTATTGCTGTGTAAGTGCCACTTAATAGCACTATTGATGACCTCTTCCATTACTTTACTGATGATGGAGTACAGTAGACTGATGGGGCAGTAATTGGCCGGGTTGGATTTGTCCTGCTTTTTGTGTACAGGACATACCTGGGCAATTTTCCACATTGTTGGATAGATGCCAGTGTTGTAGCTGTACTGGAACAGTTTGGCCAGGGGCACAAGAAGTCCTGGAGCACAAGTCTGCAGTACTACTGCTGCAGTCTTTCCAGTATCCAGTGCCTTCAGTCTTTTCCTAATGTCACTTGGAATGAATTGTATTGGCTGAAGACTGGCGTCTGTGATGCTGGGGACCTCAAGAGGAGGCCTGGTTCGATCATCTATTTGGCATTTCTGGCTGAAGATGCTTGAAAATGTTTGAGCCTTGTCTTTTGCATTGATGTGCTAGGCTCCCCCATCATTGACAATGGGGATATTTGTGGAGCCTTCACCTCTGGTACATTGTTAAATTGTCCACCACCATCACGACTGGATGTGGCAAGGCTGCAGTGCTTTGAACTGATGCGTTGGTTGTGGGATCACTTGGCTCTGTCTATCGTATGCTGTTTACACTTTTTGGTACGCAAGTGGTCCTGTGTTGCAGGTTCCCCAGGTTGACACCTAATTTTCAGGTATGCCAGTTGCTGTTCCTGGAATGTCCTCCTGCACTCTTTATTGAACCAGGATTGGTCTCCTGGTTTGATGGTAATGTTAGAGTGGGGGATATTCCAGGTCATGAGGTTGCAAATTGCAGTTGAATACAATTCTGCTGTTGCTGATGGCCATGGCGCCTCATGGATGCCCAGTTTTGAGTTTCTAGATCTGTTTGAAATCTATGCCATTTAGTACAGTGGTAGCACCATACAAGGCGATGGAGGGTATCATCATTGTGAAGACAGGACTTTGTCTACACAAGGACTGTGTGGTAGTCACTCCTACCAATACAGTCATGGACAGATGCATTTGTGACAGGTAGATTGATGAGGATGAGGTCAAGTAGGTTTTTCGCTCTTTTTGGTTCCCTCACCATCTGCTGCAGACGCAGTCTAGCAGCTATGTTCTTTAGGACTTGGCCTGTAGTGGTGTTACTGAGCCACCCTCGGTGACGGACATTGAAGTCCCCAACCCAGAACACATTCCGTGCCCTTGCCACCTTCATACAATCTATCTGTTTGTGTGTTATGGGGGTTTATGGTTTTTGCAATTCACTGATTTATCAGTAACTGTTGAAATGGTTACATTTTCTGAGCTGTTGCTATGCCTGAATATTGAACATTTACTTGAGCTATCAAATTAGATTAAAAACCAGATGTACCAGGTTCAAATAATTGCTTTCAGCTTACATAACGTGAGTTTACATTCACAACCAGAATATTGTTATGAAAACTATACTTACCTCGTAGAGAGTGGAGGTCGGGAACTTCAATTCCCGATGATCACAGAGCTTTTGCGCATGAGCGGACTGCACATGCGCAGTTCAGCAATTTTTTCGTTCTGTGGGCCCAATGCACCTGTGCAGAAAGAGAAACAGTGCAAAAGCCTGGGTCAGGTGGCCAGGAGCTGAGCGCCATGGAAGACAAGTATCCCAGGCAGGGGACAGGGAGAGGTTCCAGATTCCCAGAGAGGGGAGGGGATGAGAACAGGAAAAAATCCCAGTTCAGTTAAAAAGGGAGGAGCAGAGAAACAGGCTCCAAACAGGAAAAGGAATGTGGGGAGAAGACTTTAGGTGAAGAAGGCAGCCAAAGGTTGGTGACTCCTTGCTGCAGGCCACTGGGGCAAAGGTACCCCTTTGGAACAATAGTGTTCTGCTCGGCTTGGCCGAAGAGCTGAAGTTGTGCTTGTGAGTTGGTGTTTGGGGTGTATACTCGGAAATTCAGGGGAACGGAATTTCGGGAGATGAAATTGAAACCCTGTGAGGTGGGCCATCATTGATGCCCTCCAAGTCTGGTATTGAAGAGGGCTCAGGAGAAGCCAAGAGATCCAAGAAGGCAGCCAAAGGTTGGTGACTCCAAGCTGCAGGCCGCTGGAGCAAAGGTACCCCTTTGGGGCAGTGGCTCAGCCGAAAATCTGAAGTTGTGTTTGTGAGCTGGTGCTTGAATGCATATTCAGGCGAGGTCGGCCGTTGTTGATGGTGTCTGAGTTGGAGCAACTTTTGAAGAGAATTCCAAGGTTAGACCTTCAATGGTCAAGACTGGGAGAGTTTCAGTGAGATTGGTTGAATCACAGTGTTTTTAGACGTCTGGGTGGGTTGTTGAGAAATCCATGGACTCAGTCTTGCTCGCATCTGTCATTTATTGTGCATTGGGGTGTTTTTGACCAGATTTTGCCTGTTAATTCACGTGTATTCATATTAACCTTGAACATTAGTGTAAAAGGTAGAGATTGTAACTTGTTTTACCTTTCTGACCTTGTATAGTAAAATCTATTTTTGTTTGTTCAAAACCTATGGAATCTTGTGGCTTCATTCATTTAGTGTCTTGAATCACAAACTTTGTCTACTTTAAAAACGTTATTTGCCCCTAACCAGATCTTACCAAATACTTGGGGTCTGACCTCGGATCATAGGAATATGCAAATCTGAATTAAGCAAATTCCTGGGATAAATAGCAAATAATAATAATTCATCAGTCTGTTCCTAGTATCATTGATATAGTTAGTCCTATGGCCCCAACATTTTATCAGTCCCAAATTGTTCCAAGTCATAATCCAATATATTTAGAGACAATATGGAACCTTAATAATAGTACTGGTTTCATATTCAGGTGGTCATGGCTTTGAACCATAAGGTTGCCTATGTCAAATGCACCTGCTATCAAAATCTCTGTGGCGTTATCCTTTGGAGTTATCACAGTGCCCTAAGATAGCTGCACTACTGTACTGTTGAGTAAGAACAACTGAGATCTCAGTTCCACATAGCTCCCGGTCGTTAGTACTAAAATAAGATTTGTACCAAAAAAGTCCAAGCTCCATTTTGCAGAAGAGGCATTAGCTCCCCTGATGGTTTAAGTGTGTAAATGTACAGTGTGGTATCAAGGTATATAGTGACAACACAGATTCAATCCGTGATTTTTCATGATCTCAAGTGGAGCAGCAGTGCAAATGCTGCTTTTGGCTTCAGTGATCCTAAGCTGTAGAGGGGAAAGAAATCAGTCGGAGTCCCTGCTCTTGATTGATATCCAATGATCCCTCCTGGAAATAAATGTGACAAAGCTGGAAATCTGAAATGAAAATAGAAAATGTAGGTCTATCACTGCCAAAGCCATAACTCTCTTTTCTCTCAATAGACGGGATTAGATCCAACAAATGTGGAGGCTGAATCAGATTATATATGGAAGAAAAGATGAGTAAATGGAGTGAGGAGCAATGACACAGTAAATCAAGTACATTATTGAAAAGAAAGTCTGTTCTATGGATTCTGAAAAAAAGAGTGTAATGAATATTTACAAAGAACCCATTAATTCACAGCTCATCATCACATTGTCACAGATAGTCTAGCATGTATCAAAAGCATTAGAATCTCATCTATTATGAATATGTAACCGGATTAACTCAGTAAGAAATTTATTTATAATCTATTTGAACACGAAGGATCATTAAAATCAGCAGGAAACATATAATTGATTATTTTTTCGGTTGATTTCAGTTCACCTACAAAGAAGAGTATAATAATGCCATTTTATGACTGAGACTCTTGACTGAAATACCATGAATAAAAGTTATGCGCTTTCTGACACCCTAAATTTAAGAATCCTTTTGCAGTTCAGTTATTTTAAGTGAGAGGTTCTCTTTTTGAACTATGTTGTAGTAATCAGTATGGTGTTCAATCCTTCTGAAATCAAGTAATATCTTGCCGCCATTCTTAATTAAATTCTGATTTTTTGCACCACAGTAGCACTGGGGGGAACATATTAGATGCACTCATCAATTTTCTGTGATTTGAAATCTCTCCAGAAAGTTTTCTTCTGATAGTGCTGATTGAAGTAGCAGCTGATCAAGGATGGGCATCCATGATGGTTGAGTTTTCACAGAGGAGAATATTGGTGAATACATTGAATTCTGTTCATGATTTTCCAGGCATTTAGATTAAGGTCACATTTATCATAGTTTGCCTGTGACACTCATATTGCTTTCTCAGCAGGAATCTCTTCCAGATCATTGGGACACAGCATCTTTTCAATGGCCCGAATTTTTTGGTCAATGGTCAAGCAAGGGCACTTGCAGCTGACCTTGAAGAAATCCTGGCTGAGAGATCTAGCAATGTTATGGTGTTTCTAACAGCAATACTGGAAACAAAAAGAAGCAGTTCTCATCGAATCAATTGATTTCACAGATTTCTGGTTCGGGTTGTGGGGGTTACTGGGGAAAGGGACACAGTGCAGTCTGTGGTGGCGCAGTGAATGATAGATTGTGATTTCAGGATTGTGCTAAATCCTGAAGTTGCTGGTCAGATTCAGAGGGATAATAACGACAAACACTGATGGTTCACCATCAAAAAGCTCTGCAAATTCTAGGCCAATGTATTTTTCAGATATTAAAATGAAAATCAAACCAAGAATACGCAAAGACACTGTTTGTCTATTCGAAAAGCTTGGATAGAAGATTCTTAGTTGTGTTATTTGATCGAGAATCTCATGAAATGAATCTATGCTTGAGTTTCTGGTCTCACCTACTATTATTATGCTGTCCAAACTTTTCCCTAGTGCCTCCTTTAAGTACACCTGCCTCTGTATTGGATGGGCCCAGGACAAAATTCTAAACTTAGTGTCATCATTAGGTTTTTAAATAAAATTCAAATCGTGCAGTGACTATATGTTTTAGCTTTCCGTAAATATTCAAAATTTTTTATTTATTATTGCTGCAATTTTTCTTTGACATCTGATGGAGAATGCAATAGCAGCGCACATATAATATTAAAAACTGCAGCATCTAAATTCCTCACTTCATCAATTTGCAGCCTCATCTGTGTCCCAGGTCTTGATGAGATAATTGTCTCAGCGTCCTGATCAGCCATTCTGGGGTCACGGGCCCACCGTTTTCCTAATTTAAAAAAAACAGTCATTATCAGAAAATTACAGAATTATGAGCTCAATCCCTCCCTTATCCAATAAAATTAAAATTTATAATAAAATTGAAAATTTAAAGTTCATAATTATGGCTACCCTCTTGTGTAGATTTTTTTCCTTAATTAATTGTCATTTTCATCTAATATTTGAAAAATATCTGTTTGTTTTTCAGGACTCCCCGATAAATCATTCATTCTTGACCCAAAGGGTGCATAGATAACTAATCAATAACTCACTCTGTCAGCATCCATTAAAGGTGTACAAGGATGGCTCGTGATGAATCACCTTATGCAGGAAGCAATGCTTCCTTGGAGCTTCTGAAAACTTGGCATTGCAGGCTGAATTTCAATGCTTTCCTGATTCATATCTTCTGAGAGACTATCCCTTCTGTCTCATGCATTCTTTGAATTACTATATGGTATATAGTTGAAAGACTTAGCTGAGCATATTCACTTTACTGATGCTTAATCCAAGTTATCTATGAATAAGCATTTAAAGTGGCACTTACTGAGATTTATCCAATGATCCAGCGTTCTCCACGTGTTCAGTTTTCCCTTTTTGTGCTCTTCGAGTGTATTTTCTAAAGCAGAAATGCTTCACTCCTTCTGGTGCTATATTTCGATGTTATCCCATTATTTGTAAGTTCCTGAGAAGCGGACCTTTCACTACACAGTCCTCTGCTTGACAGTCTGGATTCTCCCTGAACTGAAAGGGTTTCAGGATTGCCCAGCCTTGACAAAGGATGTTGCACTTCAGGAAACCTGGGTGGTAACCCCAAATGTGAAGCTGGTCTAGTAATGCTTACCTGAGCCATTTTGGTTATCTTCAGCTGAACAAATACTAAGTCGCCATGATTAGAAAAGCAGTGCTCTCCTTGCAGAAAATGGGAACTCGAGTCACAGCAACAACTTTGTGTTGCTACAGGCAACTCAATTCTATACCTCTGAAAGGAATTAGCTGCAGGGGAGCTCTGATTGAATGGCTGTCTCTTAAAGGTTTCCACTAAATTAAACATAGTTCTGCTATTATTGAATCAATAGTGTGTCATTAACACTGAACTCAGTAGTTAGGATCTGTGTCACACCTTTGACATTCTTTGAACAAAAGCATTTGCTTATTAATTACTCATCTCTTTTGTATTTGAGTTCTATGAGTTTCTGCTATTTTTATAAATCTACACTGTAGTAATGATTTTAAGCCCATTTTTAATTGTTCCTTCTCGTGTATTTACCTACCATTAATATTACTCTTGAAAAAGCACCACTGCATCTTATGAGGCAAAACATCGCTGTGTGTATCCTATCCCACACAAAGTGCTGCTCAACCATCAACCCTTTGTTTGCCAACCTACATTGGATCCCTGTTTCCCAATGCCTCAAATTAAATTCCCTCTATGCCTTTCCTTATCTCTGTAACTTCCTTCGGCCCTCTAACTCTCCAACTCACACTGTGGATCCCCACTCCCTTTTCCACATCACTGGTGGTCATGTCTTCAGCTGTCTAAGGCCTATGTTCCAGGATACCCACCCTAAACCTCTCCATTTCCTCATGACCACCTCCTCCTTTAAGGCCATGCTTAAAATATACCTCTTTAACCAAGTATTTTGGCACTCCTAATACATCCTTCTTTAGCTTGTTGTCCATTTTTCCCTGATTACACTTCTGCAAAGGCGCCTTGTGGTATTTTTCTATGTTAATGATGCTAAACAAATGCAAATTTTTTTTTGTTATTCAACCCTTGTGACCTTTTCATTAAATGTCAGTTCAATGACACAGCACTGTTCTACTTGAGGATATTCAAGTTTTCACAGAACAGTTTCAAGAAAGCACAACTTGTACATTTGTGGCATTGGCTTCTCTTTTTCATGTTGCTTTAGGTTCTGTATATTGCAAGAAACAAAGCACAAAATCAGAAGTAATTATGTATACCAATCATGGCTTCCAGGATTGATCACTGATATCGTAATTTATTATCATAATAAATAATAGCAGAAGAAAATACCATAACATTTCAGCTTGTTCAGCTTTTATCTAAATGTTAAGAAAAATACCTTTTCACAACAGGTATAGGGAAGGCTTCTGGTGACTAGTTTCCAAGTGTGCAAAGTTTGGACATACAAATTTAAGAATGTATTTTAGTTTTAGGTAGCAGCTGCAGGGTTTGTTTTCAGCCAAGCACAATACTCCATTTACCTTAACAAAAACAGAATTACCTGGAAAAACTCAAGTGTAGACAGCTGATTGGGAGACTCCACAGAGATTACCCACTGACCCCTGGAAAGAGCCGGAGGCATAGAAGTTGAGGGCAGCTGTAACCTTCAGAGCCAGTGGCATGGGGTGCCCACCCACACAGTTTGCGGAGATCTCAGGGCCTATCATCCAACAAATGGAAGTGACTGTCTCCCTTGAGAGACGGAGCCTCCTTCAGCACTGGATCTCAGACATATTGAGGTAGCTGCTTCGCCACATGTATACCCTGGCAGCAGGATATTGGGGTCTTCTGCAGTCCCTTCCAACTTGCACTTCCCATATTGGCCCTGCGCCCCTTGTGCCTGCACCTCTCCTCCCAAAGGTGGCTCCCCTGGAGGCTGAATGTGGACTCCTGGCCTCCTCCCCATTCTGGCTCTCCCTTCCGCCTCAGAGGAGGTGCCTCCAGTGGAGAGCACAACTCCCATTCCCAGGCTAAGGGAAGGCTTCCTGAAGAGGGGTGAGAGGGAGGTCTAGCTGTTTTGCTGGATAACCAGGCAGGCAGTGGGGGTGGGGGGAGTGGTTGGGAGAGGAAGCTTGGACTGGGAGAGGAAGGTGAACTGGGCGGGGGGTGGGGGGGTGAAGTTGGGAGGGCACAGGGACCAAGGTGTGAGGGAGGTGAAGTTGGGAATGGGGGAGATGAAGGTGTCAGGGGGGTGATGTTGGGAGGATGGAATAGGGAGTACAGGGGCAGAGGCTGTAACAGGGGAGAATGCAGCAAGTGGAGAGGTAGGTGTAAGTGGGGAGGAAGGTGAAAGTTCGGAGGGCGGGAGAAATTCAGAGAGGGGAAGGAGTTCAGAGGGGAAGGAATTTGGAGTGGGGAAGGACTTCGGTGGGGAGAAGCTGTCTGAGAGGAGGAGACAATTCGGAGGGTGGAAGGTGTCTGGGCCTAGCATGGAGTTCAGAAGGGGGGAGATGTCTGGGGAGAGGAAAGTGTCCAGGGGAGGAGGGAGTAAGGGTAGAGGAGGGAGTAGGGGTGGAGGAGGAAGTAACGGGGGGGGATGTCCAGGTGAACATGCAAGAGGGGGGTCTGAGGAATAAATGGCTGCCTACTGAGGAGCTAACTGAGGGTGAGCATGGTAGGAGGGAATGGTGAGTATGAGAGGGGGCAGAGGGGGCCTGTAGGGTGGGTGGGTGAGGGTGCGTCGGTTGTAGTAGAAGGGACAGCGAGGGTGGTTGGTGGTGACTCGGAGGCAGATACGGACCCTGGGGGTGGAAAGGAGGAAGCCAGGGATGTCAATGTGGATGGGGGTGGGATTCTCAGGAAGGTAAGGAACACGCACGTTCACCTGGACATCCCGGAAAGACAAGGGTTCGGCTTGGTGGGTGACAGTGGGGATGTGGAAGGTGATGCTGGGGGGTCGACAGTAAGGGGAGGGGAAAGGATGAGGGAGCTGATGACAAACTTGACAACTACGGTTTCGCAGAAATTGAAAGTGAGTGGGGCCTCTTGTTGGACGGGCACAGGTGCTGCATGGGAGTGTAGTCAGTGGGTGAGCAAAGATGCAGGTCAGATCAGATGGACAACTGAAAGGGAAGCCCAGCAGGCAGCATTGAAAATGCCTGGGACAGTGAAATGAGTGTGAGGAATGAAGGCTCTGCATGCGGAGTGCTTGCATGAGTCCCTGAAAGGCCGTGCCACAGACGCACACACACACACACATTCTCCCTCCAGAATCACTCGTGGTCCGTCTGCGTGAAGTTGAACTGCTAGGGGGTGAGGGACGCAGGGGGAGGACTCACGACGCCCATCAATGCAGCTGAAAGACTACATTACAGGTTATTCAGTGAAAGGGAATAAATTTTCAAATTAAAAAGCGACAAAATGTGTTCACTCGTGCAACCACCTGTGATCAAAATTTCTTAACTTCTCTCGGCCTCCCACTTCTTCTAGGTGCTGCCCTGACATACACAGCAGGGGTGGAGACAGCCTGTGCAATGGTTGGCCCCGTTGCCTCTGATGACTTCAGCGTGGATCCTCTGGAGAACTGAGGCCTTTAGGGCCCCAGCTTGCTTTGCCTGTCCTCCTGTGGGCCAGCTGCTCCCTCTGTGGTGACAGAAAACGGGTTTGAGGGAGTCACAGGCAAAAGGGACTCAGGGGGAGCAGACATCCTCTCAGATTTCTGAGTGGATGACCCATGGTTGTCCAGCTGCTGCTCCTCCTCCCTTCGGGTGCCCAAGGCCTGACTCCTTGAGGGGAAGGAGCACCTGGAGGGATGTCGTGGTGCCTCACTTCCCCTCGCATTGCCACTGTAGGAACTCAACCATGGCACTCCATCCACATCGCGATGGAGTGCAGGTCTGTGAGCATCTCCGCGTTCTGTTGGACCAGGGTCTCCATGGTGTCTGCCATCCTTCCCATGGAGACCTCCATACACGCATATGTGGGCACCATCAGAGAGCAGGTGTACACACTCCTCCAACTCGTGTGCCACTGTTTAGAGGGTTTCCAACAGCTCTACGTGATGTTCCGCCACCTTCTGCTGACTCTGCATGATGAGTTGGAAGGCCAAATCCAGGTGTTCATCATCTGTCTCGGACCTCACAGATGCCTCTTCCCCAGCAGTCCTCCAAGTGCCGGGGAGCTCGGCTGAACCTGCCTCCTCCTGCTGCAGACACATGCCCGTGCGGTGACCACCAGATTATGAACCCGAGCCTGCTCTAGATCTAGGTCCCACCAAGGTGTGTGTCTCTGTGCTGGTGGAGCGTGTGGGTAAACGCTGTGATGGGTCTTCCAGGCTGCTTATATCCAGCTCTTCACTAGAGGAGGTGTCCTCTTGACTGGAGGTGAGGACCTGGATGGAGCTGAGGGACTGGCTGGCTGAGGGAGTCAGTTGCTAGGCACAGCTCCCTGTGAACCAAAGTAGAGATAATTGGTGCATGCAGCAGAGTCAAAAGCAGGAGAGAGAGCACTCACAGTTGCTTTGCGAGAGGGATGATGTGGTGTAGGATCCTGATGTGGGTATTCGGCACTGATCTCACCATCACCACAGGCAGGGTCCACGTCCTCACCAGTCAGTTCGATGACACACTCCTCAAAGTGAGTTGGGGGGGGTGCCTAATGTCGGCCACCCCACCCCCGGTCTGGGACCTTTGCCTGCTGTTGTTAGCCTACTTGTCCTGCATGAAAATAGACGGAGAGAATGTGAACAAGATGCATGGCACTGCATGGAATGTTTGCGTGGTGAGTGGAGCCATGGGCGGGATGTGTCTGTGAGCTCGAGAGGATATGAGCCTGATGGAGCTGTGAGAGTGTGAGAGAGTTAGTGCTGTTGTTCTTTGATGTGTGAGATCCCTGTGGATGTGTGATAGGCTTGGGAGTGTGTGAGTTGAGAGTGATGAGGTGGTTGAATTACCCTGGTGGAATGGATGAGAACATTGATCCTCTTCCTGCACTGGATGATGACCTCCTCTGTGCTCTGGTGGTGCTGACCGCAGCTGCCACCGCCTCTCAGGCTGGATCGGTGACTCTGGTGGACCTCCTGCAGCCTGAGCGGGGCTAGAGGACATTGCGGCGGCCTTCCACTGCATCCAGCAGGCGCCCCAGAGAGGCATCACTAAATTTGGGGGCTGCCGTCTTCTTTGCTTTTGGGGCCATCTGTCACCTGGAGCAATTCTGGTCTGTGGGCATGAAGTAGGCTGCGCTCTGGTGTACATTAAATATGATACCCGGAGTGAGGAAGCGCTGAGGTCACGGCATGGCAGACAAACATGAGCTCGTATGCCAGCGATCCAGAGTGTTGCCCGTGAACATGCTGGGAATGCAGCAATGTGGAGCGAAAACACACCATTGCAGCCTTCAGGTAAAACAACTTTTTTCACATCCGCTACCACACTTAGTGCAAATTTGGGATGATTCCGCCCTGAATCTGTACCATAAACACTTCTTCAGGAGCAGGAGAAAGACAATCTGAAAAATCAATTTGAAGACAAATTTCTGGGTCTCAGGGTGTGGGTGGGCCAACTATTTCACTTGGCAAGCTATCAATGTGAAAACAACCCCTTTTCAACATTTAGCATTCAGAGGAAATGGCGATCTGTAGGTTATAGGTAAATTGCTTTTAAATTATTTAGGGGTTTTATTTTTCTTTTAAGGGGAAAGTGGGTAAATATGGTGAGCAGAGGAAGCAACAGGTCTATCAGGATGACTTCTGAATGTGCTAGCAAAGAGCCAGCACAAATAAGAGACAAACGGCCTCTTCCTGTGCTTGAAAAATTTCATGGTTCGACCTAAATTATCCGGGCAGCAAGAGAGAAACTAATTATACAAGGAAGGTTCTAGCCAAAACAAAGATCTCTGATCAACTTACTACATCCATCAATGTAAATGTTAGACATTATTCTCTTGCTTTTCAAATGCTACAAGGTGATCCTTCATGGTTAAGGTCATTTTATAAAACTTAAGACTTGGTTTCTGGGTGTGACTGAGGCAACCTCACCAACTATTGTCGAGGAAGCATGTTACTTGATCTTCAAATATTATAGCTAGGGTAAATTCCATTCATCGAGCAATGATTATATCCTGTGTTTACATTTGCTCTGGTACATTAGTATACAAAGCAATTATAAACACAAAGGTTTACGATAACCTAGCACATAAATTTCACCATTTGAAATAATGCTGCCAACATTGCTCTAATTGGATTGCAGAAGTGTCCCAAGTTATTTTATGCATTTCATTATTTTAAGGACATGTTGTACAATTGTTCAATATAAATAAGTTTTATTCTGTTATAAGTTATGAATTAAACACAAGATATTTTTAATTGTAATTGATTTATTATAAAAATAATATCCCTTTTTAAAAGAAATTGAAAAGACTTGATTTTTTTGGTGCTGAAATGATATCCTAAATGGTGCAGATACAATTATTGACTTCATGTACATAAATGTGAGGGACAATACAACAGAAACAACCAGCAGCTGGATGAATGACCAGCTAGCCTGCACATGATGATAAAAGCAAAATAATGTGGACGCTGGAAATCTGAAATAAAAACAGAAAATGCTGGAAAAACCCAGCAGGTCTGGCAGCATCTGTGGATAGCGAGAAACAGAATTAACATTTCGAGTCCAAATGACTGAAGCTTCATACAGACTCGAAACGTCAACTCTGTTTATATCTGTACATTATGATGTTGGTTGAGGGAGGAATGTTGGCCAAGAACATTGGACTCCTTGCTCTTTAAATAATGCCATGGAATCTAACATCAGGACCTCAGGGACAGCCAGATAGGGTTCTGTTTTAGCAACTGATTGAAAGCTAACAGCCTGACAATGCAACAGTCAGACACTGAAGAAGAGTCATATGGACTCAAAGCGTTAACTTTGTTTCTCTCTCCACAGATGCTGCCAGACCTGCTGGGTTTTTCCAGCATTTTCTGTTTTTGTTTCAGATTTCCAGCATCCGCAGTATTTTGCTTTCATCTTACTATAGTGTAGTTTGTCTGCTCAAGTTCTAGAATGGGACCTGGATCTAAAATGCATACCTTATTCCTAGGAGAGATAGAGTAGGGCAGAAACTCTGCCAGTCCTCTCTAGTATGCTGCTATGAGATGTTTGAGAATAATTCACAGTAGTTTCTCCCCTTAATCTTTCCCCCCTCCCTCCAGGAAATCACCTAGTTTTATTTGTTGCCTGTTTCTGAGACTGGGAACCAACAATGTGAGGTGACACCACTCTGCCTAGCATTCCAATATACGACTAGGAAACCACCTGTCAAATCAATTATCTAGAAGTTTACTCCATGATGTGATGAAAGTATAATAATTTTCATAACATTTTTCTGGTTTATTGTGAAGTAGGTTTATGGGTGTGATTATAGTTGGGTCTGTCTGTGTGATTTAATTACATTTGGAGTCAAGTAGACTGCAAGCTTGAAATAGTCGTAAGAAGCTAGGTGTAGAAATGTGCTTGACATGCTAATGAGTAAGCATGGATGCTGGCTTAGCATGTAAAGTGTGAAGCGAATTTGCATTTTTAGATAAATGAAGGGATTGTTTGGATTTCAAAGGGATCTTAGTCTGTTTACAACTAGCCAGATAAGCAAGGCTAAGAAGTGCGTTTATTTTTCCAAAGGTTACTGACAATATTGGCAACATGAAAGTTTTTATATTATGAGGAAGATACAGTTTCAAAGACACTTGGAACAACAGAATTTACATATTAAAGAGGGAGAAACATATATAAAGGAGAATGAAAGGCTATGTAGGGAAGGCCATGTAAGATCAAGTCATTAATGGTGGTGGACAATTAAACAACTAACCAGTTGAGGAGGCTCCACAAATATGCCCATCTGCAATGATGGGGGAGCCCAGCACATCAGTGCAAGAAGTCAAGGCTGAATAATCTACCAGAAGTGCCGAGTGGATGATCCACCTCAGCCTCCTCCTGAGGACCCCAGTATCACAGATGCCAGTCTTCAGCCAATTCGATTCGATTATGCCCTGTCCACAAAAATGGACAAATCCTACTGAGCCAATTACTGCCCCATCAGTCTACTCTCGATCATCAGCAACGTGATAGAAAGTGTGCGAAACAGCCTTAAAGAAGCCTCCAGCCATTTGTGCATAAGCCTGCTACGTAAAGTAACTGAAGTTGGAGAAAAGCCATTTGAAACTCTGCTGTCAAGTGGGTACTGTGTTAACTTGCTGCGTTTTTTGTGGCAGCTGGTGGAATTAAAAAGCTGGTTTTGGTAATAGTGACCATGAAACCATTGTTGTAAAAACCCATCTGGTTCAGAGGTGGCCTTTTGGGAAGGAGATGTACTGTCCTTACCTGTTCTGGCCTACATGTGGCTCCACACTCACAGCAATATGGTTGACTCTTAAATGCCCTCTGAAATGTCCTAGCAAGCCACTCAGTTATATAAAAAACTACAACAAAGCCTACAAAAAGGAATGGAACCATACAGATCACCAGCACTAACCTAACCAGAAATGAGAATGCAAATTCAGCCCTGTCGACCCTGCAAAGTCTTACTTACTGGAGGGGTAGGTCTTCCTAGCTGAGGGCAAGTACTAAAATTGGGAGAGCTGTCTCACAGACTAGCCAAGCAACAGCCTGACATAATCATGCTCACAGAAACATTACAGATAATGTCCCAGACACCTCCATCACCATGGACTGACCCACCAAAGTGGCGGCACAGTGGTACACATTCGGGGGGGGGGGAGTTCCCCTGGGAGCTCTCAACATCCACTCTGGGCTCCATAAAATCTCATGGTATCAGGTCAAACATGGGCAAGGAAACCACCTGCTGGTTACCACCAACCACAACCCCCCCCGCACCTGCCTCCTCAGCTGATGAATCACGACTTCACTTGGAGGAAGCACTGAGGATGGCAAGGGCACAGAATGTACTCTGGATGGGGTACTTCAATGTCCATTACCAAGAGTGGCTCGGTAGCACCACTACTAACCAAGCTGACTGAGTCCTAAAGGACATAGTTGCTTGGCTGGGTCTGCGGCAGGTGGTGAGGAAATCAACAAGAGGTAAAAACATGCTTGACCTTACCAATCTACCTGTCACAGATGTATCTGTCCATGACAGTATTGGCCGCAGTGATCGCTGTATAGTCCCTGTGGAGATGAAGTCCCATCTTCACATTAAAGATACCCTCCATTGTGTTGCATGGCACTATCACCATGCTAAATGGGGTAGATTTCGAACAGATTGAGCAACACAATCCATGAGGCATTGTGAGCCATCAGCAGCAGCAGAACAACCACAACCTGTAACCTCATGACCCAGCATATCCCCGACCCTACCATTACCATCAAGCTGGGGGATCAATCCTGGTTTAATGATGAGTGCAGGAGGACATGCCAGAAGCAGCACACCTAAAAATGTGAAGCTACAAAACAGGACTACTTGCATGCCAAACAGCGAAAGCAGCATGCAATAGGTAGAGCTGGGCAATCCCACAGCCAACTGATCAAATCTAAGCTCTGCAGTCCTGCCGCATCAAGTCGTTAATGGTGGTGGACAATTAAAACAACTAACCAGGTGAGGAGGCTTCACAAATACGCCCATCTGCAATGATGGGGGAGCCCAGCACATCAGTGTAAGAAGTCAAGGCTGAATAATCTTCTACCAGAAGTGCCGAGTGGATGATCCACCTCAGCCTCTTCCTGAGGACCCCAGTATCACAGATGCCAGTCTTCAGCCAATTCGATTCGATTATGCCCTGTCCACAAAAATGGACAAAGCCTACTGAGCTACTTACTGCCCCATCAGTCCACTCTTGATCATCAGCAAAGTGATAGAAAGTGTTGTCGACAGTGCTATCAAGCGGCACTCACTCAGCAATAACCAGCTCACTGACATTCAGTTTGGATTCCTCCAGGGCCACTCAGGTTCTGACATCATTACAGCCTTAGTCCAAACATGGACAAAAGAGCTGAACTCCCGAGGTGAGGTGAGATGAGAGTGGCACCCTTTGACATCTAGGAAGCATTTAACCGAGTGTGGCACCAAGGAGCCCTAGCAAAACAGGAGTCAGTGGGATTCAGGGGCAAAATTTTCCACTGGTTAGAGTCATACCTATCAGAAAGGAAGATGGTTGTGGTTGTTGGAGGTCAATCATCTGAGCTCCAGAACCGCAGGAGTTCCTTAGGGTAGTGCCCTATGCCCAACTATCTTCAGCTGCTTCCTCAATGACCTTCCTTCCATCATAAGGTCAGAAGTGGGGATGTTTGCTGATGACTGCACAATGTTCAGCACCATTCACGACTCCTCAGATATTGAAGCAGTCCATGCCCAAATGCAGCAAAAACTGGACAACACTCAGGCTTGGGCTGATGAGTGGCGAGTAACTTTTGCGCCACACAAATGCCAGGCAATGACCGCCTCCAACAAGAGAGAATCTAACCATCTCACCTTGACGTTCAATGACATTACCATCGCTGAATCCCCTACTATCAACATCCTGGGGTTACCATTGGCCAGAAACTGTGGCAGGTCAGAGGCTGGGAAATCTGCGGATGGTATCTCACCTCCTGACTCTCCAAAGCCTGTCCACCATCTACAAGGCACAAGTCAGGAGTGTGATCGAATACTCTCCACTTTCCTGGATAGGTGCACCTCCAACAACACTCAAGAAGCTCAACACCATCCAGGACAAAGCAGCCAGCTTGGTTGGCACCCCAACCACCACCTTAAGCATTCATTCCCTCCACCACGAATGCACAGTGGCAGCAGTGTGCACCATCTACAAGATGCACTGCAGGAATTCATCAAGGCTTCTTCGACAGCACCTTCCAAACCCGCAAACACTACCACCTAGGAGAATAATGGCAGCAGATGGGAACACCACCACCTGCAAGTTCTCCTCCAAATCACACACCATCCTGACTTGGAAATATATCACTGTCCCTTCACCGTTGCTGGATCAAAATCCTGGAATTCACTCCCTAACAGCACTGGGGGTGTATCTGCACCACAGGAACTGCAGCAGTTGAAGAAGGCAGCTCACCACAACCCTCTCAAGGGCAATTAGGGATGGGCAATAAATGCTGCACTAGCCAGCGACCTCCACATCCCCTGGAAGAATATTTTTAAAAGGCCATTTGATCCATCAACCCTTAGCTCTTCTTTGAAGAAACTGATGATCCTCTTTCTAGCTGCCTTGTTTTTCTCAGGTGACACTGGGGTAGCCACCCCTCTGTGAAATGGAAAATGTTGCGACATAGAAAACACATTTAATAAAGAGATTTTTCAAAACAAAAATAAAGCAAGAAACAGTCTAAAACTCACCTCCAACTTCCACCTCACAACCTAAGGTAAATTAAATTCAATTTATGTTTTTGCTTTGTAGTTGTCTTCATTCCCATGTTGGAACATAGAAACAGACTCAAAATTTGGGGACTCTCAATGTTCTGCAAATGTTCACACCCATTACAATCAGTAAATAATTGTATTTCAAAAAACACCTAAGTCTTTGTCTCAATTGTCTTCCTTAGGAGGTAGCTCCCAGTTAAAATATTTAAAGGGTAGCCACAACCAAAACAAGAAACAATTTTTACAAATTATGTTCGAATGAGACAGCCAAAGTCTATATAGGTGAGAGGCCTACGCTTCAGCTATTTTTAATATATGAAACTAACAAAAGCTTAAGTTCACAATGCTCACAGTGATGCAAGGTATAAGATGTAGTTAGAATATATTTGAGACCTGAATACAATGCCATCTTAACTGAGACTAACCAGCAGGGGGTGCTCAATGCTGCAATATATATTCCAAATGAAACCTAAATAGTGGCTCTGGTATATGTCAGCTTCACAAGTTGTATTAAACACACCAGTTACTGCATTATGATAGCAATCTTGCTTGTCATAAGCTACTATGCTCTGGAATTTAAAGTGCTGCTGCTTGGTGGCTAGTTTATTTTTAAATCCCAATTAAAAGCTATGGTGTTTGAGAGTTTAATAAATTGTTTTAAGAGGCTATTGGATTTATGAGCAAATCTTGTTCACAGGCAGAACTTTTTGCTGAGCAGGAAGGCGTGTGCCTGACCCGCTCGAGAGTGAAATGATACGTGATGACGTCCGGCGAGTGGCCCAACATCATCGTGCGATATTTCGCTCGGTGGGCAGGCGCGAGAGTCGGAGCTGTGCCCGCCATTAATTGACAGGCCAGTTAACGCCCTTGACAACCCAACTGACGGCAATTGTTCGCTCATTGCATGGACAAAACGGGCAGACGGACAGGCCACAATTTGCAAAACCTCATCCAAAGGCAGGATAAAAAGAGTCAGCAGCATTGTCAATGTGAGTAGTGAGGAGTTTTGGAGATAACTTGTTGCTGGTGGCTTATTGAGACTTGGCAGCTTATTCTCTGATCAGGGCTTCATTCTCAGCATTTCCAGGCTTCATTTCTGAACTCATTGGTGTCTTCCAGGCCCCCTGAGGATTCAGACCAGCTAGCTTCCAGCTATCAGGCAGCCTTCCCTTACCCCGGTAACGTGGATTGTGGTTTCTGCTGGAGGCACCTTCTCTGAGGAGAAAGAGAGGGGCAGAAGGGAGAGGAGGCCAGATGTCCCAATGCAGCTTCCAGGGGAGGGACCTGTGGGAGGAGAGGCGCAGGCACAAGGGGCGCAGGGCCAGCAGGAAGTCCAAGGCTGAAGGAGCTGCAGAAGATGCCACTATCCTGCTGCCAGGGTTTACAAGCGGCGTTGCAGCTACTTCAACATATCCAAGGTACAATGCCGAAGGAAGCTCCGCCTCTCAAGGGAGATCGTTATCTCCATTTGTCAGATGATCGGGCCTGAGATCAGCTCCAACTGTGTGGGTGGACACCCCATGCCAGTAGCTCTGAAGATCACAGTGGCCCTCAAACTCTATGCCTCCGGCTCGTTCCATGGCTCAGTGGGGGATCTGTGTGGAGTTTCCCAAAAGGTTGTCCACAGTTGCGTCAAACTGGTGACAGAAGCTCTGTTCAGGTGGGTATTGACTTTCATTCATTTCCATACGGACAAAGCCAGGCAGGCTGAGTGAGCCAGAGGCTTTGCAGCGATTGCTGGGTTCCCCCGCATCCAGGGTGCCATCGAAAGCACACATGTGCCCATCAAGGCGCCAGCGGGTCAGCCGGGTGCCTTCGTCAACAGGAAGGGATTCCACTCTATGAACGTGCAGATAGTTTGTAACCATAGGATGCATATTCTGCAAGTCTGTGCAAGATACCCTGGCAGCTTCCATGACACTTACATCCTCAGACACTCGCAAGTGCCAAGGCTGTTCCATGCTCCAGCTCAACTGGATGGATAGATGTTGGGTGACAAGGGTTATCCCTTGAAAAGGTAGCTCATGATGCCTCTCCACCACCCAAGAACAGAGGCGGAGCCATGCCTCCACAAGGGCGGTGGTAGAGAGAACCATAGGTCTTCTCAAGATGTGCTTCCGATGCCTGGACCATTCAGGGGGCCAATTGAAATACCCCCAGAGCGGGTATCACTGATAGTGGTTGTATGCTGCACTCTCCACATTCTGGCACTGGCAAGCAGAGACCCACTGGAGGAAGAGGATCTTGACGCAGCTGCACAGGCAACAGAGGATGAATCCAGTAATGAGTCAGAAGAGGAGCATGGTGAGGAGAATGCTGAGGGTGTGGAGCCAGACCTCGGTAACCTCCAGAGAGGCAGGGACACCAGGGATGCCTTCATCCAACCCTCCTTCAGCTAGGCTGCCAAATAAGAACTCCAACCTCATGCTAGGGCTGCCGCCTCCATCCTGGGTCGCAGAAATGACCCTTTCCTTTGCCCCCAAGATACACTCTGTGCCTGTGCAATAAAGTTTCGAGCCACACACATCCAGCATTACATACTGGTGTATCTGTACCTACAAAATAAATGAAGCATAACTCAGGCCGTAATACAAAAGCAAATATAATTTAATGTTGGAACTCACATAGTCTTGAACGGAACAACGTCCGGTGTTGGTAGTCGCACCATTAAAAAAAAATTTTTTTAAATGGGGGAACAAAAGATCACCCGTGACCAGACCCTCTTGTGCTTAAGGTGCTTTAAACTCACGTTTATGGCTGCTATGTCTAGGTGCTACCCCCTCGCTGGCACTGGCATTAGAGACAGCCTGCTGACTCTACTGTGCTGTTGGCCTTGATGACATTGGTGGTTGTCCTCTGACCAGTAGAACCTGTGCTGGCCCCGCCTGGGTGGGAGCGGCCAGTGCCACGGGTGGCATCTCCCCAGTCGGTGCAGCCCCATCAGATGCGACAGTCACTGGCAGAGGGGTGGAGGAGCTGCTGCTGTCATCCAGAGTGCCCTGAGAGGAGCCCACAGAGACGACAAGCAGCTCGTGAGCCAACATGAGGTCACTCTGGACCTCCCTGCTCGCCATTGATGGACGGACACCTAGCTGGGATAATTGGTGCCCCATCCATCTCACACTGGGACACTGACCAGCTGAGGTCATTGCCTGTGTGAGGGATTGTAGGTCCGAGCGGAACCCCAAGAACCCCTGATTCTGTTCCTGGAGCAGCCTCTGCATGAGAGTCACCACTCTATCCAGGTAGAAGGCAGTGGACTCGTGCATGAGCGTCAACACAGTGCTCATGCTCCGCAGGGACTCCTCCACAATGGAGACCACGGCACGCATTCTATCTTGGATCTCCACCAGTTCCTCCTTCACACCCCGCTGGACGTCCAGCATCTCTTGCTGAATGGACGACCCCAGAGCCTCATCATCTGCCTTCATCTGAGCATTGTCCTGGTCTTCAGCAGTCCTCCAACAGCCGGCGCCCTGGACACTCTCTGCCTCCGCCTGCACCTCAAGCAAGTGTGAAGTGCCCTCACCACTGTGCACTGAGGTAAAAGCTGCTGAACTAATGCCTGCCAAGGTGCTGGTATCTGCGCTGGTGCCTGGTTCAGAGAATGGTGTGATGCAGGTGCAAATGATGCCCAGTGGTCCTCCGGTGTCAGGGGTGGCCCTTCAGGGTCCGGAGAGCGAGCGCCTGCTGGCGAACCTAAAAGGGAGAAGGAGGACATGTCATTAGTTAAAGTCATCACAATGTTACTTTGCATCCCAGGAACCCTGGTGAGACAACAGAGATCTACATCATGGTGCCATCATCTTTCAATGATCAATGGGGGCTCCAGGTTCGAGGCTCACATCAATGAAGAGACTACAGTAGTATGGTTGCACAAGCCGAAATTCTCACCTCAGTGTACAGCACTCTTACCTTCACCTGACACCCCAGCCTTGACCCAGCTATGGCCACTTGACCAAGGTGCATGGCGCCTCTTGAGCTCCAAGGTCTCCTGCTCTTACCTGGAGAGGATGAGGAGGTGTGTGGTCCTCCACCAGTCCACGCCCTCTCAATATTGTTATGGGATGTCTTCTCCTGAAAGGACAGAGGAGCATTGATTAGTTCACTCTGTACCTGCAGCGCCATTGCAGCCTGGCCAACCCTGGTTGATGAGCACCTTGCAGGGCACATTAGGTCATGGGCCTCGAGCCACAAGGCACTCAGTCAAAGCAGCCAGGGCTCACCTCCTTGGCCGGCTTGGTGTAATTGACAGTTGGCACTTGGACTCTAACACCCCTGAGCTCCACGGGGGGATGGCCTGCCCAAAACAATTCAACACATTGACGCATGTCAACACAGTACTCACCCTTCCTGAGCGCAGCAGGTCTTTGAAGTGCTTCCGACACTGCACCCAGGTGCGTTGCACCATGTCGTGGCTGCTCACACGGGCTTCCACCTCCTCCCGTGCCCTCTTTGTGAGGTGCAGTGGCCTCCACCTCCCATCTCTGGGGACAAGCGTGTTCCTTCTGGTAGCCACCTCCTCCAGGAGGACAGCAAGGCACTCATCGGAAAAACTGGAGGGGCCGAGAGCCCACCCAACCTGCCCTCCCATCTGGCATTTGTGGCCGTACTCGAGTCCATCTTTACAACGGCAGACAGACATCCTTCCCTGGCAGCCTTTCAGGAGCTGCCTGGGCTGTTTTTAAACAGGCCGCCAGGTCGCCATTGGACCCGACAGCCGCAGGCCCCCACTCAGCCCTTCCCGGCCAGTGACGAGCCACGTTTCACGCTGGGCGGGCCTTAATTGGCCCGCCTGTGTGAAATTGCAGTCAGGCCCTGATCACGGGCAGAGGTCAACTTCCCGACCACTCCTGCCCGCCCAACGAGGGCAAAATTCTGCCCCACGTATAGACATTTCCTAATATTAAGAGTAAACAGATTCATTTGACAAGAAACTGCACTGCACCAGGCTTCTACCTTCTAAATAAAAACATAATTAAAAGCTTCATTTTGTAGTTGCTGGTTGCTTTACGAAAGACTGGTAGTGAGATATGCCATGAAAAGCAGTGAGTTGATACCAGTGTTATATGAGATAGTTGGGGGTAACTGTGTCTTCAGACAACCTTAAAAAGAGATATTATTTTATTGGAAATATGTTACTTCATGGCCATGAGCATATTGATCACCATAAATTATCTCGGCAATCAAGCTTTTTTCAAAATCATCAATCCACTTTATAACATAAATCCATCAACATAATGTTTTGCAAAAGTTATTTAATTAACTGCACACTATTACCTCAACTTGAACACTCCCTAACACAAAATAACTTTCCATCATGCCCATTAAGAGGAGACCAGAGTTTGATTAAGTCTCAGGGCTACATACTCGGTTTCTTGCTGCTACATTTATTGTGTCAGCCACTGAGACTTACCAGGTTTTGTGGTTGTACAAACATCCTTTTCTACAGCTGAAATATACATGATCAATACATTCCAAAGTCAACAAACATTTTTATTTCCATATCCAGTCACATCTTTAAGTAGCTGCATCCTTTTAAATTTACACATCACCCATTGGAAGGAGCCCATTTTGCCAACATCAAGCCCGAAAAATGCTGGGTGCTTTCCTCGCCCATATAAAATAAGGTTGGGTTAACACATTAATAGCCAGGCTGGCTCTAACAATGCCTTACTGAAAAATTCCCATAAATTATCACTGAGAAGGCAATTGTTTTAAAAAACAAATCCAAAGATCAGTAATGAGAAGTATCACAAATTTAGTGAGAGATGTAATTTTGTGTATGTTGACATGGAGGAGATGTATGAATATAATTGGACACAAAATAGATAACCCTCAGTATGTTCACTTTAAAGAGCAGCCAGGCATAGATGAGAAATTTAATGAAATATTTGCTAGTCAGATAAAGATTGAGGGTTCAACAGGATAGAACCATTCCCCAAATCAGGCTTCAGTTACTGCTAATCATTTTTACCATTTTGGTATGTTTTTATATTCATGTCACTGGCTACAAGGTAGCTCAGACACTGCAAAAATATTACCATGTTCTTCCAGTAAATTTCAAAAGCTAAGTTAACCCAATTAGAATGTAGGTAGATTTCAGATTTAAAAAATCAGCCATTTCCAACATCAAAAATGATGTCTAAATCATCTAAATTTCCTGATGAGATTAGTGAAATTTTGGCCAGAGCAAGAGTTGGACAAATCCAAGTAAAATAGTTGCATTAGATTCCACTATTACAAGAGTAGGTAAGAAAAGGAAAATAGAGTTAAATATTGCCCGTCAAGAGTAAGTTCAGGAGAGGATGCTGCACATTGATGTAAATGACGAGAGGGATAATGATGAAGACAGTGAGCTAGCTATCTTTAATGGAAGCCTTTAGACTCGTGAACACCAATTTTGGTCTACATACGGTCCTGGGTGCTGGGGGCAACGTGTATGTAATTGTCTGACTGGTTGAACGTTGGCCTAACCACAATTGGTTTCAAGTTTCAATGTCACTCTTAAAGATAAAGGACTCACTGAAGATAATGCAGATATATGTTATCACAGACATACTTGTGTAAATACCTGCCAACTTCTACTTTATACCTCCGCCACTCTGTTATGGGTGAAAGCTGCACATTATAAGAGGGAAAAGATACAAATTGGAAATGGACATGCTTGACGGGCTGAATGGCCTACTGCTGCACCTATGTTCTTCTGCTAACTCAGTCACTGAATGGAAAGCATAGGACAAATGTGCTAATGAGGCCAATCACCAGATCATGGTTAGTGCTTTCTTTCCCAGGCTCTTCCCTGCTCTCTAATTCAGTGCACCCACCAAGCAAGAGCAATACCACAATTCACTGTGCAGTATTACTGTTGCCTTGATGACCTTTGGCTGGTTTAGGTTTCACAAGGTACCTCCCAATAACCACAGCCACAGATCATTGAGCCAGATATGGCCAGCATCTGCTGTCTGCTGTAACTGCAGTACCTGCACAAATAAACCCTCAAGAGGGTTCTCCCTCGCCCCCTAGAGGTTCTTCTTCTTTTGTTCTCTGTCTGAAGACAGATCTGAACCACAGCAAGCACCATGACTTCTACCACAGGTAGAACGAGGAGGCAGGCCCTGAATCCACCCCAGCCAGAACAGGGATCAAACCCTGTGTTGTTTGCACCAATCTGATCCACACGCCAGCCGCCTGAGCCACACTTCCAAACCTGCGACCTCTACCACCTAGAAGGATAATGGTAGCAGATGGATGGGAACACCACCACCTGCAAGCCCACTCCCAGTCACACACCATTCTGACTTGGAACTATATCATCATTTCTTCACTGTGGCTCAGTTAAAATCCTGGAACTCCCTTCCTAACAGCACTATGGGTGTAGCTACACATGGAATGCAGCACATCACCACCTTCTCAAGGGTGATTAGGGATGGGCAATGAATTCCAGTGACGGAAAGGGCAGAGGAAATGGAACAAAGCAGGTAGTTTAGCTTGCCCACACAAGCACAATGAACTAAATAGAATATTACAGCATGGACAGAGTCTATGATTCAAACATGAAGACAAACTGTAAAGTTTTCAAATGCCTTACAAGTGAACAGAGTAACAGAATAAATTATGCCTTAAAATATGGAGGGAAAATGTTATTTCAAAACTTAGAAGAGCATTAGGAAAAATGGTGAGTGATACATATTCAAGGTGAATTTACATGCAGTAATTTT
Organism: Cetorhinus maximus; assembly: GCF_964194155.1. Classification (NCBI taxonomy): domain Eukaryota; kingdom Metazoa; phylum Chordata; class Chondrichthyes; order Lamniformes; family Cetorhinidae; genus Cetorhinus; species Cetorhinus maximus. Next base: position 57,011,384 of record NC_135898.1, read on the forward strand.
GCCATCATGTGCACAAATATTAAATGGATTACAGTAATTGGCTCTGACAATTCAAACTCAGGATTTTAAAGGAGTTGGGGCCAGTGATTACGGATTCACTTATGTATTTGAAATGTACACTGGAGTTGGGGCAGATCCCAGAGAACTAGAAAAATAGAAAATCATCAAAGTGTGCTGTGAATGGCCTCAATTGTACACCTGTGTGCCACAACGATTGTGGGAAAATTACTTGAAACTTTGCCAAAGGACAGTGTTCAATATATTGATTGACATGAGGTACCTAGTCAGGCTTTAGAAATGCGAGGCAGTGCCCAAACTGTCGATATTTATGGACACAAGATAGCGAATGTTATTTACCTGGATCTTAAAAATACTTTGTTCCATTTGAGAGACTATTGCACCAAGTTAAAACCATGGGAAAGAACTGTATTTAGATAAAATGATCGGTTGAAAGAAAAAAGTAATGAGTAGTTGAGACCAGTACTTGTAAAAAGAGTTAAGAATAAGAGATAAGAATTTCCAGTGACCAACAGAAAACATTGCATGATAAGATTTCACGTTTTAAGACTTCTACTGTAACAAAAATCAATATTGGCTAAATGTAATTTAGTAGACAACTAAAAACTAAACTACATAAAAGGTACTCCTCCCCATCGCCCCAATAACACAATCAAAAACCCCGTGCCATGATTATACATCACACAAATGTGCTAATGTCGGGTACGATAAAAAAATTAGAGAAATTAGAGATGCATGTAACGTGGGTAATATGGTAATAATTGGTGACTTCAATTTATACATAAACTGGGTTAACCAAATCAGCACTAATGCTCTGGAGGATGAATTCCTCAAGTGTATACGAGATGGATTTCTGGAGTAGTACATTGAGGAGCCAACTACAGAATGGGTTATTTTGGAGTTAGTGTTGTGTAATGAGAAAGGGCTAATTAATAGCCTTGCTGTAAAGGAGCCTTTAGGAAATAGTGACCATAATATAATAAAATCTTGCATTAAGTTTGAATGCAATATAGTTCATTCTGAAACTAGGGTCTAAATCTGAAGGAAATTATGAAGGCATGAGGAGAAAATTGGCTGTGGTGGGTTGGGAAAATACACAAAAAGATTTGACAGTAGACAGGCAGTGGCTAGTATTTAAAGAAATACTACACGGTCCAGGGAACAAACACCCAAAGGGAAAGGTAAATCAACCGTGGTTAACAAAAGAAGTTAAAGATTGCATTAGCTCAAAGGAAGTGGTTATGAGGATGTCAGAAAAGGTGGTAAGCCTGAGGATTGGGAGCAATTTAGAACCCAGCAAAGGAGGACCAAGAAACTGATTAAGAAAGGGAAAAGAAAATATGAATGCAAACTAGCAAGGAACATAAAGGCAGACTGTAAAATCTTCCTTAGGTGTGTGAAAAGGAAAAGATTAGCTAGGACAAATGTGGGCCCATTATAGGTGGGGACAGGGGAATTTATAGTGGAGAACAGGGAAATGGCAGGGACACTAAACAGTTACTTTGCATGTCTTAATGGAAGAAGATAAAGAAAATCTCCCAGAAAGACTAGGCGACCAAGGGACTTGTGAAATTGAGGAACTAAAAGAAATTAGTATTAGTAAAGAAGTAGTACTTGAAAAGTTAACTTGGTTGAAGGCTGATAAATCCCTTGGACCAGATGAACTTCATTCCAGAGTGTTGAAGGAGGTGGCTAGAGATATAGTGGATGCATTGGTGGCTACTTTTCAAAATTCTATAGATTCTGGAAAGTTTCCTGTGGATTGGAAATTGGCAAATGTAACCCCACTATTTAAAAAGGAAGATGAAGAATGGAGAACTACAGACCTGTCAGTTTGATGTCAGTAGTAGGGAAAATGTTAGAATTTATTATTAAGGATGTGATAACTGGACATTTAGAAAAGAATGGTAAAATTGGGCAGAGTCAGCATGCATTTATGAAAGGGAAATCATGTTTGACAAACTTGCTGGGAGTTTTTTGAGGATATTACTTGTAGCATTGATAAAGGAAAACCAGCGGATGTGGTGTATTTGGATTTTCAGAAGGCGTTTGTAGGGTACAACACAGGAGGTTAATAAATAAAATTAGAGCACATGGGATTGGGGGAAATATACTAGTATAGATTGAGAATTGGTTAACAGACAGAAAGCAGAGAGTAGGGATAAACTGATCATTCTCAGGATGGCAGGATGTTAATAGTCAGGTACTGCAAGGATCATTGCTGGGTCCACAGCTGTTCATAATATATACAAATTATTTGGATGTGGGGACCAATTGCAATATTTTCAAATTTGCTGGTGACACCAAACTGGGTGGGAATGTAAGTTGTGAGGAGGTGCAAGGAGGCTGCAAGAAGAATTGGGCAGACTAAGTGAATGGGCTAGAAAATGGCAGATGGAATATAATGTGCATAAGTGTGAAGTTATTCACTTTGGTAAGAAAAACAGAGGGGTAGAATATTTCTTAAATGGTGATAGGTTGGAAAGTGCGGGTGTCCAAAGGGAACTTGGGGTCCTTGTTCATGAGTAACTAAAAGTTGGCTTGCAGATACAGCGAGCAATTAGAAAGGCAAATGGTATGTTGGCCTTAACCGCAAGGGGATTTGAGTACAGGAGTAAAGATGTCTTGTTGCAGTTTTATAGAGCTTTGGTGAAACCTCACCTGGAGTGCTGTGTATAGTTTTGGTCCTCTTATCTAAGGAGGGACATACTTACCATAGAGGGAGTACACGGAGGTTCACCAGATGAATCCCTGGTTGGTGTTATTGTTTTGTGAGGAGAGATTGGGGAGACTGGGTCTGTAATCCCTAGCATTTTGAAGAATGATGGGTGACCTCATTGAAACGTACAAAATTCTTACAGGGCATGACAGGATGGCTGTAGATAACATTTCTCCTAGCTGGTGAATCTAAAACCAGGGGACATAATTGCAGGATAATGGCTAGGCCATTTAAGACTGAGATGAGGAGGACTTTCTTCACTTAGAGGGTGGTGAATCTTTGGAATTCTCTACCTGTCATGAAGCTAATGTATATAATATTTTGGAAAATATTTTTCTTTTAAAATAGAGGTTTAGTCTGTGGCTGTGTCTTAATTGGATTAAAGTCAGCTAGTCTGGGTGCTTTGATGTGTACTAGTTTTGGTATGTGAGATAGACCATTCAAGAAGTGGGGTGAAAACTAACACCTATCTAGCAGATACCAAGCAATATGTTTATATTACTAATAAAATTAGTACTATGAAAGGGGTTTTATTGTTAGAAGAGGCTGGTGATACAAAGAGAATTTATATTCAATGGGCGGTGGTAGGTAGAACTTCAGCATTGTGTGCGTGCAGGGCAGAGGCAATGTGAGATCGAAAGGCAGCTGTAAGCCTCCAACTGTCTCCACAGGAACCAAAGTGAAAAGAACCTCATTTTGAATCTGTAAGGTGAAAATGCTTTGCCTGATGTCTGGTTATGTCCATGTGTTGTTGTTGCCTTAAGGGAGATTAATTTGGGAATTTATAAGTTATGATGGTAGTAATTTGTAGCCATGTGTATATATATTTTAACCTGTGTAAATTAATAAAATGTTTCATTTAGTTTAATGTAAAACCTCAAGAATTGGTGGTCTGATTCCTGAATTTAGAGTCACATCTCAAACATAACACTTAAAAATTATAGATTATGACAGTTGTTTAAAGTTTCCCTCTGGGATTTTTAAATAACTCAGCTGTACCAACTGCATCTGTCATAACACTACCCTAGAGGGCTGTGGAAGTGCAATCATTAAGCATGTTCAAAACAGAAATCAATAGATTTCTGGAGTCTAAGGACATAAGGGATGTGGAGATAGTGTGAGGAAGTGGTGCTGAGCTGGATGATCAACCATGATCTAATTGAATGATGGAGCAGGCTCAACAGGTTGAACGGCCCACTCCTGTTCCCATGTTCCTACAACGCTCTCAGTAGGCACGTACCCTTCTGATAAAGTCCCAACTTCCTCCTGGTGATTCAACAGGCTTTCTTCTCCCTGCTCCACCAGGGTGAGTCTTCCAGTGCCCTTTTAAAAGTCCCTTCTCTCAATCCTCCTTAACATAATCAAATTGAGTTCCAGCAGCAAGGCACCCTCTGGCTACTCCTGAGTCTTTAAATCTCCATAGGTCCCATGACTTCAAAAAGGAACTTTGCTCTCACCAGCATCCTACTTGATGGTTAACACAAAACAGCCTTTTCCCCTATTGCCCTACAGTAAACGCTGTTTATGATCTCACTCTTCAGGTCTGACTGACTGAGAACCTGGGCATCTGTTCAACCAGACCAGTTGCCCATCTTCTTTGTCAGGGTATGGAAAATAGCACTCAAGTTTCTCTGAGTTTCAACCTGGGCCTCTGTCTCTAGGCAGATTTCAACACAATTTGATGCAATCTCTAATTCTAGGATATTGTTTCTCAAATTAAAAGACAGCTTAAAATATAACTTGTCTTATAAAGTCCTGCATTCATTGTAAATTAGAAGATCTCAAGCTGCAAGTCAGTTTTTAGCTGCATATCATAAAATTTGTATTGGAACCATGCTGTTTATCATTTATATTAATTAAGGAGACTGGAATAAAAAGTGTTTAAATTTGTATACGGTACCCAAAATGGCAAACAAAGGCCAGTGTGCAAAACCACAATGATTTGAATATGCTACATTTGCAGCAGCAACGTTTAAAGCAGGTGAAGGCAAAGTGGTGCAATTTAACAAAATTGGTAATGTGGCCTGTGCACTCATTGGGAACTTTCTCGATATCACAGCAGAAGAACCAATTTGAAATTGGTGGACAGATCAGCCCAATGTTCCGAGGAAATAAAGAAAGGAAACATTGGCTTTGATAGCAAACAGATAAAATCAAACAAACAGGAGACAACTTTAAAAATTGTACATAGCCTTTGAAAGACCACGTTAATTCTCCAATTTAATCCTCTTACTCCAGATGTAATATTACATTTATTTGAAGAGTTTAGCAAAGATTTAGAAGAATGTCAAACTTCAAAAAGACAGAGCAGAGAACCAACTTTGTATGAGAAGTCATTTTGATAGAAGTTTACTATTATGAAAGGATGATTTGTTGGAAAGAGAAACCATTTTTCCATGTAAGAATTTCTGAACTGAGTGTGCCAATTTAACACAGAGACCCAAATGGCTGTACACAGGAGTTCTAATAGAATTTCTTTAGAAATAAAAGCAAGCAATACATGGAACAAAGTACCCTGGCAGGTGGTTGACAGGAAACTTCAAGAAGTTTCAAAACGGAAAAAAGAACTTGATGGCATCTAAAAATGCTCATGGTTATCACATTATAAAGATATCTTAGGGGTAATAAAGGGGATAATTAGATGGGTACAACTCAATTATTCAATGACTTTCTGCTTCAAAAGACCATGATTGATAAACACTTGTATTTCATCATGAGGGTTACTTTAGATGGAAAGAACTAATTATATCATACATTTGGTACTATATTTAACTTGCAAGTAGATTGTGATATGTTATTCCCCGATGACTCAGCACTTTTGAAAATATAAACCATTTTGATATCTTAGAAGGCAAAATCTGCCTCTACCCGTGCTTGAGACCTAGCCTTTAAAGTTTATAGTTTGCAATACAGCAAAAAACTAATTATATGATTTACAAAATGATTTTTGACAAGAACTTCCAGACTATATCTTAAATCAAAGGTTTTCCTTATACTGAAGTACTTAACTGTGGGTTAGCTACATTTACAAAATATTACAGGGGTCAGCGTCTTAAAAATAACACAAGATTAATTTAAATGTTTAAACTTATTTTTTCTTTAAGAATGAGTATTAACATCACATCTGGAACTTATAATGCTTCACCCAAGAGAGAGATTAATCAAGAGTGGTTGCTTCAGGGCCTGGTTGTGTGCATATATAAGAAACGTCATCTTCCTCACAGACAGGGAAAACAGCCAAAATGAGCCGTGCTTCATTTGACATGATGAGAACATTCTCCTTGCAATATCGTATTGTGTCTAAAAGGCTGGCAATTAAATTAAATTTGAAAAACACAGAAGATGATTGCTTTCTCCAGTTCACTTCTCACGCCTGTTATTAGGAATTACTATGAAGCCAATGTTCCTATTGTATCTCCAGCACTTGTTCTTCAAAAATATTCCATTACACACTCCTGTGAAAACTTGCAATGCCTTGGTAGAGGGGACTATGCTTAAAAAAAATGAACTCAGATCAAGGTCATGACTTCTAGAACTTCTCTATGATGTACAGAAAAATGAAGCTTCATCCCCTTTGTGCTGTCAACATGGAGTACGCCCAGTTCAGGTACTGTCTAAATTAAAATTCAGAGAAGAAAGCTCACTGTTATCCCAATAGATCACCTAAGTCCTGAACTCAGAAAAGCACCTCTAGTGAACTGGTGTGGCAAGTGGAAAGATAGAACAAGAAGCAATCCAGAGTAAAAATACTTAACTGGAGGAGGGCCAATTTCAGTGGCGTGAGAACAGATCTGGCCCAGGTGAGTTAGAATCAAAGACTGGCAGGCAAAACTGTTTAACAGCAACAGGCTGCTTTTAAAAACATGGTTCAGGTACAATTGAGGTGCATTCTCACAAGAGTCCTGGGCTACATGTGCACAAATCATTGAAGGTGGCAAGAAAGGTTGAGAAAGTGGTTCAAAAAGACATTGAGGTTCTGGGCTTTATAAACAAAGGTATAAAGTACAAAAGAAAGGAAAATATGGCAAACTATAAAATAATGGTTCCGCCTCAACTGGAGTACTGTGTACAATTCTGGTCACAACACTTTAGCAAGGAGGTGAAGGCACTGAGCAAGGTGCCTACAGGATTTATGAGAACATTTCAGGGATGAGGGATATGAGTTTTGTGGATGAAAGCTAGAAAAGGGAAGGTTGAGAGCAGATTTTGCAGAGGTGCTCAAAATCATGAGGGGTCCAGAGAGAGTAGATAAGAGAAAAACTCCTTCCATTAGTGGAAGAAGCAAGAACCAGGGGCACTGACATAAGTTGAATGACAAAAGAACCAATGGTGATATATGGAAAAACTTTTTTAAAAAGATACAATGAGTGGCCAGGATCTGGAATGCACTGCCTGAGTGTGTGTTGGAGACAGATGCAATAGTGGTTTTCAAAAGACAATGAGATAAACACCTGAAGAGAAAACATTTGCAGGGCTACAGGGTAAGGGCTGGGGAGTGGGACTAGTGGATTTAGTCTTGTAGAGAGGCGGCACGGACATGACGAGCTGAATTCCGTGTTATAACCATTTTACAGCAGCCATCCTGTGGGAAATCCAATGCCAAATATAACCCTCAAGTACAACTCAAGCAGTTCTTACAATTCTGCAATCAGTTTCTCTAGTATTAACTAAAACAAGGTTTAGTCTGAATTTCAGAAATGTAACACACTCCTGAACATTGTAGCAGCTGGAAAGAAATTAGAGGACAATAAACATAAGCATTCATACATTTATTTAGAAGTGTATATGTGTATATTTGATAACCATATATTTAAAAATAGTTGAAGTAATTATCATTTAAACAATAAACTTAATTTTAAAAGATGTCACTTAAGTAGACTTTCAATTCAGCTTCTAGTACATGGTTAGCTACTACCTCAATTTTAATTGGTCACGATTTTTTGCCAGATCTTATTCTTCTGGCTTGCTTCAGGGTATATATATTTTTAAACAATGAATGAGCATTCAGTAGTATAGCATCCATCTTCATTTGATCGATACAATTCATTGGACAAACATTCAAATTTAGTAGCTTAGGCCTGGTGAACTTTAGTCTGACATCCAACATTATTAGGTAAAGAAAACATTCACCTCTAAGTACTTATTCCAAATAGTCCAAAACAAACAAAGTAATAAGTATACAAATTAGACGCTACTCGTTGACCTTTGCAAAGTACTCCTTCGAAGCTTCTGGAGAAGGCTTGATCTGTAAAATAAAATCACAAACGGAATTATTACACTTGTAGGTGAAATATGCTTCAGAAATAATAGTGTTAAAGGTTGACTAACTCTAGGAATGTTACAGGGTATAGTCCACGCTTGGGAAGTTAGAAAGTTCAAGTGGTTTAGAAACATTTTATTAATTATGTCATTTATAACATACAGAAAGCTGTTATATTCACCTTACTTAACCTAGAAGTTACAACTGCAATCTAAATTCTAGTCAAAATCAGAACAGTGGCGGGGAAGGGAATTGAAAATGTCTATGTAAATTAGTCAAGCTAACAGCAACAACGATGCAGCAAAATACAATCCCAACACATGGCCTATATAAAATAGCTTCAATCCCCCAATCCATACAGAGTTGCTTATGTCAACCAAAATGTCATGCTGGGGTGCCAAATGACTTTCCAGATGACTGAAAATTGAGGGAGCAGCCTAGGCTTAATTGTTCATATTCTAAGTTATACGGAATACCTGTTTATCAGCTAAGTGAGGTAGCATACTCAATAGCACCAGGGTCTGACTAGTTGATTGTTACTTTTGCCTATAATTTTATGTTTAACCTTATTTATTGAACTTTAAAAAGTCATGAACTACAGATTAGTGTTGCCAGGGGCACATTATACACTGAATTACATAGACTTTACAGCACAGAAACAGGCTATGCTGTCCAAATGATCAATGCCAAAGTTTATGTTGCACATGAGCCTCTTCCCATTCTACTTCACATAACTATTTTGTTTAAGATGAAACACCATACAGTCTTCTGAAAGAACATGGGGCATTTAATTTTACTAACGCCAATATACAAACATTGAGACTAATTGAAACAAAATGTACATTGGAAGAAAGTGCTTAGTGTTCATCATAATCATCATGTAGGTTATGATCATCAAGTATGTCAGCTATTTCTCATCAAGTAAGTAGCTTGAAGATTGCTTTTTTTTTGTTTTCAATTGTTTGTTTTCAAGCCATATGATTATAAACACTTTTATCCAATTTCAACCTTCTCTCAGTCCAATTTCACTGTACTAAAAAAATTCCCTAATTTGACAGTTTGAAAGCTACCATTATAGCATTATTAATTATAAAATTAGATTAATAAAAGCATTTAAAATTTATGGAGAAATTTGGTTCCAAGTCGGTTTCCTCCTTCCCTCTGAGTAATACATACATATCAACACACAACTCTTCATTTTGGGCTATGGATACACACTCAACAGAGAAAAAAAAATTGTATTAAATTTGTCCACTAGCAACTCAATACCCAGCAGGCACTTTTTTTTTTGTAAAATGAGCTTTCAGAAATCGTGTTTATTCCTCAATCTCTCCTGAACACGATGAGGAGCCTTTGTATGGAGGACTTGCTCATCTACATCCAGACACAAATTCAAACTAGCATGTCCAGAAGAGACTATTTGATCTGATTTGCCATGACCCACACATTCACAACTTATTGGTGTTTTTCCATTATCTAGTTCTTCCTCCTCCAGTCTCCCAATATAACATTAACATGCCTCTCATGATCTGTGGAACTTGTATAGTATTGCAGAAACAAACAGAAGAGGGGGGGATAAAAAAGGTGGTGGGTGGAGGGGGGAAGAGAATGCGAAGGAATTAGAGAAAAACAATAGAAAGGAAAAAGGAAGTGAAGGATGAGAGGGCATGAAGCAGTAAAACACACAGCAGTCAATGATGAGTAAGCTGTGATTATTTATTTCAGCATTGGATTAACAAAGTACTGTTGTGGGAAATGAAGGAAAGAATAGAAAACAAGATGCTTGGGCTCTAAGTTGAGTGGATATAAATGTACAAAATTAAAACAGAGTAGAGATAAAGAAAAAAATTCTCTCAGTTTTGAGTGGGCAGCCAGAGAAAACATTTAAAGTGGGTAACAGAGGAACTGTTGAGGAGAAATGGAAAAATGGAGAGAGAAATAGGTCAATTGTATTTACTGGGAAGTGGAGTGTTGCGTGAAGAAGAGGGAATGCATCTTTATTCTGCTGGGAGCAGGAAGAACAGATGATGTCAGTGTTTAGTGGGATTGTATTAAAACACATCTTCAAACTCCGCTAGCCTGAATTTAAAAGACTTCAAATGTAGACATTCATTTGAAGTAATAAGAAAATATTATGTTTGAATCATTTTGCAACAGAATTGGCATGGTTTAGTTTTCACAAAGTTAAAAAACAATAAAAACAAGCAACATCATTTCATTAAATTGCTATAAATTTTACAAACCGTTGGAGATTCAGGTGTCCACTCAGCTGGGCAAACCTCTCCATGGGTTTCCACAAACTGGAAGGCCTTAACTAAGCGTAGGGTCTCGTCAGCACTGCGACCTACAGGCAGATCATTGATGCCGATGTGCTTGATAATGCCATTAGTGTCAATGATGAAAAGACCTCTTGTAAATTTAGAACATTTTAAAAGTGAGAAAATTAGAAAATATAATTTTGTCAATTACATGGCAAGTAATTCATAAAACATATTTCAAGTTTATAATGTAAAAAAATTGAAATTTGTTACATTCAAGCATACTTAAATTGAAAAACACAGTTAAAAACATGCTTCAAGTGTTTCAGTGGTGGGGAAAAGGCATTAATGTTCAAAACTGAGGAGAAAGTAGGGAATTAGGCAGATAAAAGTGCTGGCACATGGTTGTTTTATTTCTGAATCTGGAGTTCAAACCTTATTCCAAACTGGATAAATTAAATCTTCTACATGTGGTTTAGGTGCTATAAGTGAAGTGAATGAATGGTCTTTTTGGAGAAAAAAGCTGCCTGTAATATAGTACAAAGAGGAAATGCTGGCAACATCAAGTCATAGAATGACTGATAAAGAAAGTTAAAGATATTCAAAGTCATTGGTTGAGGTGTACTTTTGTTTCACTCTGCAACTGGCAAGGTTAAATGATGACACATGAACACATTCTCCCTTTGCAAGAAGGATAAAGAGCTTGGTAACCATTCTTAACGATGTAAGCGTATCACACAAATACCACAGATACACAAGATGTGGCAATAGGGAGAGGAACTGATGAGAATAACCACTGGTTACTTCAGTAAGCAATTTTTGACCATTAACTTTTGAGAAATGTAGCAGAAATCACCTCATTTTCACCCTAAATTACAAATACAGACACAAATTGACTTTAAAGACACATTCAATGTTCCTAAACAGGCTCTAGAAGACCTTGTATCAAGGGGTGATCCATAGCCTGAGAATATAATTCTTTTTTAGATGTCCCCCTTTTGAGGGGCAACAGGAGGTGCTTTTTGTTTGCTCCTGCAGCTTTTATCTCAGGAACAGCAGCAGTGAATTAATAGAATCATAGGGCACAACAGGAGCCATTCAGCCCAATATGCCTGTACCAGCACTTCAAAAGAGCTATTGATTATAACTTACTGAATACAAAAATTTTCATCTCCCATCTACGTATTTTGCCAGTTATCTCAAGTCTGCATCCTCGATTACAGACCATCCTGCCAGTGGAAGTTTCTCCCCATCTACTCTACTAAACCCATCCTAATTCAAAAACTGCTCTAAGCCTGCAAAAACTCTTGTGTCTAAATGGCTCTAGGTGTAGCACATCTGAGACTTGGCTGCATTCCTCCTGATTTCTGGGACTCAGGTGCATCTCTACACTTTCCCTCACTGTCCTAAAACTTTGCATATTCATAACTGCACCTGAAGGCCACTCTTGTTAGCAAAACCTATCCTCCACAGCCTTTTTCACTGGTGAACTGACCCTCCTTTTCTCACCTTTGTTGTACTGCTGCACTAATTCAATCTCAGTTAAAAACTGTCCTCGATTGTTTGAGTGGTTCAAGAGTTAATTGCGGCAATGGAAGGGGGAGGAAAAATCTTGCCTGTGTGCCTCACAGTCATGAGCATAAGTAATTTGTGCACTCAGTTGTACTCTCCGATATAAACCTTACCTTAACGGTAGCACTCTTGCCTGTGCAGAATCCAAATGAACACTTCCAAGCAATGACGGCTGAGTGCTGCACAACGGGTGAATGTGAAAGGCACTATATAAATGCAGGGGCTCTCTTTTCTTTGTCACTGCTCCATTGAAAATAGCCACGAAGCATTAATTCTGAGGTATGTGTACAAAAAAGGCTGGATTTTTCACCTACTTGAATGGAGTAAAATTATAATGTGCAAAAGTGAGAACTGGCCTTTTAATTTCAGGTAGGAACAGAACACTAATAAAAAAAAAGTACAATTTTGGCAGTCCAGAAATAAGAGCCAGTTAAAAGTTCTACTAATTTTACCGCACAAATTTCTAACGTACTATGTAACTAGTAAGAATGCAAACGTTCTAACAGTTTGTGAAGATGCGAAGAAAGACTGCAGATCTACTTGAGTCAGAGGCTTCCGTCTCAGCCGGCAAGCAAAAAAATTTACAAGTTCAAAATTTGTCAAACTTTTAATTTACATATGGAGAAGAAACAAAAAAAAATCTTGATTTATATAGTGCCTTTCATATCGTCAGGAAATCCCAATGCCCTTTACAACCAGCAGATCACTTTTGAAATGTAATTATGGAGACAAATTTATAAACAATTTGCATACAGCAAAACTCTACAAATAACATGAATACACATCAAGATGATCTATTTCTGATGGTGTTGGTTGAGAGAAGAAAATCATAAAATATGTTCTCTCTACTGAAATCACGGGATTAACCTTTCATCTAAAGGATAGCACCTTCAAAAATGCAGCACACTCGCTTAGTACTGCATTGAAGATCTTTGCAACAGACGTTGTTGCCAGATTCACAGAATGCAAACTGGATTTCTGGAAAACATTTTGATGTTAGCAATCCCAAAGTACTACTTAAATTTATAAACAACGATATGTTGGCCTGGATTTTGCAGTTGGAATGTCAGCAATAGCTTTCACCGTCATTAGTCGATGAAACTAACAGTGACATCTACAAATGCACAGTTCAACGTGAAAAACCAGAAGTTGCTATCAGTGATTCCTTCCTCCTCCACAGGGTGATGCTTTTGCAGGTGAAAATCATCTAGACATCACTGAATTGCCATAAAGTTCACTTTTTAAGGCTATTATTGGTGCCATAAAACCACTTAAAAAAAGATTATGCCTTGTGGAATGAAGTGCAACTGGATTTTTAAACAGCACATGGTTATAAATACTTCTGATCGACCCCTCTGGCTCTGAAAAACTAATTTTGTATTTGTGGAATGTCCAATTTCTCCAGTCGTGGTAGCAATTCTATAGATTTTTAATTTTATAATAATTTATTATATATCAGTTTCTACCTTAATCCCATGTCCAATATTTATTTTGTTTTCTGTAAAAATTATATAATTTGCTATAAGAATTCTTCAATGTGATTGGCTGTTTAGCCTGCTTGATGACATCACTGTTGCTGGATGCCAGATATTCCTTATAACTGGCACCAGAATGAAATTAACATCTTGAAAGGGAAAATCCATGCTACAGAGCTCATTACATGTTTGTAGGTAGCTCAAGGTGAATGGCAAGCATCGTCACTTCCCTGCTGACTGCAAGATCCAGGCCAAAATAAATACTTTTTATAATATCCAAGCATACCTTGAAGATAGCTTGAGAAGTTTGAAGGATGTCATTACTTTTTGATCCATTTGCAGGCAACTAATTTAAGGTGTTTGAATAAAACTAATTGCATTATTACCACATGGCACTGGTGGGGGAGGAGGGATTCTTAACATTTATCATTATGGCCACTGTAGATATGCTGACAAAAGAAATCAAGTTCTAATTTTATTTTACAGAACTACAGGATTTTTACCATGTTTTGGAAAATGTATTCTACATTCCCAATCATTTCAACATTAAAAACTGAAGTCCAGCATCCTTGTTGATACATTTTAAGATGTATAAAAGTGTCCTCAATCCCGACCCGGATCTAATTAGTATAACATAATCCTACTACCACTGATGTTAGACCACTATTTCAACTTTGCCTAACTTGCAACAATGCACAATTCACATTTTTTTTTATAACACAGAACCTCTTACCTTAGAGCAATACCAGAGTTTTCCATCAACACTCCATAATCCCGAGAGATCTGCTTTGTTAAATCAGACAACAATGGTATATTCATATGCCCGAGACCCCCACTCTGAAACGCAAGAAAGAACATAGACTAAATTCAATTAAAAGATTTTGCATGTAAAAGAAAAATGACTCCCAGATGTTGAAATATACTTTTAAAAAACGTTATACAAAGCAGAAATAATCTTTTGAGAACTTCTGATGATTTCTGTGCCCACTTATACAATTAAAAAAATCCAAATTTGCTTCCACTCCAAAAGTTGATCATGAACAAAGTCATGTTCTATGGATCTTAACTTCTTATATTTCCATAACTTCTCTATAACCATCTAAAATATTCTGTTTTTGTTGTTAGTGTTTGATAAGACACTCCTTTATTTGCAGCACTCTAATTTGAAATTCTGAAGGATTAAAACAGCAATAGTTACCTTCTTCAAAACAAATTCATAGAACTATTGCACCCAAACCTAACTGGAATCCCAATTTTTCTAAAAGACAAACCACAAAGACACAGGTTTTTAAAAATCTTCACGTTTATTTCCATACCTTTCTTGGCATGTTGATCCAGGCAAGATGGGAGAAATGAGAGTCTACAGACACACCAATTACTTCACAGTTTACATCATGGAACTCACTTGCTCTGTTGCTAAATGCAACAATCTCAGTCGGACAAACAAAGGTGCTGGGAAAAGAAATTTTTTTTAAAAACTGATTTGTTAAATCTCACAACCTGTTTTTAAACTAATAATAACCAGAAGAGTGAAAAATAAAACCTGATTAAAAGAAAATCCATTAGGGGATTTGACAGTCCATTCAGATAGATTAAATATCATGGGTAGGCACAGAAAATAAATTATAAAGGTTAAAAAAAGGCTGGCCTTTTTATCCAGAGGACTAGAATACAAAACGTTATGCTACAACTATACAAAGCTCCGGTTAGACCATACCCAGAGCACTGTCAGCAGGTTTGGGCACCATATCTTAGGAAAAATATACTGGCCTTGAGAGTGCAGCATAGACTTACCAGAATGATACCTGGACTCCAGAGGTTAAATTACAAGGAGAGGCAATTATGGTTGTATTTTCTAGAACTTGGGTTTGCAAGATATTATGGGAACAGATTAGGAGGCATAGGCTAAAAATTAGAGTATTCAAAGAATGGTAGAGTATTAGAAATTTCTTCTGCAATTGGAAATTGATGCTAGATCGTTTGTTACCAAAGGCACTGAGGGATATAGAACAAAGACAGATATACGGAGCTGGGTCACAGAGCAGCCATGATCTCACTGAATGTTGGAATAGGCTTGAAGGTCTAAAAAGCCTACACTTATTCCTATAAAACTGTGATCTTGAGTGAAAATGGGGACTGAGAATGAGGGAATGTAAACTACCCAGATATCTTAACAACTCCCTAAATGTTCTTTAGGAGCTACACATATGGGTACTTTCCAGAATTTTCATGTTCCACTTTAAGGATTTAACTAACTTGTTTGCATTTATTATCCTTAAAGATTTGTGTATTTAATACAGCATTAAAATTGCAACTTTAGGAATATTAGTGCACCAATATTAATAGAAGGGCTCACATTTTTGAGTTATCGCTTTACCCCAGAACAAAGAAATGCTGTTCAAATTTTAAACCTAGTGGCCATCGAAAGGGAGTTATTTAGTCAACTGGGTTAAACAATCTAAAAGCTGTTTTGAAAGCACACATGCAGAGTTCTCAGCAGGTTCATTTTCAAAAGTATCCCAAATTTTTAATGTGAGGAAGTCTTTATGATGATTCAAGTGTGAACAATAATTGAGAAAAAAAAGCAAAAAATTGGAAAGCACTGTAACATTACCAACATTCTAAAAGTCACCTGTAGCTATCTGATTATTTTTCACACAGCATTTATGGTTCCCCCTTCCCAAATATTGTACAACAAGATGCTAAGGGACAAACCACAGAGTATGTAATAAACCAGTAACTCTGCATATCTTAAATAGTGGTTAAATGTATTTAACTTTGCACAAGAAACTAAAACCCCTTATTTTTCAAATGCTACATTGAATAAGGCATGGCAGTGGCACACACTAGAAACTATAAAACCTGTCCTTCAATCCTTACAATGCAGCCTTAAACCAGGAAATCTGAAAGAAGAGTAGCCATGCATTATTGTTGATAGGGTGGGGATTCAGAATAATAGAAAACAAAGTTAAAGATCAGAGCAAACAAAACAAAGTAGAAGCAGAGAAAAGTAAAAGCAACAGCTAAAAAAAAAAAAATCCATATACAAGTTAAAATCATTGATGAAACCTACACACCCACAGAATACAGTGAGCAATCAAGATATGGGGGCACAACAGTATTTGTTCCCCAAAAGATATACTCCACCCATCGCTTGGCTTAATATTTTCATAGCTGATAACACAACTTAAGATGTGCAGGGCCTCCTCCTCCTCCTCCTCAATACTGAGCAGGATAATTTCTATCTGAAGTTTTTTTTTTAAACTTTGCTCAGAAAATACTTGCAACAATATATTGTTTGTATGCATTAGAATTGCTCTTGCAAGAGTGATCAAAAGAAGAATTTTGAAAGCTGCATAATCAGTGTGAAATTTGGCAAAAAAATACATTAAAAATTTCTCTCTTACGTTCAAGCTTTAAGCAAATTGCAAGTGCCAAGATTACTTACAAATCCAGAGGATAGAAGAAAATGACCAGATATTTTCCCTTGTAGTCATCCAAATTGATCTCTTTGAACTCACCACTGACTACAGCAGTACCCTTGAAAAATGGAGCAGATTGGGTAACAGCAGGAGTAAAGTTTGAATAAGCTGAAAGACACAAGCACCAATTATCTATTACTTTCTACTAATCCCACAACCACACACACAGATATTTTCATGAATGGAACAATTTCTGAATATTCATTTTCCTTCAGTCTGCCTACACAATTAATATTTTTAACACTGTTACACAGAAACTTCAATTTGCATTCTATGTAGACATATTAAAATAAGATCCTCGGGGAGAAAAAAATAACCAAAGGTCAGAGAGATTAAGTACCCTAACAAAATGTAATTAATATTTTACAAATTGACTAGAGGATTTTTTTAATGGAATGGTAAAATACAAAACATACGGAACATAGTATTTTACTATACCCTCAAGATCCTGTTCATTCAGGAAGCTGCCATTTTGCAATAAATTAGGCTGGAATGCATTCGAAGTACCACTTAACTAATCAATAAAAGTTTTTTTGGACAAATCAGAAACAATATTTCAGCATTGAAAATCCCCTTTATGGAAGACTGGCAAACAGATTAAATAAAACCTAAGGTGCATCATATTAAGAACTCACTGTAGATTCAGTTATATTGCATTTACTAATTTCACACAGTATGATACTGGGAATAGTATAAGAAAGCAGGTCGAAGTTGTGCTTCCCCTTCTGTACAAAATGCAAAAAAGCACAGCTTAGGACATATTCTTAAAAGCACACTCAAGAGTCCTGGTTGCTAGCATTCAGAGCAGGTAGAATTGTACTGGCAGTTAAACAAAAGCCAAAAGCAAAGCAGCATTTTTTTCATTTATATTTCCGAACAGAAGAGGGATCTCCAGTCATAGTTGATAAACCATGAAGTATATACAAGGCCACTGAGAAGGCAAACACAGTTTGTATTGTTAAGACAGAATAATATAAAATGTAAGGTTACTGCAATTAGACTATGCACAGCTGCACTTAGAATTGTGTTCAGTTTTGATCCCCATGTATATCAGGAGATTAAGATGTTGCAGACAATTCAGGAGGGCAACCGCAATTCAGGAGGGCAACCACAATGATAGTCATTAGAGAAACTCAGGCTTAGAGGAGATATGATTTAAGTTTAAAAATGATGAAGGAAATGGGTTCTGTCTAGTTGAAAAGATTATTTGAAAATGGATAGGGTTCAGAGAAATTAGGGCATCTGTATAAAATACATGGGCAAAAAGCTAGATTACATGTTAAGGGGACGTCGACATTTCAGGACATAAAAAGTAAACTTTTAAACTAAAAGTAAACAGCTAAACTAAAAGTAAACAGCTGACAACAGAAAGACTCGAGTTACCATGCTCTACTGCAGCTTGTTTGATTGCCTTGTAGTCAAGAGGAATCACCCAGAGTTTCTTCCCAAATTGGCCAGTTTTTTTTTCTCATGTTGCTTCTTCTGGAAGATTTTTAATTTTTTTTCATGGCATGTGGGCATTGCTGGCAAGGTGAACATTTGTTGTCCAATCCCAATTGCCCTTGAGAAAGTGATACTAAGCTGTCTTCTTGAACCATTCCGGTCCATCTAGTGCAGGTACACCCACAGTGCTAGCAGTTTGGTACAACTCAGTGGCTTGCTAGGCCATTGCAGAGGACAGTCATGAGTCAAGCACATTGCTGTGGGTCTGGAGTCATGTGTAAGTCAGACAAGGTAAGGATGGGAGATTTCCTTCCCTTAAGGACATTAGTGAACCAAGCGGGTTTTTACGACAATCGGCAATGGTTTCATGGTCACCGTTACTGAGACTAGCTTTAAATTCCATATTTTTATTATTAATTGAATTCAAATTCCACAGCTGCCATGGTGGAATCAAGACCCCAGATAATTAGCCTGGGCTTCTGAATAAGGCTACTGACATTATCACTGCGCCGCTGTCTCCCTGTAGTATAGATCTGTATTGTTTGTTGCACCATTGATCTGTTTGAAAATTCTTACTTGTATTACCTGAGCAATTTTAGAAAATTGCCCAAAGGTGCTCCTCCTGAAACACATTTCAGACTATGTTAAAATTAGAGGGAAAGTGGTGACAGGTTTGGATGTAAGAATCACCCAAGCCTCGTTTCTGCTTCTAACCTCTAACCCTGGGTCTCTCTGAAGAGGCTGTATTCCGTTTAATGTTTTCAGTCAAAATAGTTATGAGATCCGTCAGAGCATGCCAGTTTCCCAGGACACTTACTTGTGCTGAAGCTGCGTTTATGATTTATGAGAGAGGTTGAAATCCTCCAGTTTGCTGCATTTTTCTGAAGACAGTGCAATCGGAGAGCTGCAGGAACTCCCCTGGTGTGTAAACATGCTCGGTAAAGCTGCAAAGCAATAGAAGCAAGAGAGATAATAAATCACTCCTACTGAATGAACGCTTAGTCGCAACACAGTCTAAATTTGCTGCAGACGTAAAGATCAACAACGTGGCTCCTAAACAGGTGAAATGCAACGCAATAAATGATCGGAATTCCAACCACTTTAAAGCATTTAACTTGCCAAATAAAAAGCAGGAGAATGGAAGAAACAGCCTTGACCTTCAGCAGCTCTGTGGCAGAAACGAATGTTTGGCAGATTCAGATTTTTAAAAACTGTGACCTCGCCTGATGCTAAAACACCGAGCCACATCGCCACGTGATTGAAGGAGTTTGGGGAGAAATCTATCTCACTCGTGGTAAAGCCTCCTCTCCACCCCCCCACCCCCCCAACCCCTATGTTCACAACACTATAACAGGCTTAAAAACACGGCAGTCGCGTTAATTAAAAGTCCGTGCAGAGGGCGGGGAGCCGCTTCTCCTCCCGGAGTTCGTTTAATTCTCACATTCGGAAAGTGTCAAGCAGCTGCAAATTTTAAATACAGACAACAGCCTGCTCTGATTCAAATTATCATTCGCAAGCAGCAACATTCCAGGTAGAGCCGTGAATTCACCATAGCCCGGATAAAGTAAAAGGCGACATAATTACAAATGAACAGAAAGCTCCTCCTGTCCTCAGCAGAGCCGCCGCCGCCGCCGCCATCTTGCTGCCCGGACGGAGCCGCCTCCCTCGCGACACTGGGTCCGACTCCAGACACCAGCTTCAATAATCAAAACAAAAATCACAAACGCCACTTTTCTCAGATAACAAACGCGACTGCGGTAAACAAACTAATTATAAACGAGAGACAGGAATAATTAGAATCAGGTTCCGCCCACCCGCCATGCCGGAAGTAACTGATCCTGCGCTGGGGTCACTTCCGGTGGAGCAAGATGAACTACATGCCTGGTACAGCCAGCCTGATAGAGGACATTGACAGTAAGGAATTGTACTCACTCTGTGTATACTCAATTATCACCTCTAGTTGTATCCAGCCTGATAGAGGACATTGACAGTAAGGAATTGGACTCACTCTGTGAATACTCTATTATCACCTCTAGTTGTATCCAGCCCCTTAGAGGACATTGACAGTAAGGAATTGTACTCACTCTGTGTATACTCTATTATCAACTCTAGTTGTATCCAGCCCCTTAGAGGACATTGACAGTAAGGAATTGTACTCACTCTGTGTATACTCTATTATCATCTCTAGTTGTATCCAGCCTGATAGAGGACATTGACAGTAAGGAATTGGACTCACTCTGTGAATACTCTATTATCACCTCTAGTTGTATCCAGCCTGATAGAGGACATTGACAGTAAGGAATTGTGCTCACTCTGTGAATACTCTATTATCACCTCTAGTTGTATCCAGCCTGATAGAGGACATTGACAGTAAGGAATTGTACTCACTCTGTGTATACTCTATTATCATCTCTAGTTGTATCCAGCCTGATATAGGACATTGACAGCAAGGAATTGTATTTACAGTCTCTCTCCTCTACCTGTACCTCTAGACAAACGAGTCTTGGTAATCTCTCCCAAGAAGAGAGATTACTCAAACTAGAGTTGTATCCCTTGGAATTTAGTAGGTTCATGAGTGATTTGATCATAGTTTTCAGCATATTAAGGGGAACATAGAGGAAAGAAAGAGGGAAACTATTACCACTCATTGGGGCATCTAGGTCTCAGTGACTTGTAAAAATTAAAGCCACACCATTCAGGAGTGAAATGAGAAAATGTTTTTACACACAAAGGGCAGAATGTATTGGCCCTCTGAGATGAGTTTAGAGGTGGAGGGGGTATTTAATTTGGCTGGGGTGCCTGGTGGGGACACTGCCCCCTTCCTGCCTCTGTCCCAATTAAGTCCAGGTGAGAAGGCCTTTGGACGGCCTTCCCACTCTGCTGCTAATTGAAACCCTTGTGGACAATTAATGTTCATTTAAGTGCCTCATGCCCCTGCCATTGGTGTTAACCCAGTGGTGAACATGTGTGCCACCACACAGGGAGCCCAAAAAGCAAATCCTATCAATGTTTGATTGGGGTACCTGGCATCTGGAAAGGGGTGGAAGCCACGGCCCTACCTTTGCTACTGACCATCCTCCCCATCTTGCTGCGTCCTCCATTCCACCATCACACCTGTGGCCTGGGTCCCTCATAGATCTTGGACCTCTGGCGGGTATATTGCTGGCAGTTGACACCACATCTGCTGGCACTACCTGCAAATGAACAGCTGCCAGCCTCTCATTAGCCAGTAGCTCTCAGGGGCGGACCTTTGATTAGCAGGCTGGTTAGGTGCTTGATTGGCACATAATACGGTAGGCCTCCATCAAAAGGATGCGACACAGACTATCGCTGCCTCCCAAACGGCAGTCAAGAGCCTGGTCACCTGCATTAAATGCCGCCCAAAGGTGGTAGAAGTTTGAAACTCTCTTCTGCAAATGGTAATTGATGCTAGCTCAATAGTTAATATTGAAACTGAGATTGATAGATGTTTGTTATCCAAAGGTATTAAAGGTTCTGGGGCAAAGACAGGAATTGGGTCGCAGTTGAGCCATGATCTCACTGAATCACTGAATCTCAACATACTTGAGGGGCTAAATGGCCTATTCTTGTTCCTATCTTCACAGTGATACAACTGTTTGAAGCTTCTGTTCAAGATACATAGTTGTATATGCTCCCTAAGCCAAGAAAAGGACCTTGGTTTACTGAATGAAACATAACAGCACCTATATAAGGGAGGGACGATTATCCCCCTTTCCAGTCCTGATGTTGATGGTAATGTTATAAAGCAATTTTAAATAAAACTTCAGTCTAAATTAAACCTTGGTAACTGGATCATCCTAAGCAGTGATGATTTTGTTAATTACTTGTAGTACTATGACTAGTTTTCAGTACTTGGAGGGATAGTTATTTTTGCCACCGCATGAGAGAAACTTATTTACATTGATTTCTTCTAACAGATAGGAGAATTAATAAGCTTTGAGTCTTTATGCAGTAACCCCTGTTGTAAAATGTTTAAGATCAAGCTGCCTGTATACATATAATATAGATAAGTGTGTATGTATGTGTTAGGTGAGCACAGATTATCATAGAATGTCAGAACTATTATGTTCTTCCATCAGCAATGCCAGCATAATGCTGGCTAGCACTCACTGTCTTAGGATTATCGCTGAAAAATGGTCACTACAGCAGGTTCCAGAGGGTTTTGCTACCCAACACAATTTACTACTTTGAGCAATGAAAATGTTGGAAGGCAGTGCTTGCTTTTCTCCTTCAATCAGCCAGGATCTTCTGCGGAGCGGCAATCATCGTCAGTGTCACAGCCAAGTAAAAGGCGTTTCCTTAAAGTAGTCTGTCAGCTAAGAATTTCTGTGTATGTATATAGCCCCCTTTTAATTTGTGAGTGACTCAATTTAAACATAACTGAGCAGTGAAGCTTTATTCTTAAACAAGATAAAGGTTAATTTATTATGAAATTACTGCTGAAAGCTACTTACGTAAAATAGAGTTATTAACTAAAATACAGATACAAAGATTAAAATGTAGATAAAGGGAAAAAAAGTACTTAAAGTTGAAATTTCAAATCAGCCTCAGTGAGATATCATTGTGGGCCTGTTGCTTGAATTCCTTCTTTCTGAAGTGAAGGGGTTGAAACTTGAGGTTCGGTTTAGCATTTGTGATGGCTTCTGCAGTCAACTAGTTGGTGTTTGTTTTTTTTTCAGGCGGACTCAGCAGGGCAGGCAGGTTTTGGGAGCGAGAGAAGGTTTTTTTCTTCCTCACAAGTTCTGCAGTTAAGATACTTGAAGATTGCTTAGATTTTTCTTAGCAGAACAACTGTTGATTTCTGGATATCCTTCCTCTTTGACCCCTGGTCCCCAAGAGAAAACCCCACTGATGATGTCTCTCAGTTCTTCCTGGAGGTTCTGCACCCTGCCTCCCAAGATGGCTTCTTACAGCCTCCTGTATACAGTTCAAAAAGCAAAATAAAAATGGCTGCTATGTTAATTTTCAAGAAGTCATTGTTTCACCAGGCAAAGAAGTTAATTAATTACATTGTAGTTCTTTGAGGTCCCTTCCTGTCTCTTGTTCCCTCTGAAGTAAAAGGGTTTTTCACACCTTTTCGAATATTTAATGGACATACATGGAGGAATCTTTTACATTTTAATGACTCTTCATGGCCAGTTTTAGAAACAAGAGTCTGACAAGGTTTGAACAAACATAGAAAGGGGCCATGTTGTGCATCCATACTTCCGTTTTGAAATAAAGCTTTTAAACTCAGTGTAAAGGTTTGCAAACAGAAATGTTCCTTTAAAACAGTTGTCCTTAAAATCTGTAATATCATAATTATACATTCATGACAGTCAGATTGCCACTCCACTTGAACTTTCCCCTGACTTGATGCCGCTCCATATTTCTAGCAGGGTCTTCTGAGCCTGGCTTTACCAGGAATGTGGAGTACAGCATCCCTCGGAGAGCTCCATCACAGTGGAGTTGAGTTGGGTGGGGGAAGACCTGACATGCCCCTTTTTTACAGTACTAGCTGCCTTGTGGTAAGTTTAAAGGTCCAGTTTGAATGTTACTGAATGAGTGTTAGTGGATGGGTGAATGAATGTTTGGATGAATGAGTGAATGGGTAGGGTGGTAAGATGGATGAGATAAGTGGGTAAATGAGTAGGTGGATAGGGTGAGTGAGGTGGCAGGTGGGTGAGGTAATAGTTGTATGGTTGGGGGGGCAGTCGGATGGTTGGGGGGGTGGTAGTCAAGAGGGCGCAGTCAGGGGCAGTTAGGGGGGTCAGTTTGGATTGATCGGGGTGTGCTGTCAGTGGTGTAGTTACCCACAAGTTATACTAGGTTTCTCCTGTCTTAAATTTCCTGGGTAACTATTCAGGTAAGTAAATTGGAACTGTCTGGCGTCTTCGACTTTCACTCAAAATCGAAGACATTCACAGAGGGTCGGAGGGAACAGGGGAATTTCCCACTGGAAGTTGAAACTTCCTGGGCAATTCCACGGAGGTCCGTATGTCAGGACTTCCACAGGGCACTGACTCGCATCTCAATCATACGTCCAGTCTCCTACGATCCAGAGACTGGAAGATTTGGGCCATGTAGAACTACAAAGATGCAACAAAATAGTCTAGCTACTTCAAAACTCAATTGTAAAATGTCAGTCCAGATAATGTTGGGGAAAAAAATGAATGTTCCTTCTCGTTCACATTCTCCACACACCATTCCCAAGTTACACTTTCCTAGGAGAAAATTTAACCTGAGAAAAGACTTTCCTTTTAAAGCTTGGATGATGTAATAATGGTACAACAGGGAGAGGGATCCCCACCACATGAGGCCTTTATCGCCAGCTCTGACCTTGTCACTGAGATATCAGTTTTTTCTCCCCCAAGTTCATAGCATCATTGACACCTATTCATCTGTTTACTTAGTTTGAACTATACTTTCTTGTTTGCCTCTCTGTTTATTTTATTTAAGAAATCTTCAGATCTAAAAACTTTCTTCATTGGAACAAGGCATATTTAGCTATATGTCTAATCTGTCCAATTTAGTTTATTCTGGTCATTGTAATAGACTTGCACTGTAAATATTGTGGTCATTTTTTTCCGGCGCATTTCCTTAGGCTGATTGGCACAGTCCTTGCTACGTCTGACTGCTGCATAGAAGATGGCAAAATGCCTAGGTTGGCTATTGTTTTTTCTGCATGTGTATAGAGATAGATTGTAGATGTTTTAACCAATTATCCTTCAGCAGATGAAACAATTTCTGGTTAATCCAACTTTGCTCAGCCACTGAACGCATGCCTGGCACTGCCCAATCACTGACTTTGTTGGCACCTGCACACTTAAAAAAGAATAGTAAAAAAGGCAAAATGATGCTACAGATTCTCTTAACCAATGTTAAGTCATTCTGTGCAAAAAAAATTGCTAATATTTAGCATTCTGATTCTTGCATCCTCACTTGCTTTTGCTAACATTAGTCTGTTTCAATGACTTCAGTCTGGCTCTTTCTATACATCCAGTGCTTTTACACCTAGTTTAAACATGCTCAACATTGGTATAGGCCACGATTTATTTGTTCCCCATGGCAACTTAACCTTTATCAGCTGTTGCCATTTCTCCTTCTGGTGTTATCTGGAGAAGCCACTGTACATTACAGTAGGGGGTTTCTCCTCTTAAAGGCCTTGCGTAGTCCTTTCAGCAGAGTTCAGAAGTTCTGCAGAATTGGTGGGGTGGTAAATAGTGAAGAGGATAGCCTTAGATTTCAGGAGAATATAGACGGGCTGGTCAGATGGGCTGATCAGTGGCAAATGGAATTTAATCCGGATAAGTGTGAGGCGATGCACTTGGGCAGGACAAACAAGGCACGGGAATACACAATTAATGGTAGGGCCCTGGAAAGTACTGAGCATCGGAGGGACCTTGGTGTGCGTGTCCACTGGTCCCTTAAGGTAGCAGGACAGGTTGGTAAGGTGGTTAAGAAGACATATGTGATACTTGCCTTTATTAGCTGAGGCATAGAATATAAGAGCAGGGAGGTTATGCTGGAACTGTATAAAACGCTGGTTAGGCCGCAGCTAGAGTATTGCGTGCAGTTCTGGAATCTGCATTACAGGAAGGATGTGATTGCACTAGGGAGAGTGCAGAGGAGATTTACCAGGATGTTGCCTGGGCTGGAGAGTTTTAGTTATGAGGAGAGATTGGATAGACTGGGGTTATTTTCCCTGGAGCAGAGGAGATTGAGGGGGGGGCATGATTAAGGTGTATAAAATTATGAGAGGCATAGATAGGGTAGACAGGAAGGAACTTTTCCCTTTGGTGGAGGGATCAATAACCAGGGGGCATAGATTTAAGGTAAGGGGCAGGAGTTTAGAGGGGATGTGAGGAAGAATTTTTTCACCCAGAGGGTGGTGGGAATCTGGAACTCACTGCCTGAAAGGGTGGTGGAGGCAGAAACCCTCATAGCATTTCAGAAATATTTGGATGTCCACTTGCGATGCCATGGCATACAAGGCTATGGGCCTTGTGCTGGAAAATGGGATTAAAATAGGTATTTGTTTGACCGGCACAGACTTGATGGGCAGAAGGGCCTTTTTCTGTGCTGTAGACCTCTATGACTCTATGAATCTTCAGACACTGATCTGAACTAATTTCTACAAAGCAAGCAAATTCTCCTTTTGCCCTAACAGGATCTAATAATAGGGGCCTTTCAGAATTTGCCAGTGTTGTATCTGCTCCAATGAATTCACTGCAACTAATTGAGGATTTCCAACCCTTGCAATCTATTTGCAATAGAGCTGCACTTGATCCGCCAAGAACTATGCAGAAAGACAGGATAGAAACTGGCGCCTCGGTTTGTGGGTAGTTTTGACTTTATGCGATTGTGTACAATGGATGATAGTAAATCAGCAGCCTGATATAAATGATCTAGATCTTGATGTGCAGGGGACAATTTCAAAGTTTGCAGATGATATGAAGCTTGGAAGTGTTGTGAATTGCGAGGAGGATGGTGGGGAACTTCAAGAGATTGTGGGGAACTTCAAGAGGACATTGGTGGAGTGGGCAGATAGGTGGCAGATGAAGTTCAATGTGGAGAAGTGTGAGGGATGCATTTTGGTAGGAAGAACATGGACAGACAATATAAAATAAAAGGGTGGAACTTTGAAGGGGGTGCAGAAGCAGAAAGACTTGGTCATTGAAGGTAGCAGGACGGGTGGAGAGCAGTTAATAAGGCATACAGTATCCTGGGCTTCATTAATAGGGGCATAGAGTACAAGAGCAGAGAGGTTATGTTGAATTTATATAAGACTCTGATTAGACCTCAGCTGGAATATTGTGTACAGTTCTGGGCACCATACTATAGGAAGGATGTGAACACATTGGATAGAGTGCAGAAGAGGTTTACAAGAATGGTTCCAGGGATGAGAACCTTCAGTTATGAGGATAGATTGGAGGAGTTGGGACTGTTTTCCTTGGAGAGAAGAAGGCTAAGAGGAGATTTGATAGAGATGTTCAAAATCATGAGAGGGCTGGATAGAGTAGATAGGGAGAAGTTGTTCCCACTCATAAAAGGATCAGGAACGAGAGGACACAGATTTAAAGTGATTTGCAAAAGAAGCAAATGTGACTTGAGAAAAAACTTTTTCACAGAACGACTGGTTTGGGTCTGGAATACACTGCCTGGAAGTGTGGTGGAGGCAGGTTCAATCGAGGCATTCAAGAGGGCATTGGAAGATTATTTGAATAGAAACAAGGTGCAGGGGTACGGGGAAAAGGCAGGGCAATGGCACTAGCTTATAATGCTCATTTGGAGAGCTGGTGCAGACATGATGGGCTGAATGGCCTCCTTCTGTGCTGTTAAGATCCTGTGATTCTGTTTTACATCCTCCTATTGCAATTCTTAAGAGCATTTTGTAACATTTAGATCCTTTCCTTCTATTGCAGAAAGGATTGTAACTGTTGCTTAGATGCTATCATGAAAATATATTTTTATAAGGTTCTTGGGATTTATTGTAAAGTAGGAATAGTGGGGTCTGGATAGTGTGTCTGTGTGTGGGACTTAATTGAATTAAAGACAGCTGGTCTAAAAGCTTTGATGTATCAGAAGAGAAGCTAGATTTGAAATGCTAAATAAGTAAACATAGCCAAAGTTTTAGAATGTGAGGTGTAAAAAGAAAATTAGCATTTTGAGATAAACCAGAATAGTCGTGAATATCAAAGAGAGGGTGAAATGTTACACTTATCCAGAAGAAGCCAGTGTGTAATTTTTTTTCCCAAAGCTTACTGATAAAATTGTTTCTATGAAATATTTTTACTATTAGAAAGGTAAAGTACAAAGACCTATTGAAACAATGGGATTTACATTAAAAAGGAAAAAACATGTATAAAGGAGATGAGGTTATGTGTAAGGAAAGAAGGAATCCTAAGATCTAACATGTGAAAAGCCTCCAGCCTCTATGTACCAAACTGCTGCCAGTAGGAACCAAAGCTAAGAGAATACACGGTGAATACCCCTGTGCGCTTTGTCTGGGTCTGTTAGAATCTATTTTGTTTTTACTGTTGCTTTAACAGAGGTGTAACTGGGAGTTGGATTAATTAGGGAAGCTAGGAGTTATAGTAGTAATTTGTAGACCTATGTATGCGCTTAAAATTATTTCTTTTGTTAATAAATGTTTAACTTTATTTTATAAAACCCTCTAAGTCTCGGTAGACTCATTACATTCAAGGCAGGCATCTCGAATTCAAAATACAAATTGCAAAACAGTTGGGGCAGTTGTTTCAAGTTTCCCCCTGGGGTTTGAGCAGCTTAGCATTTAATATCCACTGTGCCATAAGAAAATTGGGGGACCTCTGCAGGATATGTTTGATATTCCTTGGTTAGTTTGGAGTTGGTGAATCTTAAAGTTACAAGTAAGAGAAGTACTTTGAATTCAGGAGTTGGTGTGAGGTTTTTTAAAAGTAGTTAGCCTGCAAAGTGGCTTTGGCAGTTGCTAAGACTTGTCTGGGAGTTGAAGTTGTAATTTTGGTTGGTTTACAAAAGGTAAATAAAGCTAAATTAATGGAATTGGCAGATAAGTAACAATTAGGATTATCTGCAGGGGTAAGGAAATCAGATATAATTGAAGGTATAACACAGCATTTAAAATTGGAATGAATACCCGGGAGACGGAGTTCCCCAAGGGGTGGGTCATGGGAATGGGCTCAAAATTGGAATTAGACGCAGCAGAAAAAGAAAGGGCAGAAAAAGAAAAGGAAAGAGAAAGGGCACTCCAAAGGGAACAGGCAGAAAGACAGGAGAGAGAAAGAAAACAGGAAAGGGAATTAGAAATGACGAGGTTAGAAATGGAGGAAAGAGAGAGAGAATTCCAGCTTAAAATGCTGGCATTTAAAGAAGAAACACCAGAAGGTGCAGAAGGACTTATTTCCAGATCAGACTCTAGTGGGGATATGTTTAAATTTGTACAAGCTCTTCCAAAGTTTGAGGAAAGAGATGTTGAAGCATTTTTTATTTCATTTGAGAAGATAGCTAAACAGATGAAATGGCCATAGGAACTTAAAGAAAAATGGACATTGTTGTTACAATCCAGGGTGGTGGGTAGAGCACATGAGGTTTGTGCTTCATTGTCAGAAGAAATGTCGGTGAACTATGATGTGGTAAAAGAAAGGCTATTTTGAGTGCATATGAGTTGGTTCCTGAGGCATACCGGTAGAAATTTAGGAATATGAGAAATCAGCCTGGGCAAACTTATATTGAGTTTGAGAGAGTAAAACGATGTAGTTTTTACGGGTGGATACGGGCAGTAAAGATAGAGATGATATATGCAGTGCTTAGAGAAGAAACTCTTTTGGAAGAATGTAAAGATTCAATTCCTTTGGCAGTGAGAACTCATGTGGAGGAACAGAGGGTTGAAACGGGAAGACAAGCAGCAGAAATAACTCAATCATCAGCTACTTCATAGAGCTAAACCTTTTTTCTTCACGCATTTAAATCAGAGAAGGATAGAAAGTGGGAAGGTGAAAGGAAGGTGGGTAGTCAGGGAAGAGAAGGAGTAGGTAGAAATTCCTAGTAAGTGTTTTGTCAGAATAAAAAGAAAGGTGCTGAGGGTAGCGGTGATACTCAAAAATTGAGGTGTTTTCTTTGTAATAAAGTTGGATACACAAAGCCAGTCTGCTGGAAATTGCAGGGAAAATCTGTTGGGATTATTGAGGTGCAGAAAAATTCTGGAAGTAAAAGTAATATGGGTTCTGAGATTCAGGCACAGGAAAAAACAGTGGTTTGTGTATAGGTAAACAAGAAGAATCAGTGATAGGTAAATAAGTGGGAATGTGTTCACAGTTTACCGAAGAGAATTCTGAGGAACAGGTTTCAGAAATGTTTAAAGATTTTATATGTGAAGGGAAAGTCTTTCCATGTATACAGAGTGGTGTAGGTAAAGATGTTAAAATTTTAAGAGATACAGGGGCTACTCAATACTTAATGTTGTGGGATAGTGACATTTGTTGTTCAGAAGGAACAGATGATAATAAGTGAGGTTCATGGTGTTGCTAAACCTATTCCATTGTAGAAGGTAAATTTAAAAATAAGTGGAAAACAAGGTGGAGTAGTGGAAAAATTGCCCATTACAGGGGGTCAATTTATTTTGCGTAATAATATAGCTGGGTCCCAAATGTGGGTGATGTTTATGGTAGTTGAGCAGCCTGTAGAAGACTTTTCACCAGAAGTGTTGCAGAGGGAGCATCCTGGATTTGTAGATTGTGTGATAACAAGGTCAGGCTCATAGGTTGAAACAAGAAGAACAGGAAGTTAAAAGGCAGAGAGAAGGTACGGAAGTCCAATTAACTAGCACTGTATTTAAGAACATTGTTCAGGAAGAAAGACAGCAAGACAATGCAGCTGAGGTGTTCAACTCAAGGCAGTTGGTAGAGTTACAGAAAAACGATGCGCAAATAAAACAGTTCCATCAAACAGCTTACTCAGAAAGAGAGGCAGAATGTATTCCAGAATGTTATTACCTTAAGGGTAATGTTTTAATGACAAAACAGAGGTCTTGTCATGATTCAGCAAATGAAAGCTGGAGGGAAGTACATCAGATTGTTATACCATTTGCAAAAGAAACGAGATTCTGAGGATAGCTCATGAAATTCCAATGGGTGGACACTTAGGAATTAGAAAGACACAGGCAAAAATACAGAAACATTTTTATTGGCCTGGATTGCATAGGGATGTAGTCAAATTCTGTAGTACATGTCACACATGTCATGTGATAGGCAAACCACAAGTAGTGATTAAACCAGCACCTTTAATTCCAATTCAAGCATTTGAAGAACCTTTTACTAGGGTCATGATTGATTGTGTAGGACCCCTCTCTAAGACTAAAAATGGAAATCAGTGCTGACTGACAATAATAGATGTGTCCACAAGATTTCCTGAAGCGATACCTTTGAGAAATATGACAACAAAGAGAATTGTGGAAGAGTTGACTAAATTTGTTGCAAGATATGGCTTACCTAAAGAAATACAATCAGATCAGGGTTCAAATTTCATGTCATAGCTGTTTAAGGAAGTAATGAACAGTTTGGGGATAAAACAATTTAAATCAACCTGAGTCACAAGGGGCTTTGGAAAGGTGGCATCAAACTTTAAAAACTATGATGGGGGCGTATAGTCAGGATCATCCACAGGATTGGGATGGGGAATTCCATTCTTATTATTTGTTATTAGCGATGCGCCTAATGCATTGACTAGTTTTAGTCCTTTTGAACTAGTTTATGGTTATGAGGTAAGGGGACCACTGAAATTGATTCATGAGAAATTGGTGGGTCAAAATTCAGAAACTACTCTCCTGGATTATGTATCAAACTTCAGAGAGAGATTGGACAGAGCATGTGAGTTAGCTAGATATCACGGCAAGTGATGAAAGTGAAGGCAGACAGGAAAGCTGCAGCTCATATTTTTGTTTCTGGGGTAAACGTGCTAGTTCTGTTACCTGTACTGGGTGACTAGTTAAAGGCAAGGTTTAGTGGGCCTCACCGGATTGAAAAGAAACTGAGTGACGTAAATTATTTCATAAATACTCCAGATAGAAGCAAGAAGTAGAGGGTGTGTCTTGTAAATATGCTTAACAAATATTTGACAGGGAAGAGGACCAAAAGAAGGTGTTAGTGGTGGTAGAGAAAGAGGTAGAAATGCAGGATTCTGAAATTGATATTCCTCTAATCAAATTGGATAATGAGGGGGTACTTGAAAATTTAAATGTAATATTGAGTTACCTTCTAGACAAGTGTCAAAGTGATTTGGAGAAGCCATTTGTGGGAATAAGCTGGGGAGGACAAGTTTAGCTATACATGATATATGTATAGAAGTTTCATCTTCGATATGGCAACATCCTTATAGATTAAATCCGGCAAAGTTATCGCAAGTACAGAGAAAAATTGAATTCATGCTTCAAAATAACATAATTGAGTCTAGTTGCTGTAACTGGAGCTTGCCTATTGGCACCCAAACTGGATGGAACACACAGACTGTGTATGGTCTATCAGAAGGTGAATGCGATGTCAAAACCGGATTCATATCCTATACCATGGTTGGAAGATTGCATTGAGAAAGTGGGACAATTAAAATTTATCACAAAATTGACTTACTAAGAGGATATTGGCAAGTACCGTTATCAGAGAGAGCAAAGGAGATATTGGTTTTTGTGACGCCAGATGGACTATACCAATCTCAAGTTTGGTATGAAAAATGCACCTGCAACATTTCAAAGACTGACAAATAAAGTAATTGCAGGACCGAGCAATTGTGCTGTTTATATTGGCGACTTGATAGTTTTCAGTCATACGTGGGAGGAGCATTTACAACACCTGGAAGAATTGTTTTGTCGATTACAAGAATCTAATTTGGTGATGAACTTGGTTAAAAGTGAATTTGCAAAAATGCAAGTTACATATTTTGGCCATACTATTGGACATGGTAAGGTGGCTCTGAGAGATGTGAAAGTCAAGGCTATTTTAGATTTCCCCATGCCTACAACAAAATGAGAAGTTGAGATTTTTGGGCATAAGTAGGTTTTACCAGAAATTTGTACCAAATTTTAGCCAAGTGGTTGCTCCATTGACTGAACTATTAAAAAAGAACAAGAAGTTTCAATGGGCACAGGAGTGTCAGAAGGCAGTTAATAGTTTGAAAACTGTATTGACTACAACACCAGTTTTGGCAGTACCCAATTATGCCAAGCAATTCAAGTTGGCCATTGACGCAAGCGATAGGCATTGGGGCTGTATTGTTACAAGAAGGTGACACTGGAATTGAGAAACCGATAGGGTATTTTTCACGGAGGTTGAATGTACAACAGAGAAGATAAAAAAGGAGATTTTGGGTCTGGTGTTAGCATTGCAACATTTTGAGATTCATGTGGCAAACAATTCATCAGAAACAATTGTTTGTGCAGACCACAATCTTTTAAAGTTTCTGGACAAATTTCGAGACAAAAGTGCAAGGCTATTCAGATGGAGTTTATTACTGCAACCATTAAATCTACAACTTATCCAGCCACACATATAAGAAAACCTGATTGCAGATGCATTGTCAAGAGTTTGAAGCTTTAAGGGGGAATGATTTTGATGTATATATACTGTAATAAGTATAGGAGATAATGCAAGATGGTTGAGAAAATGAAGGCATCTTTTAAAATTATGACGTTTCATTTTTCAAAAGGAGGAGAGTGTCATGAAAATATAATTTTATAAGGTTATTAGGATTTATTGTAAAGTAGGAATGGTGGGGGTCTGGATAGTGTGTGTGTGCATGTGTGCGTCTTGATTGAATTAAAGACAGCTGGTCTGAAGGCTTTGATACATCAGAAGAGAAGCTAGGTTTGAAATGCTAAATATGTAAGCATGGCTGAAATTTTAGAATGTGAGGTATAAAAGGAAAATTTGCATTTTGAGATAAACCAGAGTAGTCATAAATTTCAAAGAGAGGGTGAAATATTACACTTAGCCAGAAGAAGCCAAACAGGGTGTTTATTTTTCCCAAAATTTGCTGATAAAATTGTTACTATGAAAGATTTTTTATTATTAGAAAGGTAAAGTCCAAAGACATATTGAAACAATGGGATTTACATTAAAAAGGAAGGAGCATGTGTAAAGGAGATGAGATTATGTGGAAGGCAAGAAGGCATCCTAGGATCTAACAAGTGTGAAAAGCTCTATGTACCAAGCTGCTGCCTGTAGGAACCGAAGCTAAGAGAATTCACCGTGAATATCCCTGTCCAAGGTATCGAATGCTTTGCCTGGGTCTGTTAAAATCTATTTTGCTTTTACTGTTGCCTTAATGGAGCTGTAACTGGGTGTTAGATGAATTAGGGGAGCTAGAAGTTATCATAGTAGTAATTTGTAGACCTATGTATTTGCTTAAAATTATTTTTTATTAATAAATGTTTAACTTAGTTTCATAAAAACCTCTAAGTCTTGGTAGACTCATTACACTACTGAATTCTAGACAGGCATCTCAAAATCAAAATACAAATTACAAAACAGTTGTGGCAGTTGTTTCAAGTTTCCCTCTGGGATTTGGGCACTTAGCATTTACCATCTGCTGTGCCATAGCAGATGCCATAAACAATGGAGAAAACCATTATAGGTTATGGATTTGTGGAATATCCTTTTGTGGATATGTAGCATTACAGCTACAGTCCATTCTTGAATCCTTGAAAGAAATACTAATGAGCAAGCCCTACTTCTGATAGAAAATAAAATACAAATTGCATCTAAACAACATCAAGCTGTTTTTAGTGCTATGGATCCCACTATTCAATACATAATTCAAGGAGCCACATTTTCCTTTTCAACACTAAAGCAAAATACTGTGGATGCTGGAAATCAGAAATAAAAAATCAAAAACGCTGGAAATGCTCAGCAGGTCAGGCAGCATCTGTGGAGAGAAACATACTTAGCATTTCAGCTCAATGACCCACCATCAAAGCAGCGAGAATTCTTGAGTCAAAGCGACAAATGTTTGGACAGTCAAAGCGACGAATGTTTGGGCAGTCAAAGCGGTGAGAGTTTGGGCAGTCAAAGCAGTGAAATAATAATAATATAAACACAGGCAGGACTGGAGGAATTAATTAAAATTTAATTAGTAAAATAATTGATTCAACGAAGGGGATGTAGCTTCATTATGTGGGAGCTTGTGCCTGCCAGTGTGATCCAAGGCAAACACGTAGCAGAAAGCGTCTGCAGCCTGAAGAACTTCGTCTCGGAGTTAATGAGCTGATGTCTGAGCTTCGGACACCAGGGAAAGTTACCTGGACATTTTGTTCTAGGAGGAAATTACACCTCTTAAGCCAGGGTCTTCTGATTTGGTCCATGGTCAGGGACAAGATGGTATGACTGCGAGTGAGGCAGGAATGGGGATCGACAAGGTAGAAGTGGAGGAGCCTCAGTCTTTGCAATTATGCAACAAGTTTGAGGTTCTCCCAACTTGTATGGATGAAAGTGGAGGCTGCAGCGTGGATGAGTGAGCTGACTTTGGACCATGATACAGGAAGCTATTCAAACGGGGGGAGTTAATAACGATGTAGTGGTAGTATGGGACTGTATAGTCAGAGGATAGAGACAGTTCTCTGTAGCCAAGAATGCGTGTCCAGAAGGCTGTGTTGCCTGCCAGGGTTCAGGACATCTGCTCTGGGCTGGAGAGGAACCTGTAGTGGGATGGGGTGGATCCAGTTGTCATGGTCCACGTAGATACCAACAATATAGATAGGACTAGGAAAGAGATTCTGCTTAGGAAGTATGAGCAGCTAGGGGCTAATTTAAAAAGCAAAACCTCAAAGGTCTCTGGATTATTACCTGTGTAATGTGCAAATTGGTGTAGGGTAATAAGATTACAGAATTCACTGTGTGGCTCAAAGATTGGTATGGAAGAAATGGGTTTCAATTCATGGGGCACTAGCACTAGTACTGGGGAAAGTTGGAGCTATTGCATTGGGGTGGTCTTCACCTGAACCGTGCTGGCACCAATGTTTTGGCAAGTCATATAACTTAAGAACATAAGACCATAAGACATAGGAGCAGAAATTAAGCCATTCGGCCCATCGAGTCTGCTCCGCCATTCAATCATGGCTGATAAGTTTCTCAACCCCATTCTCCCGCCTTCTCCCCGTAACCTTTGATCCCCTTACCAATCAAGAACCTATCTATCTCAGTCTTAAATACACTCAATGACCTGGCCTCCACAGCCTTCTGTGGCAATGAATTCCATAGATTCACCACTCTCTGGCTAAAGAAGTTTCTCCTCATCTCTGTTCTAAAAGGTCTTCCCTTTACTCTGAGGCTGTGCCCTCGGGTCCTAGTCTCTCCTACTAATGGAAACATCTTCCCCATGTCCATTTTATCCAGGCCTTTCAGTATTCTGTAAGTTTCAATCAGATCCCCTCTCATCCTTCTAAACTCCATCGAGTATAGACCCAGAGTCCTCAAACGTTCCTCATATGTTAAGTCTTTCATTCCTGGGATCATTCTCGTGAACCTCCTCTGGACCCTCTCCAGGGCCAGCACATCCTTCCTGAGATACGGGGCCCAAAATTGCTCACAATATTCTAAATATGGTCTGTCCAGAGCCTTATAAAGCCTCAGCAGCACATCCCTGCTTTTATATTCTAGTCCTCTCGAAATAAATGCCAACATTGCATTTGCCTTCCTAACTATCGACTCAACCTGCAAGTTAACCTTAAGAGAATCCTGGACTAGGACTCCCAAGTCCCTTTGCACTCCAGATTACTGAATTCTCTCCCCATTTAGAAAATAGTCTATGCCTCTATTCTTCCTACCAAAGTGCAT
The DNA here is from genome assembly GCF_964194155.1 of Cetorhinus maximus. NCBI lineage: Eukaryota > Metazoa > Chordata > Chondrichthyes > Lamniformes > Cetorhinidae > Cetorhinus > Cetorhinus maximus. Next base: position 57,047,931 of record NC_135898.1, read on the forward strand.
GACCTCACACTTCCCCACGTTGTATTCCATTTGCAACTTCTTTGCCCATTCTCCTAACCTGTCCAAATCCTTCTGCAGCCTCCCCGCCTCCTCAATACTACCTGTCCCTCCACCTATCTTTGTATCATCTGCAAACTTAGCCAGGATGCCCTCAGTTCCTTCAACTAGGTCATTAATGTATAAAGTGAAAAGTTGTGGTCCCAACACTGACCCCTGCGGAACTCCACTAGTCACCGGCCGCCATCCTGAGAAGGACCCCCTTATCCCCACTCTCTGCCTCCTGCCAGACAGCCAATCTTCTATCCATGCTAGTACCTTGCCTCTAACACCATGGGCTCTTATCTTACTGAGCAGCCTCCTGTGCGGCACCTTGTCAAAGGCCTTCTGGAAGTCCAAGTAGATAACATCCATTGGCTCTCCTTTGTCTAACCTACTCGTTACCTCCTCAAAGAATTCTAACAGATTTGTCAGGCATGACCTCCCCTTGATGAAACCATGCTGACTTTGCCCGATTTTACCATGCACATCCAAGTATTCTGAAATCTCATCCTTAATAATGGACTCTAAAATCTTACCAACGACCGAGGTCAGGCTAATCGGCCTGTAATTTCCCATCTTTTGCCTCATTCCCTTCTTAAACAGGGGGGTTACATTAGCGATTTTCCAGTCCTCTGGGACCCTCCCTGATTCCAGTGATTCCTGAAAGATCACCACTATCGCCTCCACTATCTCTTCAGCTATCTCCTTCAGAACTCTGGGGTGTAATCCATCTGGTCCAGGTGATTTATCCACCTTCAGACCTTTCAGTTTTCCTAGCACCTTCTGCTTGGTAATGGCCACCATACTCACCTCTGCCCCCCGACTCTCTTGAACTTTGGGGATGTCAATCGTGTCTTCCACTGTGAAGACTGACGCAAAGTACCTATTCAGTTCCTCCGCCATTTCTTTATTCCCCACTACTACTTCTCCAGCGTCATTTTCCAGCGGCCCAATGTCCACTTTTGCCTCTCACCCTTTATATATCTAAAAAAAACTCTTGCAATCTTCTTTTATGTTACTGGCTAGTTTACCCTCATATTTAATCTTCTCCCTCCTTATTTCTTTTTTAGTTGTCTTTGTAGGCTTCCCAATCCCCTGGTTTCCCACTGCTCTTCGCCACATTGTATGCTTTCTCTTTAGCGTTTATGCTGTCCCTGACTTCCCTTGTCAGCCATGATTGCCTCGTCCTCCCTTTAGTATGCTGCTTCTTCCTCGGGATGAATTTTTGCTGTGTCTCCCAAATTACTCCCAGAAACTCCTGCCATTGCTGTTCCACTGTCTTTCCTGCTAGGCTCATCTCCCAGTCAATTCTGGCCAGCTCCTCCCTCATGCCTCTGTAGTTGCCTTTATTCAACTGTAATACGGTTACATCTGATTCCAGCTTTTTCCTTTCAGAATTTACCCTGCAATTTATCGTATTATGGTCACTTCCTCCTTAAGGGTTCCTTCACCTTAAGCTCCCTTATCAAATCTACCTCATTACACATCACTAAATCTAGAATTGCCTGTTCCCTAGTGGGCTCCACCACAAGCTGCTCCAAAAAGCTATCTCATAGACATTCCACAAATTCCTTTTCTTGGGATGCACTACCAACCTGATTTTCCCAGTCTACCTGCATATTGAAATCCCCCATGATCACTGTAACCTTGCCTTTCTTACACACCTTTTCTATCTCCTGGTGTATCTTGTGCCCCACATCCTGACTACTGTTCGGAGGCCTGTACATAACTCCCATTATGGTTTTTTTACCTTTGCAGTTCCTCAACTCTACCCACACAGATTCTACATCACCTGACCCTACATCATTTCTTGCTATTGATTTAATTTCATTTCTTACTAACAAAGCAACCTCACCCCCTCTGCCAACCTGCCTATCTTTTTGATAGGATGTATATCCTTGGATATTTAGCTCCCAGTCCTGATCCCCTTGCAGCCATGTCTCTGTAATGCCCACCACATCATACCTGCCAATTTCAATCTGCGCCACAAGCTCATTTACCTTATTTAGTATACTGCGTGCATTCAGATACAACACCTTCAGTCCTGTATTTCCCGTCCCCTTTCTCATTGTTGTCCCTTTATCTGATGTGCTTGAAGTTAGATTCCTAGCCCTTTCCAAACACTCTGTCCTATTTTGTGTTCTGGAGACTTTAATAGCCTCTCCTGGGCTCTCCTTTCTTTTCAGTTTTTTCATAATTTTCCATGAAGTAGAATCCACCCCCCCACACGCTAACCTGCTGCTTTGTTTCCCATTAGTCATACTTCTTGGAGTTTTACACTTCCCTTCCCCCCCCACTTTCTAGTTTAAAGTCCTGTTGACCACCCTATTTACCTTTTTCGCTAGAACATTGGTCCCAGATCGGTTCAGGTGGAGACCGTCCCAACAGTACAGATCCCACCTGTTCCAATACTGATGCCAGTGCCCCACGAAATGGAACCCCTCTTTCCCGCACCACTCCTTTAGCCACGTGTTTACTTCCCTTATTCTCGCGTCCCTATGCCAATTTGCATGTGGCTCGGGTAGTAATCCGGAGATTATAACCCTTGAGGACCTGTTCTTTAATTTAGTTCCTAGTTCCTGATAATCCCCAAACGGGTCCTCTTTCCTAGTCTTACCTATGTTATTTGTCCCGACGTGGACCACAACAACTGGATCCTCCCCCTCCCTCTCCAATATCCTTTCAAGCATGTCAGAGATGTCCCTCACCCTGGCACCGGGCAGGCAACATACCATGCGGAACTCTCGATCCTGCTTACAAAGGAAGCTATCAATTCCCCTAATTATACAGTCCCCTACAACTACAACTTGTCTTGGGCGATAGAGAGGGCTTTAAACTAAATAGTGGTGGCAATGGATCAAGTGAGGGAAGATGTGACAAAGGGAGAAGACCAGGCAAGAGAACAAGGTACCAATAAGGGTAATGAAAATCAGAGTGTGGCAGGAAGGGACGGAGCATAAAAACTTAAGAGTACACCAGCAAATAAGGCTAGTGGTTGCAAAAATAGTTTAAAAAAAAGACAGAATTAAAGGCTCTGGATCTGAATGCGCATTGCATTTGTAACAAAATGGATGAATTATGAGCTCAAATAAAAATAAATATGTTTGATCTGATAGCCATTACAGAGATGTGGCTGCAAAATGACAAATGCTGAGACCTGAATATTCAAGGATACATGACATTTTGCAAGGACAGGAAGCTAGGAGGAGGTAATCGGGTAGCTCTGTTAATTAAGGGTGACAGTACAATAGTGAGAGATGACCTTAGTTCTAAAGGTCAAGATGTAGAATCAGTTTGGGTAGAGATAAGAAATAGAAAAGGTAAGAAGTCACTTGTGGGAGCACTTATAAGTCCATGAAAAGTAACTACGTGTAGGATGGGGTATACAAGAAGAGATAATGGGGGCTCATGAGAACGGTAAGGTGAAAATTATGGGTAATTTTAATATATGTATGGATTGGACGAATCAGATTGACAAAGATAGCCTGGAAGCTGACTTCATGGAGTGTTTTTGGGATAGTTTTTTAGAGCAGCATTTTCTAGAGCCAACCAGAGAGCAGGCTATTCTAGACCTGGTAATGTGTAAGGAGACAGGATTAATTAGTGACCTCATAACAAAGGAGCCACTAGGTAGCACTCGATCATAACATGATTGAATTTCACATTTAGTTTGAGGGAGAGAGGAGTGGGTCTAAGACTAGTATTTTAAACTTAAATAAAGGCAATTACAAGGCTATGAAAACAGAGTTGGCTGAAGTGAACTGGGAAATTAGGTTAAGGGATAGGTCAGTAGAGATGCAGTGGAAGACATTTAAGCAGATATTTCATAACACTCAGTAAAGATACATTCCAGTGGCAAAGTAAAGACTCTAAGAGAAGGATGTATTATTTGTGGCTAACTAAGGAAGTTAAAGGTAGTATCAAATTGAAAGAAAAATCGTACAATTCCGTGAAAATTACTGGCAGGTCAGAAAATTGGACAGCACATAAAAAACAGCAAAGAATGACTTAAAAAAAAAAATAGAGGGAGAAATTAGAATCTGAGAGAAAGCTAGCTAGAAATATAAAAACAGATAGTAAGAATTTCTATAGGTATTTTAAAAGGAAAAGAGTAACTAAAGTGGGCATTGGTCCTCCAGAGAGAGAGTCTGAGGAATTAATAATGAGAAATAAGGAAATGGCGGATTCATTGAACAGATATTTTGTGCCTGTCTTCACTGTAGGAGACACAATATCCAAAAATAATTGTAAATCAAGAGGTGAAAGGGAGGGAGGAACTTAAAACACTTACAATCACCAGGAAAAGGGTGCTGAGAAAATTATTAGAATTCATGGTTCAAGTCCCCAGATCCTGATAGAGTTCATCCTAGGGTCTTAAAAGAAGTGGCAGGTGAAATCAGTAGGTACATTAGTTTTAATTTTCCAAAATTCCCTAGATTCTGGAAAGGTTCCATTAAATTGGAAAATAGGGAATGTAACTCCTCTATTCAAAAAAGGAGGAACGCAAAAAGCAGGAAATTACAGGTCAGTTAGCCTAACATTTGTTATAGGAAAATGCTGGAATCTGTTAATAAGGATGTTGTAGCAAGGCACTTAGAAAATCTTAATACAATTTCAGCATGGTTTTGTGAAAGAGGAATCGTGTTTGACTAATTTATTCTTTTGAGGAAGTAACAAGTGACGTGGGTAAAGGGGAATCTGTAGATGTGGTGTATTTGGATTTCCAGAAGGCATTTGACAAGGTGCCACATGAAAGATTGCTACACAAAATAATAGCTCATGATGTAGGGGGTAACATATTAGCATGGATAGAAAATTAGTTAGCTAACAGGAAACAAACAGTAGAGAGATGGTGTAGTGGTAAAGTCACTGGAAGAGTAATCCAGAGGCCCAGGGGGCAAGGGTTCAAATCCCGCCACAGCAACTGGTGGAATTTAAATTCAATTAATAATCTGGAATTGAAAAGCCATTCTCAGTAATGGTGATTGTTGTAAAAACCCATTTGTTCACTAGTGTCCTTTAGGGAAGGAAATCTCTATCCTTTCCATGCCTAGTCTGGCGTACATGTGACTCCAGAGCAATGTGGTTGACTCTTAACTGTCTGTGAAATGGTGTAGCAAGCCACTCAGTTCAAGGGCAATTAGGAATGGACAACAAATGTTGGCCTTGTCAATGATGCTCGTATCCCATGAAAGAATAAAGTTTTTAATAGGGTCATTTTCAGGTTGACAAAATGTAATGAATGGAGTGCCACAGGGATCTGTGCAGGGGCCTTAACTATTTGCAATCTACGCCAATGATTTGGCTGAAGGGACCAAACATATAGTTGCTAAATTTGCTGCTGACACAAAAATAGGTAGGAGAGTAAGTTGTGAAGAGGACATAAGGAGTCTGCAAAGGGATATGGATAAATTAATAAAAAATGTGGCAGATGGCATATAATGTGGGAAAATGTGATCTTGTCCACTTTGATAGGAAGAATAGAAAATGGAGGGAGATTGCAGAACTCTGCAGTGTAGAGGGATTGGGGTGTCCTGGTACATGAATCACAAAAAGTTAGAATGCAGGTAAAGAAAGTGACTAGAAGGGCAAATGGAATGTTGTCGTTATTGCAAAGGAAATAGAATATAAATGTAGGGAAGCTTTGCTACAGTTGTTTTGGGTGTTGGTGAGACCACATCTACAGTACTGTGTATAGTTTTGGTCTCCTTATTAAGGGTAACATTTCATTGGAAGCAGCTCAGAGAAGGTTCACTCGACTGATTCCTGGGATGAAGGGCTTATCTTATGAGGAAAGGTTGAATTTAGAAGAATGAGAGGTGCTCTTATTGAGACATAAAAGATCCTGAGGGGGCTTGACAGGGTGGATGCTCAGAGGATGTTTCCCCTTGAGGGAGAGACTAGAACTAGGAGAGACAGTTTAAAAATAAGGGGTCTCCCATTTAAGACAGAGATGAGGAGAATTTCTTTTCTCTGAGGGTCATTAGCCTGTGGAATTTTCTTCCTCGGAGAGTAGTGGAGGCAGGGCCAGTGAATATTTTTAATGCCGAGTTAGATAGATTCTTGATTGCCAAGGGAGTCAAAGGTTATAGGGCATAAACAGGAAAGTAGAGGCCACAATCAGATCAGCCATGATCTTATCAAATAGCAGAACAGGCTCGAGGGGCCAAATGGCCTACTCCTGCTCCTGATTCATATGTTCGTATGTCCTCTCCATTTCACTTGGTTACAGTTTATCGGGTTGTATGTGGAATTTCAATGGCAGTTACTAATCTTTCCTTTCACTGGAAAATGTTGCTTGGCAATTGTCCAAGTCTACAAGTACAGGGAACAATATTGTCTGAGTAATAGCATTAGGAGGTACCTGCCCTACTTGTAGAGAAAATGGGGACAATTCCAGCAGCCTTTATTGTAATACAGACAGAACTGGACAACATTTACATCAGGAAACCAGGTATCAACAATGGCACCCTTGACCAAGGGGATCCTGGCTCAGTATAACTTGTTCTTCACAAAAATAATAATAAACAATGGACAAGCTATGTCTCCTTCTGTCAGTGGGTCGTTTTATTCAGCTTAAATAAAATAGCCTCTAACTATCTTCCAGCGGTTCTTCTGAACCCGGTGAAAGTTTTCCCTTGCAGCTTTCTGCTTAAAAACCTGACTGGTTGCCTGTGCCTCTGTCATTATATTCACAACAAAACAGGAAGGCCGAGGCCAGACAACCCCTGTCAATATGATGGTCTACCTCATTGGCAACTTATTTTTCACTTTTAAAAACTTCGGTGAATATACTTTGTATTAAGTCAAAACGCTTAAATCTAACTTTTTGAGAAAATGCCACAAGCCCTTTTCTGCTTAATGACATCATAAGTCCTTCTTTCTTTTTATGCACGGGAGCTGACTGGTAACAATTCAGATGCCCAGATAAAAGTATCAATTGTTCCCATCTTTAAATTTTAAATGTGATTTGATTTAGTAAAATGGTGGGCCCAGGTCCTGCAATCTCACTTATGCTGCTGCCAGTTCAAGAGTTTAGCAGCAAACACTTTTTCTGCTCAACCTCATGTTGACACTGTTTCTTCTTGAATTGAAACAATTTGTATTTATATAGCACGTGGAAAAAGATTTACTTTTAACATAGAAAACTAAACCAAAACATTTCACAGAGGTGTAATGAAAGATAAATGAATGCTGAACCAAAGAAGATAATAACAACTGCTGGGGAATTTGAAAGGAGTTAGGAAAATGCTGTATAGTAGGAGTCAAAAACAGTTGTAGGAATATTTCATCAGAAGGAAGGTTCTTTAGTTGCATGACCCACAAGGTCATTTCACAGATCATGAAATATTTCCAGATCAACAGCCTTGTTAAGTTGCATTCCACATGAACATAGTTACTGCCACAACTGCAGTGCATGAAGATAGAGTGATCTCCCTGGGCTGTGAGATACTTTTTTTCATATGTATCTGCTTTCAGATTTTCTTGACACATGAAGGAAACTCCTCAAAATGTTGGCATGCCGCATGTTGCTGGTGCTTTGATCCACATGACATTATTTGCAAACAAAATAATTCTTCTTCTGCTTGTTTACTCAGTGCAAGTTAAAGGGTCACAAATGTTTGGTAAACTTTTTTGTTCTGGATAGAGCAAATCCAAACTGCTGTGAATCGTTTTCATAATAATGGCCATTGTGTAAGTGACAGATTGATGTATTTCAGATCATTTATTCTGTTGTTTTTAAATTGAAAGATGCCAATTTTCATCAAGGCAATGCTTTTTAATGCATGGGACTAGAAAAGTTTCCAATCAATGTAGCAGCAAAAGTGACACCACCTACTGAAATGGGTTCTGTGTTCATCCTGTGTTCAAAATTTCAAAGTGATACATTCTGTCTTATTGCTGAAATGAGTGCTTTGTCTTTTGTTATATTTGACCTATGCAGGTTTAATAGGTAAAAAGAGCAATATATCGAAAAACCAGTTCATTCTTTCAATATTAACAGCAGCCTAATTTTACAACAACAACCCCAATTTCTGTAGTGCCTTTGAAGTAATAAACTGTCCCAAGGTGTTTCTCTCTCTCTCTTCAGGTACCATTGGCAAGCATGGACTTCCATATGTTGGTCCATGGTTATGCTTGACAAGATACTGCAGTGGTTTGCCATTGCCTTCTGCAGGTTCTGGCTGGCCAGGATACTCTCCAGCTCTTACCGCCCACCATAGGCATATTGGAAGGATTTGCAGGTTGATAATTGACTTGTTTGCCCACACTATGAAAGCACCTTCCGTGGTCATCAAGTTGTAGAATGGGACTCGAACTTGGGGCTTCTGGCTCAGAGGCAGGGACACTGCTACAGTGCCACAAGAGCTTGCTCCTTTGTAAGAATGTTATATAGCAAAATTTGACACTGGACCACTTAAGGCGATATGAAGGCAGATGATCAAAAATTTGGTTAAAGAAGTAGGTTTTAAGGAGGGTCTTAAAGCAAGGAAGAGGTAGAAGAAGGTGGAGAAGTTTATGGATGGAGTTCCAGGGCTAAGGGCCCAGCAGCTGAAGACATGGCCAATGGAGGAACAATTAAAATCAGGAATGTTCAGGATGCCAGCATTAGAGGAGTGCAGATATCTCGGACAGTTGTAGAACAGGAGGAGATTATAAAGAGAGGGAGAGGTGAGGCCATTGTGAGATTTCAAAACCAGGATAAGGATTTTTAAATCGAGGCATTGCTTAACCAGGAGCCAATGTAGTGAGGAGAGAGATAATAGGGGAATAGGACTGGTGCAAGTCAGGATTTGGGAAGCAGACTTTTGGATTACGTTGCGTTTGCGGAGGGTAGAATGTGGGAGGCCAGCCAGGAGTACATTAGAAGTCAAGCCTAGAGGTAACAAAGGCATGGATGAGGGTTTCAGCGGCAGACAAGCTGAGGCAGGGACAGAGTAGGGAGATGTTATAGCAATGGAAATTGGTGATCTTAGTGATGGTACAGATCTGTGCTTAGAACTTCATTTTCAGGTAAAAATGACGCCAAGGTTGCAAAGACTAGTTCAGCATCTGACAGTTGCCAGGGGGAGTGATGGAATCAATGCGAGCAGACAGAGTTTGTAGCAGGGTCAAAAGACAATGGTTTTGGCCTTTGCTTTATATTGTTTGAAGCAAATTTCTGCTCATCCATTACTGGATGTCAGATAAACATCTGATAATTTAGAAACAATGGAGGAGTCGGGAGAGGTGATGTAAGGTACAGCTGGGTGTTGTCAACATCGATATGAAATGTAATGCTGTGATTTTGGATGATGCTGCCAAGGAGCAACACATAGATGAAAAATTGGAGGGGCATCAGAGATAACGGTGCGGGAGCAGGAAGAGAAGTCATTGCAGTGATTCCCTGGCTACAATTAGATAAGAATGGAACGAGACGAGTGCTGAGTTCAGTACTTTGGAGGAATATAAATGCTTTGGATTCTAACTTGTTTGGTCATCATTATAGGTTTAATGAGGAAGCTTGTTGAAAGTTGAAAAATATTTGCTGTTAATATTTTAAGTGAATACCTAATAAGATTAGGTATTTTTGGAAAAAGTATTTTCTGGAAACTAGATTCAATCAGTACATACAGATTAACAACTTCAGTTGCAGGGTTTAGAAAAGTAATTTTGGCTTTGGTGAAAAGTAATTTGTCTTTGCAGATTGTTTTATGAGACACCCAGATTTAGGAATTAAATTGTGTTACTATATGGAAGGTTAACATGTTTGTAAAAAAATTATTTTGCCAATTATTTTTGTGTTAATCCGTTCAACATGAACAACAGTAACAACCTGAGGGAGACGGTGGCATAGTGGTAATGTCACTGGACTAGTAATTCAGTGGCCTAGGCTAATGCTATAGGAACACGGGTTCAAATCTGATCATGGCAGCTGATTGTATTTAAATTCAATTAATAAAAATCTGGAATTGAAATCTAGTCTCAGTAATAGTGACCATGAAACTATCAAATAAGCTATTGTCGTAAAAACCCATCTGGTTCACTGATGCCCTCCTTATCCGGTTTGGCTTACGTGTGATTCCAGACTCTCAGCAATGTGGTTAACTGCCCTCTGAAATGGCCTAGCAAGCTGCACAGTTCAAGGCCATTTTGGCAAGGGCAGCATTTGTTGCCCCTTCCTATGATGCCCACATCCCATGAAAGAATAAATTTTTTTAAAACTTAGCTTTATAAGGCACACTTACCTTAATAAAATGTCCCACTGTAGTTCACAGTGGTATAATCCGACAAAACTAACACCTAGAGAAGGAGATATGAGAGATGAGCAAATGTTTGAACAGAGACGTGACCTTTAAGGGGGTCTTAAAAGACAAGCGGCAAAGAGGTGCAAGGAGGCAATTCCAGAATATGGGGACAAAGATGACTGAAGGCATGGCTGACAATGATCGGCGGAATAAGGGAATGGAAAGTTTGAGGACTTGGGGGTGGGGGGGTGGTTTAGAGAAAGGCTGGGCTGAAGCCATGAAGGAGGATGAGAATTTTAAATTTGATGTGTTTGAGATGCGGTAGCCAATGTCAGTCAGCAAGGACAGGGTAATGGGTGAGTAGGACTGGGTTTGGGATATGATACAAGCAGCAAAATTTTGGATGAGCTGCAGGTTCAAGAAGGGGAAAGATATGAGGCCAACCAGGAAAGCATTGGAACAGTTGACTTTGAAAGTGACAAAGGGATGAATGAGGGTTTTAGCAGAAGATTGGCAGTGAGGGAGGTTGATGAAGTTACAGAGATAGAAGCAACAGGCAGTTTTTGTGATGGAGGAAATATGGGGCTGAAAGCCCATTAGTTAATTCCTTGGTTAAGATAGCAGACAAAGGAATTTCAGACATCATGTGCTAACCTTTGAACAGTGTAAGTTGAAGGCTTTAATGATGGTTTACTCACGGAGTTTAGAATTTTATGGCACAGAAACAGGCCACTTGTCTCAAGTTTGAGCTGGTGTCTTTATGTACCAGCTTCTGTTTCTGTTGTATTCTCCAACAGTAAGTGGTCCCTTACTGTTTATTGTGGTTTTGGGAACTTTAAAGGGCTCCAAAGTGCAGCTGTGCACTTGTGGTGAAGTACAATGTAAAATTAAGAATAGTGCATGCCTATCAGTTTTCAAGAATGTTGTTTCACAGGACTCTTATCATTAATTTTACTACCTAAAATGTCTCTATTTCCTCTTACAGAAAAACATTTAGTAGTACTTCGGGATGGAAGAACATTAATAGGATATTTGAGGAGTGTAGATCAATTTGGTGAGTATTGTAACAGGAGCAAAAAAAAGGTGTTTAAACAGTGTGGTGTATCAAGCACTTTTTATTGTGGAAAGTTGTAAAGGTCATGTGGCTAAAACTGTTAAATATCTCCTAGACAATTGAAAGAACAAGATGTTCCTGCAGTAATAGTTTTGAATCAGTACAGTTATTGCATAACTCTAGAGCCAAGAGAAGATTTTAGCATTGAAATTATGAAAACACCCATCACAAGAATAGAGTAGTGTAGAATTGTACCCCCACATTCAGACATTGAATGCAGGAGCAATACAGATTTAATACAAATATCAGCACCTCTTTCAAAGTCAAAGAGGTGTGATTAACCAGAATGTCAATTTAAATTTTTTAGGTGGCTCAGGAGCAGAATGTAGCTTAACACAGTTGGGAAAAAAAGCAACAGCTAGCATAAGAAATTGACACTGTGGTCACAGGGAGCACCAAGAGATTTGGATTTTCATTTGCTAAGCCAGGAATTTGTAATGACCTGACATGTGCTCCAACAAATGTCAAAAACAAGGTCAACTATTGAGCTTTTAAGTATAAGGGGAAGAGTTCCAGGAAGTAGGATAATTAATATGCAAAGCTTTACTGCTGGTTTTTCTATGCATTTGGATGATTGAGTTTTAAACCATATTGAAAGCAAGATTAATTGTCCCCCAAGAGTGCCCAAATGTGGCATTTTGCCCAAATAGGCCTGAGGGGAATGAAGTTCACAACTGGAAAATAAGGCTGAGCTTTTTTCAATAGTCTCACTCAAACCATCTTCATTTCTTGGCTCCTTAACAGTTCATCAAATGTGATTACCAAGCAGCTGAGGAGAGCTTACTGTTCTTGTACAATTCAGATGGGTGAGAAACATTTTGGGTCAACTTTCTCAACTTTTCTACCCTGTTCTTTTCGATCCTGGGTATAAACCCACAATTTCTTCACCCACTGCCCAATTCTGTCTCTATCTGCTTAGAGTAGCTCAAGTCACTTCATGTTTTTCAACAGGGAAGTTCACCACTCTATAGGTGAATATTGCTGTCAGTAAAAGGAACATTTTGATGACATGCCCCACATTGAAATTGAAAAATAAAATGGAGCCAAGAAGACTTCCCTGAGGATTCTCTGTGTAGGTGTTATGAAGAGAGGACAAGTGTCCTGGCTTGAACCTTTGCCTTCATCATTTGAAGAATTTGTGCAATAGCTCATCGGTTTGTAACATACTCTGCAAGATTTGAGAATCACTTTATTTCTAGATTATGAAATTGAGAATGATACCAGTTGACTTGCTTTAAAATCAATTTGTTCAGGAAGTAGCAGGTTGTTCTGCAATTATGTCAAAAAAATCAGAGTGAACCATACAGTCAGCAATAGAAATAAGTGATCTGCAGTTGCCCAGGGTTATTGGCATGGGGCTGTATTTTCATCCTAGAGATGGATGACGGGAGTAGTGAAATTTCCTGGCCTGCCTCATGAAAAAGTCCCTGCAAAGGGCGGGATTTTCATTCCAGAGCGTGCTGCACTTGAGCCTATCACCTCCAGAAAGAGTTCAGAGGTAGCCACAGCAGCTGCCAGGTTTGGAGGCAGGTTGCTTAAAACGCCCACCTCAGTGCTCTGGGACTTGGTCCCATTTGTAATAAAAGCAATAAAACAGAAAACAGTCCTCTAGCTGTCGCCCCTCACAACCCCACACACACTCCTCATGCCCCCTCCATGCCAGCCTATGCCCCTCACCCAACCCCCTATAGCCTTTCATACCCTCCATGCCAACCTATGTCCTTCCACTTAACCCCCATGGCCCCTCTTTAAATTAGTCTGTTGAAACAGCTGGTTCAAGGGAAAACATTTCTTGATTGATCGCATTTAGTCTTAGATCTATTTCTCAATTGCTTAATGTGTATTTAGACACGATAACGAGGTGTCAAGTACTTGCAGTTTCTGCTATTGATACTTTAAAGTTCTGCTTTTACTAAAATTGCTTTTACTACAAAGTAGTACTTTTTTTTATAAGAAATTATGAATGAATTTTTTTAAAGCTTTTTCACATACGGTATTATTACTATAGTGTTTGTTGGTTGGCGTTGTACAGCGTGTACACTGCGTGAATGGACATGGAAGTGCCATAAATTGGCATGGAGGATAAGAGAGGTCATGGGGACTGGGTGGAGGGCTATAGGTTGGCATGGTGGGTATGGGCAAGACTTTTGAGAAGATCAGCTGAGGGCAAGATCTTTTCAACTTACCTTTCAAAAGTTCTCCTCATCCAGACTATGGTTTACGACACTTCTAAGCGGCTGTAAACCACGACTCCTTGAAAAGCTGGTGCAACTCCAGGAAAATTGCGGTGGACTAGGAGATGCCTATCCCTGCAATGGAGCTGCTGGGTCGGGAATGCAGGGCGTGGGCTTGCACCAGCCCGCACCCTTATCCCGGCTTGATGAAAATTGGATGCACCAGGAATGGGTCCAGGCCACGATATTTAAAGGTCCACAGAGCCTCCCTGATTCCGCAAAAGTCCAGCCCATGATGTTTATTGCTTTCCAGTCAGAATTGATTGTCAAAGTAGTTGAAATGAAGTGGCTGAAACAAATGAGTAGTTGGAATTTGAAGAACCCAATCATTATTGAGCTTATTGTGTTGATTTTTGTATGAAAAGTTTAATACAGAGCTGTGATTTCTGCTGATCTTTCAGGAAATATGTCAAAATTTCACACGTACCGAGGCTACAGCCTTATTGAAGACGATATGTGGTGTTAGACCCTATGTTGCAGGCGTGTGGACCTTGTAACACTACTGTAGTTAATCTGAGAATCATACAATTTGGAATTGACCCTGGATTTTACCTTGGGTAAATTTGAGAGCTGCTCTTGAATTGGAACTTGCCACAAATTAGCTTATTTTGTCCACTTGTTCAGCTGATCTTCTCAAATTACAAATGTAAATCTACTTTAAACAGAGAGTATTTAAATGGCACTGTGTAATTCAATTACAGACTATTTATTAATACATGCAGTTGTGAAGAAGTTACATTCACTAAATAGTACTTCTCCTTTTGTTAAAAAAACACTACTGATTAAGGTACGGTTGGTAGATTTCTGGAACTTTGGACCTAGTAAAAACATTGCAACAGTTTTCGCAATTGTTTACCTACCTGTTTCAACGGGTAACTTTTCAGAAGTTAAATACGTTTTTATTTCATACAATTTTGATTATAAAAGCTGAAGGAAAAGTAAATAATTAATTTTATATATGTATGTTATAAAAGTTCAAACATCCCCGTACAAATTGCTGTGCGATATATCAAATAGCCCCTGTGAGTTAAATTAATGAGGCTAATCCTAGTGACATTTTCATCCTAACAGATCTAGGTTAGTAATGTTATGCTCTAGTCTCTTATGCCTGAGATTCTTATTGTGCATTTCACTATGTGATTTTTAAATATATCGTTTTGAGAGAGTTAGATTGGGTTGAGACAGGAGTAGTCCAGCTCCAGTGCATACAATTGTAACTTAAAAAAAAGTTTTGATTTTATTGAAATCATGCAATGATTTTCTTCATTGATTTATAATCTCTTAAGAAAAGAGTCTTTGCTAAACCTAAAGCAATTATGCTTACCTTACTGTGTTTCAGCTAATTTAGTTCTTCATCGGACAGTGGAACGAATCCACGTAGGAAGGAAATACGGTGACATTCCCAGAGGAATTTTTGTTGTCCGAGGAGAAAACGTGGTGCTTCTGGGGGAAATAGTAAGTTTAATCCCTGATTTCCTATTTCATTCTTTTTGAACTAATATCAACAACTGCATTACCAGAAAATTGAAGAATAACTTTAGATGCAGATTCAGCATTGAACAATTTAATTAGTTGTTAATTAGGCCACCTATTTCCAACTCTGTAACATTGCCAAACTTCCCCAGAAGCTCATCTGCTGATACCCCTATTCATGCTTTCACTATCTCTGGACTCAACAGTTCGAACACACTCCTGACTGGTCTCTCACATGTTATCCTCTGTAAACTTGAGGTTATCCAAAACTTTACTGCCCTTATATTAGCTCACAGCGAGTCCTGTTCCCTATCACCCCTGTACTAACTGACCTACATTGGCTCCTGGTCAAGCAGTGTCTTGATATTAATTTCTCATCCTTGTCTTCAAATCCCTCTAATGCCTCACTCCTCCCTATCTCTGTATCTCCTCCATCTGCACAATCCACCAAGATTTCTACTCCTCTAATTGTGGCCTCACGTGCATCGCCAATGTTAAATACTCCATCACTAGTGGTTGTGCCTCCAGTTGCTTAGGCCCCAAGCTTTGGAATACTTCCCTACACCTCTCCACTTCTCTACCTCATTTTTCTCCTTTAGGACATTGCTTAAAACCTACCTCTTTGACCACGTTTTTGGTCACCTTCACTAATATCTCCTTATGTGGCTTAGTGTCATATTTTGTTTTATAATGCTCCTTTGAAGCGCCTTGGGATGTTTCATTATGTTAAAGACACTATATAAACAAAACTTCTTGTTGTTGTCATTATGAGATTGAGATCTGCCACACTTTTCCTCTGGTTTACTGAATAAAGTAATTGTCTCACTATGTTTAAACCTGTTACTGTATTTGTATCCCTTAAATGGCTTATGTTACCCTTACAGGATCTGGAAAGGGAGACTGATACTCCCTTACAGAAAGTGTCCATTGAGGAGATTCTAGAAGCTCAACGAGTTCAGCAGCATGAAAAACAAGAAGCAGAAAAGGCAAAAAGTGAAGCTTTGAAAGAACGAGGATTATCTATCCCCCGGACAGATACTCTTGATGAATACTGAAAAAAAGGTCACTTTTAAGAGTACGATACCAGACTTTGGCGCAACACCTTTTTTTTTAAGTAACTGGACTTTAAGTGACTAAGTTTCCCTGATGAAATGGGAGAGATTGTATCTATAAGATGAATGAACCGCATATGTAAAAAAATAGTTTTTAAAACTATTTTACAATGGTGATTACAGACTAGCTGTGCTTTTTTTTTCAAGTCAAAGCAACAATGCATTAGAAAGAATGCATTGAGTTAATTTACAGGTTCTCGGAATCTACCCTGTTGGCCTGAAAATGTAACAATAAAAGACCATCACCACAATGAAGCTTTAGTCACACATGATGGGTTTTCCCGTCAGCGAAAGGATGCGCCATACCAATCAATGCATTATTTGTAGGTAGGTTTTTCTTACATAGATTAACTTTCCATGTATTTACCAAAAATAAAAATATCATTTTTTCATAAATTATATAGTTTCAATTCATCCCTTTGCTAATTGTGAGACTTTGTGCACAGATTAGTTGCTGCCTTTGAATGCAAATTAATAGTGACAACACTTCAAAAGTAAATCATTGATTGTGAAGTATTTGCGACATCTTAAAGGTTGTGAAAAGTGACTAAATACAATTATTTATTGATGAATTAATATATAGTAATCTCACTATAACATTTGCTGATATACACTCATCTATGACCTAGTTTAACACTGTTTCTGGCTACTTGCTAACAGATAAATAGTATTAAGATATTCCTTTACATACAAAAGCTGTATTACTCCACTGGTAACACTCTAGATGGTCAGCCTTTTTTGATGTAGTTTTGTGAAGATGGGCAGTTTATTATCTTTCCTATTTTTCATTTACAGCATTAGATGCAAACAATAATCACTACATTAATTTGCTTAAACAGATCCAATATTACTTAGTTAAATCTTAATTGAGCATTTACATTTACTTCACAAAGTTTTTATAGTGACCTAATGGTGAAGGAATGCCTTCAGTTGACATGCAATATATATTGCTCTATAAATAACGTGTATTGCTCTGGAAGCAGCACCAGACATACCTTAAAATAAGGTACCAGCATTGAAGTTACTTCAGATGAAATTGTTTGGTCTTGTCTTTGGAAAGAATATAGAAACAAATGTGTAAAAGATAGGACTATCCAGTTTAGATCTCAAGGTACGATTATACACTTGGGTTACATAAAGATAGATATAGGCAGTGTAAGCTGATAGAGCTCAAAGATCTCGACATAGGAGTACACATTTAGTTTAAGACAGACAGCAGCCTCTTCAATCTACAAAGACTCAAAGCTTGCACAAAGATCACAGAAAGCTACTAAGTTTGTCGACAACTGTGCTTCCTTAGCACACACTCTGGAGGACATCCAACTCTTTGTTGACTGCTTTGCCCAAGCTTCAGAATGCTTCAGCCTTATAAGTCTGAAAAAGACAGAGACCGTGTATCAACCTTCCCCTGGCCACAAGACCCCCTAGCCACATTCAACTATACACCCCTCAACACAGGCATCCTTTCCAACAACACCAAGTTGAGTGATGAAATCACACACCACTTATCAAAAGCAAGCTCAGCATTGAGCAGGCTCACCCACAGCCTTTGGAGAGAGCATGGAGTTTGTCTCAGAACAAAGGTCAAAGCCTACCAGGCAATGGTTCTGACAACAATTCTCTATGGCTGTGAGAAATGGATAACCTACCAATATCACGTAAAGCAGATGCATTCCACCTTCACTGCTTATGATCTGACTGCAACTTCAAGTGGCAGGACAAAATCCCTAACACTGAAGTTCTTGCAAAGTGCCACGTACCTGGTTTTGAGAGCATGCTCATCAGATCTCAGCTCCACTGGGTCGGCCATGTGGTTCACATGAAAGATTGCCACATACTGAAGGTAGTATTCCACAGCCAGCTGAGCATGGGAACCCGCACCATAGGACATTCCAAACTTAGATACAAAGACATTCTGAAAGCCAATTTGGAGTCAGTAAGTTGGACTCCACTGCATGGAACAAACAACCCTGGACAGATCCAAATGGAGAAGTCTCTGTCATCAAGCAATCTCGACATTTGAGGAGAACAAAGTTGGGTCCCTACAGGACAGGTAAAGTCAGTGCCTTCATCCACCCCTCCATAAGCGACTTCACATGTAGTGCTTGGAATCAGATCTGCAAATCACTGTTTGGTTTAACATCGTATATGAGACGACACCAATCTAAGCGGTGAACAACTGGTCTTGCTGAACACTCATCTGTCGAAGTGAGAGGAGAATCCATCAAGCTGATTAGAGCTTGAGTAATAAAGACAGGAAGCAGAGCATTGCCAATAAAAAGAAGAGTGGGAATAAAACAATTTGAGCTAGACTGAGTTACAGTGGCACTATGGGGCCAATGTAAAGAGGCTACACCAGGATGATTGCGACAAGTGAGAAAAAGAATCACAATGTTCTGCAAATAGCAGAGAAATGTGCATCAGCAACAAGTCTGGTAAATGGAGTCCCAAAACTCTGGGACTACCACTTTATTAAGTCTAATTCCAAATTTCAGAGTTGCAACGTTATTGATCGCCTTAACCTGACATTTAAATTGAATGGGTAACAAAAATGGAATGGGCCATCCAACTCATAATGTAATTAAGCAGAAAAATGCTTAATTTAATACATGAAGGATACAGGCAGAAATTTAAGAAAGCGAAGAAGTGATTTTAACCCTGCCACCTGGCAGAAACTGTCTATGAATGGAGGAAGATAAAAGTTCTTGCCTATGTTTTAAAGTGAATGCTGTGAAAGCTTTCATTGAAATTAAAGTTAGAAAAGCTGGAGCACAGCATTAACCTTTGCTCTACCACCTCCAATTCAAGATGTCATTCCTTAAATATGGAGACCAAAACTGCGCACAGTATTCCAGATGTGATCTCACCAATCTCCTGTACAATTGTAGCAAGAATTCCTGATTCTTGCACTCCAATCCCTTTGCAATAAAGGCCAGCTTGCCATTTACAATCCTAATTGGTTGCTGTACCTCCATGCTAACTTTCTATGTTCCTTGTAGAAGGAACACAAGCCCCTCTGAATATCAGCATTTACAAGTTCCACACCTTTTAAAATAAGTTTCTTTTCTATTTTTACTACCAAAGTGAATAACCTGACACTTCCCCACAATATACTCCACCTGCCACCTTGTTGCCCTTTCATTTAACCTGTCTATACCTCTTTGCAGCCTCTTTGTGTCTGTCAGGAAAATATAATAGTTTTCATAATGTTATTGGAATTTATTGTAAGGTGGGAATAGTGTGTGTGTGTGTGTGTGTGTGTGCTGGGGGGGGGGGGACTTAATTAAAGACAGCTGGTCTGAAGGCTTTGATGTGTCAGAAGAGAAGCTAGGTTTGAAATGTTAAATAGATAAACATGGCTAAAGATTTAGAATGTGAGATGTAAATTTTGAATTTTTAGTTAAACCAGAGTAATTTGAATTTCAAAAGAGGTGGTGCAATATTACACTTAGCCAGAAGAAACCAAACAGTCTGAAGGATTTTCCCCTTGGCGATTTGGGGGCGGGGCCTGCTCGCCGAGGGGAAAATGACATGGGATGACATCAGGAGGAACCCCAGACGTTATCCTAGCCCATTTAAATCTTCAGGAAGGCGGGCGGATAGCGAAATTAGCTGTCTGCCCGCCGACCTGTCAATGGCCAATTAAGGCCATTGACAGGCTAATTAACCTTGTTAAAGACCCTGCCCATCCAAGTTTCAGGCTGGCGGGCAGGCCAGGAGCCCCATCGGGCTCCAGATTATTCATGAAACTTCATCCACTGGTGGGATGAAGTTTCATGTCCGTTTTTTAAAAATTTAATAAACTTTGTGTTTCTTATTAACATGTCCCATCTCGTGTGACATTGTCACATGAGGGGGATGTTAATAATTTAAATATTTCTCTATTTTTTGACTTTTCTTACCTGTCAGCAAACTCCATGAGATAGCACTTTGCCTCAGGGAGCAGTGTGCTCTTTCGCACGCATGCGCGAAAGAGCGTACTTTGACAGTTGGGGATTCCCTCCCCCACCTGCACAGGAAGCGCATAGCGCATAGCGCTTCCTGTCGGGCAGGCCGCTGGGCAGGCCTTAATTGGCCTGCCCACTCAAAATGGCGGCGGGCCCTGTTTCGGCGGCGGGGCCCGGCTGCAGGCCCGCCGCCGAGCCGGTGGGGCCAGCTTGCCCATTAAGGGCTAAGTTCTGCCCAGTGTGTTTATTTTTCCCAATGCCTACTGATAAAATTGGTACTATGAAAGATTTTTATTATTAGAAAAGTAGAATTGAAAAGACATATCGGGACAATGGGATTTACATTAAAAAGGGAGGAGCCTGGATAAAGGAGATGAGGCTGTGTGTGGGAGGAAGGCATTCTAAGGTCTAACAAGTGTGAAACGCCTCTAAGCCTCAAGTTGCTGTCTACACAAACTAAAGTGAAGAAAACTCACTTTGAATTCGACTGTTCAGGGTATCGTGTTACTTTGTCTGGGTCTTTTAAAATCTATGTGTTTTACTGTTGCCTTAATGGAGGTGTAACTGGGAGTTAGATTAACTAGGGGAGTTAAGAGCTATCGTCGTAGTAATTTGTAAACCTATGTATGCACTTAAAATCAATTTTTATTAATAAAGGTTTAATTTAACTTTGTAAGAAACCTATAAGACTCGGTGTTATTACTACTGAATTCAAGGGATGCATCTCGGAATAAATACAAATTGTAAAATAGTTGGGGCAGTTGTTTCAAGTTTCCCTCTGGGATTTGAACAGCACAGCATTTACCATCCGCTGTGCCATAACAAAATTGGGGGCTCTTTGTGGGATATATTTGAAATCCTGGATTGGTTTGGAGTCGTTGAATCTTAAGGTTACGAGTACGAGAGGCGCTTTGAATTCAGGAGTTGGTGTGAGGTATTTTTTTTAAGTGGTGAGACTGCAGTATGGCTTTGGCAGTTGCAAAGACTTGTTTGGGAGTTGAAGTTGTAACTTTGGTTGGGGTACAAAAGGCAAATAAAGCTAAGTTAGTGGAGTTAGCAGATATGTTACAATTAGGGTTATCTGCAGGGGTAAGGAAATCAGACATAATTGAAGGTATAGCACAGCATTTGAAATTAGAAGGAATACCCGAGTTCTCCAAGGGGTGGTTCATTGGAATGGGCTCAAATTCAGTTGCAAATGAAAAAAAAACTTGAGCTAGAGGCAGCAGAGAAATAAAAAGAAAGAGAAAGGGCATTTCAAAGGGAACAGGCAGAAAGGCAGGAAAGAGAAAGACCGAGAATTCCAGCTTAAAATGCTGGCAGTTAGAAGAGACACCAGGAGGTGAAGAGGGACTTATTTCCAAATAGGAACCCAGTGGGGAGATGTTTCAATTTGTACAAGCTCTTCCAAAGTTTGAGGAAAGAGATGTTGAAGCATTCTTTATTTCATTTGAGAAGATAGCTAAACAGATGAAATGGCCACAGGAAAACTGGACATTGTTGTTACAATCCAGGTTGGTAGGAAGAGCACATGAGGTTTATGCTTCATTGTCAGAAGAAATGTTGGTGAACTATGATGTGGTTTTAAAAAAAAAAGGCTATTTTGATTGCATATGAGTTGGTTCCTGAGGCATACAGGCAGAAATTTAGGAATATGAGAAAACAGCCCGGGGAAACTTATATTGAGTTTGAAAGAATAAAACAAAGTAATTTTGACCAGTGGATATGGGCCTTAAAGATAGAGGTGACATATGTAGCTCTTAGAGAGGTAATTATTTTGGAAGAATTCAAAGATTCAAGATCCTTCGGCAGTGAGAACTCACGTGGAGGAACAGAGGGTTGAAATGGTAAGACAAGCAGCAGAGATAGCTGATGATTATGAGTTAGTTCATAGAGCTAAACCTTTTTTCAATCACCCTTTTAAATCAGAAAATGATAGCAAGTAGAAAGTTGGGTAGTCAGGGAAGAGAAGGAGCAGGTGGAAATTCACAGGAAGTTTTTTTTCAGAATGAAAAGGAAGACGCTGAGTGGAAGTGACATTCAAAAATTGAGATGTTTTGAGATGTAATAAAGTTGGACACACAAAGTCACTGTTGGAAATTGCAGGGAAAATCTGTTGGGATTATTGGGGTGCAGAAAAGTTCTGGAAATAAAGTACTGTGGATTCTGAGGCTCAAGCACAGGAAAAACCAGTGGTTTGCGTACAAGTAAAACAGGAAGAATCAGTGATAGGTAAAGAAGTGGGAATGTGTTCACAGTTTACCCCAGAGAATTCTGAGGAGCACGTTGCAGAAACGTTTAAAGATTTTGTATGTGAAGGGCAAGTCTTTCTATATGTATGGGAAGGAGTGGGTAAAGATTTTAAAAATTTGAGACACGGGCTAGTCAATCCTTAATGTTGTGGGATATTGATATTTGTTGATCAGAGGGATCATTGCAGTAGCAGGTGTTAATAAGTGGGGTTCATGGAGATGCTAAACCTATTCCATTGTGGAGGATAAATTTAAGGAGTAAGTGGAAAACAGGTGAAGTGATTGTTGGAGTAGTGGAAAAATTGCCCATTGCAAGGGTTCAATTTATTCTGGGTAATGACATGGCTGGGTCACAGATGTGGGTGATACCTATGGTAGTTGAGCAGCCTGTAGAAATGTCTTTAACAGGAGTGTTGCAGAGAGAGCATCCTGGATTGTTTCCAAGATTGTGTGATAACATGATCACAGGCTCATAGGCTGAAACAAGAAGAACAGGAAGTTCAAAGGCAGGGAGAAGTTGTAGAACTCCAATTAGCTGGTGCTGTGTTTGATAACATTGTTCAGTAAGAAAGAACAGAAGACAATACAGCTGAGGTGTTTAACTCAAGGCAGTTAGAGTTACAGAAAAAGGATTTGCAAATAAAACAGTTATGTCAGGCAGCTTACTCAAACAGAGGTAGAATGTATTCCAGAATTACCTTTTGGGTAATGTTTTAATGAGAAAATGGTGCCTAATCATGCTTCAACAAATGAAAGCTGATGAGATGTGCATCAGATTGTAATACCATTTGGATATAGAAATGAGATTCTGAGGAGAGCTCATGAAATTCCAATGGGCGGACATTCAGGAATTAGAAAGACACAGGCAAAGGTACAAAAACATTTTTATTGGCCTGGGTTGCATAGGGATGTAGTCAAATTCTGTAGAACATGTTACACATGTCAAGTGATAGGAAAACCACAAGCAGTGATTAAGCCGGCACCTTTAATTCCAATTCCAGCATTTGAAAAACTTTTTACTCGGGTCATGATTGATTATGTAGGACCACTCCCTAAGACTAAAAGTGGAAATCAGTACTTACTGACAATAATGGATGTGTCTACAAGGTTTCCTGAAGCGATACCTTTGACAAATATTACAACAAAGAAAGTTGTGGAAGAGGTGACTAAATTTTTTTACAAGATATGGTTTACCTAAAGAAATACAATCTGATCGGTGTTCAAATTTCACGTCACAACTGTTTAAGAAAGTAATAAACAGTTTGGGGATAAAACAATTTAAGTCAACAGCTTATCATCCTGAGTCACAAGGGGCTTTGGAAAGAAGGCATCAATCTCTCAAAACTATGATGGAGGCATATAGTCACGATTATTCACAGGATTAGGATGGGGAATTCCATTCTTGTTATTTGCTGTTAGGGATGCTGCTAATGCATCAGCTGGTTTTAGTCCTTTTGACTAAATGGTCATGAGGTAAGGGGACCACTGAAATTGATTCATGAGAAATTGGCGGGTCAAAATTCAGAAACTACTCTCCTGGATTATGTATCAAACTTCAGAGAGAGATTGGACAGGGCATGTGAGTTGGCTAGGGAACATTTAAAGATATCACAGCAAGTGATAAAAGTGAAAGCAGGCAGGAAAGCTACAGCTTGGAATTTTGTTGCTGGAGAGAAAGTGCTAGTTCTGTTACCATACTGGGTGACTCATTAAAGGTAACGTTTAGTGGGCCTTACAGGATTGAAAAGAAATTGAGCGAAGTAAATTATTTAATAAATACTCCAGAAAGAAGAAAGAAGCAGAGGGTGTGTCATGTAAATATGCTTAAAAAGTACTTGACAGGGAAGAGGACCAAAAGGAAGTATTAGTGGTGGTAGATATTGAGAAAGAGGTAGAAATGCAGGATTCTGAAATTGATTTTCATCCAATTTCATAATGAGGAGGTACTTGAAAATTTAAATGTAATATTGAGTTACCTTCCAGACAAGCGTCAAAGTGATTTGGGGAAGCTATTGCAGTCACACAAAGTTATTTGTGGGAATAAGCTGGGGGGAGGACGAATTTAGCTATACATGATGTATGTGTAGGAGTTTCATCTTCGATAATGCAACATCCTTATAGATTAAATCCAGCAAAGATATCACAAGTAAAGAAAGAAATCGAATTCATGCTTCAAAATGATATCGTTGAGTTTAGTTGCAATAACTGGAGTTTGCCTATTGTGCTGGTACCAAAATCGGATGGAACGCAAAGACTGTGGGTGGAATATGCTGGCAGCAGGCGAGATGGATGCCGTGCACCGGCGTGAAGGCAGGTCCCAATTGTCCACTCAGCCCACCAATGGCAGGCCTTGTTTCCCACCATCGGTCGGCAGGGAGCTAATTGTAATATATCAGCATATAATTAAATGGCCATTTCACCAGGCACTTGGAACCCCGCTGTATTATCCGTCTATATCGGCGGGAAAGTACACCGACATGTTTCGCAACAACATGCGGCCTTCACATTGGGGGAACTGAGTTGAGTGAGCAGCATCATTATCCACAGCTCACCTGTTGTTTACAGGCCTCAGGGGCACCGGGGGATGCCATGGAGGCAACTGCTGAGGGGGGTGGGGGCTAAGGGCTAAGGACTGGCCAGCCTCAGAGGTGACAGTTGTCGGTGGGTGGGAGGGAGCAAGTGCTCCCATGGCACTGCATCCCTCGCACAGCTAATTGAGGTGGGGAGCAGGGTAAGTGAGGGAAGTGGCCACGTATTAGTTCACCTGTATAAACTGACCATGCTTCTGCAACTGAGACAGTTCAGGTACAGCCACAGTTATATGATTGGGGTTGGGCTCCTAGCCTGTCCGCCCATGCAAGCATCGTGGAGGCACCAAAGGGCCACCAAGCATGAAAGAGAGAGAGATATGGTTATCATGGCTGTACTTAGCACCTTTCCTGGCCCTGTGTGACTGCCCCTTAACGTTTCCCGGAGAGTGCTGGTCACCTCTTGGATGGCCAGAGATGAGTGCGCTGCTTGGCTGCCCTGTCAACCTGTGACATGGGGGACACTGGTCCAAACCGGGATGCTGAGATTGCAAGGGGGGGCTTTGAGTGCCTTACCCCGCACCACCAAACGAACCCCACCCCCCCCACCCCCGTAGCACAGACTTTGAGTCCACCATAACTTTATTGGACCGCGGAGCAGTTGGACTGCACACGTGGTACAATCTCCTTGCCAACGCAGGCCATGTAGCAGTCACTGCTGGAGGCCACAGGAAGAGGGGCGTCGGATGAGCCAGTCATTCCCAGAGTCACCTGGGTGGATGGCCCTGGAGTGTTCACCTGCTGATCCTCCTCCCTATGGATGCCTGAGGGCCCCTCGCTGACTCTGTGAGCGGAAGGGGTAACTGGAGTGAGATCGAGCTGACCAGCACCCCTCTCGCGTACACACTGTTGGAAGCCAACTATGGCATCAGCAATGGAGTTAAGCCTGTGCAGGAGTGATGTCCTGGACCAAGGTCTCCATGTTGGCCGCCATCCTGCCAGTGTTGACCTCGGTGCATTGCAATGCCGGTGCTATCACCTCAGCCTGAAGATGGACGGACTCCTCCATCATGACTTGCGATCTGAGGAATGCAGCGAACATCCCTTCCTAGGTGTTCCCTAGTTTGCTTTTGCAGCTCCAGCAACTGTGACATGACCAAGTCCAGAGGCTCGTCATCTGGCTCAGACTCAGCCTGTTCTGGCGTCCAGCAATCCTCCACGTGCCGGGGACCTGGGAAGTCCCTGCCTCTGCCTGCTGTGGATCAGAAAGTGCGGTATGCTCACCTTATAGTGATCCCGGGGAAACTTTAAAGCTATGTCCCACCAAGGTGTGTGTCTCTGCACTGGTGGAGGGTGTGGGTGAGCTGTGACGGGTTTTCAGGGAGGGTGCCTTCAGATTCCTCTTAAGAGGTTTCTTCGAGACTTGATTGGAGGCCCTGGGTCATTGACTCTGTCAGCTGTTTGGCAGATATGCATGCGGAAGCAAGGAGAGATAATTAGTGCATAGCAGTGGCCTGTGAAAGAGGACACATCACTCACGGCATGGTTGGTTGATGGATGGTGCACTGCTGGATCCTCACTTGGTAAAGCAGCACCAACCTCACTGTCCGCACAGGACCGGTGCCGGTCATCGCTGGCCAACTGGCTAACTCTGTTTTTGAATTCTGTCATAACATAAGGCATTCCTTGACCTGTCTGCGGCCTTTCCCTCCTGTTGTGAGCCAGTTTGTCCTGCATGGATAGAGATGGGGAGAGTGTATCAGGACACCTACTGGGCCAGATGATAAGTATACCTAGCCTGTGTGGGTAGTGAGTGGTCTTATGGATGGGATGAGGACAATAACGATGTGTGTGAAAGAGTGAATGGTGATGTCCCTTGCACTGGCAGTGAGCGAGGGCCCTGTGGATGTGTGATGGGTTTGTGAGTGTATGAATTGGGAGTGATGAGAAGAGTGACTTACCCTGGCGGAATGGAGGAGATCATTCAACCTTTTGCGGCACTGGGTGGCTGTCCTCCGCTGCAGGACATTTGTGCTGACCACCATTGCCACCGCCTCCCAAGCTCGGTTGGTGAATTTGCTGCCCATCTTTCAGCCAGAGCCGGGGTAGAGCACATCTCGATGGGCCTCCACGGCATTCAGCAGTCACTCGACGGACCCGTCATTGAAGTGGGAGGCTGCAGTCTTTTTTCCTTTGCTGGCCATGTCTTCCAGGCAGCGGTGGTGAGCTGGTGGCGATGAGCGCTTTGCTGGCGGCTGCCTTTTAAAGATGGCGGCCGGTGTAATGCAACAACAGGGTAATAGTGAACGGGCAAATGAGAGCCCGCTCACCATAGAAACGGCATGTTTTGCGGGAGTGAATTGCAGCATTTTGAAATTTACGTTGCAAACAATTCATCAGAAACAATTATTTATACGGACCACAATCCTTTAAAGTTTCTGGACAAATTTTGAGACAGGACTGCAAGGTGATTCAGGTGGAGTTTATTACTGCAACCATTTAATCTGCAGGTTATACATGGGCTTGATGAGAAAATCTGATTGCAGATGCATTGTCAAGAGTTTGAAGCTTAAAGGGAAAATTGGACATTTAAAACCTGGACACTGGACTGGAATGATTTCTGTTGATACAAAGGATTTGTGTATATATATTGTTATGTTAATGCATGCATCTGGTTATGTAATCGCGTAATAAGTACAGGAGGTAATGTAAGATGGGTTAAGAAAATGAAGCCGTTTTTTTAAATTGATAGTTCATTTTTTAGTAAGGAGGGGGATGTCAGGGAAATAAAATAATTTTCATAATGTTATTGGGATTTATTGTAAGGTAGGAATGGTGTGTGCATGTATGTGCATGCATGCGTGACTTAACTGAATTAAAGATGGCTCTTCACAAGGCTTTGAGGTGTCAGAAGAGAAGGAGGTTTGAAATCTTAAATAGGCAAACATGGCTGAAGATTTAGAATGTGAGGTGTAAAGGGAAAATTTGCGTTTTTAGATAAACAGGAGTAATTTGAATTTCAAAAGAGGTAGTGAAATGTTACACTTAGCCAGAAGAAGGCAGTGTGTTTATTTTTCCCAAAGATTATTGATAGAAATTGGTATCATGAAAGATTTTTGTTATTAGAAAAGTCGAGTTGACAAGAATTATTGAGACAATGGGATTTATGTTAAAAAGGAGGAACATTATAAAGGAGATGAGGTTATTTGTAAGAGGAAGGATTTCTAAGATCTAAAAAGTGTGAAACGCCTCCAGCCTCTAAGCCTCAAGTTGCTGTCTACACGAACTGAAGTGAAGAAAACTCACTTTGAATTCGATTGTTCAGGGTATCATGTTACTTTGCCGGTATGTTTTAAAATCTATGTGTTTTACTGTTACCTAAACAGAGGTGTAACTGGGAGTTAGATTAGGGGAGCTAGGAGTTATCATAGTAGTAATTTGTAAGCCTATGTATATGCTCATTTTTTTATTAATAAAGGTTTAATTTAGCTTTGTAAGAAACCTATAACACTCGGTGGTGTTATTACTACTGAATTCTAGGCATGCATCTCGAAATAAATACAAATTGTAAAATAGTTGTGGCAGTTGTTTCAAGTTTCCTCCTGGGATTTGAACAGTTCAGCATTTACCATCCGCTGTACCATAACAGTGTCCTCCTCACAGCTTTCATTCCCGCCTAACGTTGTATTATCCAAGTGATTGATGTAGATTGTAAACAGCTGAGGCCCCAACACTGTGATTGTTGCGGGACATCACTAGTCATAGCCTGCTGTAGTATAATGGAGCATGTTTGACTAAATCCCATTAAGGGTTTACTGTAACAGTCTTTAATGTCATGAAAGGAAGTTATCAGAGACTCAAAGAATGTAAGCATGGTCAGAAGATAGTGTAGGGTGTACTTATAACTGTAAATATGTTACAATAAAGTTAGTGTTTTGCAGCCAGCAGTCCTTAAGAATTTGTTGAAACTACTCCTACCCAACAACACTATAATATAACTGCCAAATTGAAAGTGCCCTGTTTACTTCTTCTCTTTGTCTCCTGTCCATTAACCTGTTCTCTATCCATGCTAATAAATTACTCCTAACTTCATGAGCCCTTATCCTGGTGATTAACCTTTTGTGTGGCAACTTACTCAATGTCTTATGGAAATCCAAGTATACCACATCTATTGGTTCTCCTTTGTCTACCATACTAGTTACATCCTCAAAAAAACTCCAATACATTTTTCAAATGTGATTTCCCTTTCGTAAAACCATGTTGACTTTGATCATACTATAATCTTCTAAGTCAATTGTTCATACTTATTAAGAGAAACATAGCATCTCCTTTAGTTTTGTATTCTTATGCAAGGATATGTTATACTGATTACCTGGCCATAACTGCTTTCTGTGTATTGATTAATAGAGAAACCTAGAAATTTGTATCCCACCTTATCTCATCAAATGTTGCTTTCAGGGAGATGAGAGAAGCACATATTTGAATATCTAGTTCAGATCATGTTGTTATGCTGCTGGGCCACGCTATCATACAATGAGATACGAGGTAGCGTGAGTCAACTCCCACAAAATAAAACAAGCAGATTGTTTATGCAGCAACTGATCTCACTGAATCCTTGAAGGTATATAAGGCAAGATCCAAATTTGTAAGACTGAGAGAGATTAACGCTAAGGAATAAAACACTTTCCATTTCAGATATTCAGTGTCTGGTCAGTTATACCACAGCAACGTGCAGATTAAAATTCCTTCTGCTCTGAGCCAATAAGGAGTCTTAGCCCATACTCAGACAGGACCTTTTCCTGGACCAATGTGGATTTTTTCCCCTTTCCCACACCAAAATTTGAGTGACATTGCTAATTCATGTAGGATTTTGTACTCAAGGAAGTAGATTGATATTATTCAAACTAATTTCACACAGGACCATTCCAGCAACAGACAGAGACCTTCATCCCATTGGTTTGGGCTGCATTTGACCTCAATTCCTTGATATGCAAGATCAACGTCTGCTAAAAGAGTAACTTCAGACCCTAAATAGCTAAGTGAATAAGTAATTTTCTCTTAATCAGATAACAACATAAAGAGGGAGTGGAAGTTGAAAGAAATTAATTTTGCTGGAAGATTTATTGACACCAAACATAATAGAATATGTCTGCTATACCCTAGCCTTCTTGATTGCTTTGTATAATAGTGCACTCTTGCATTATCCATTTAATCAGATAACT
Source organism: Cetorhinus maximus (assembly GCF_964194155.1). Taxonomy (NCBI): domain Eukaryota; kingdom Metazoa; phylum Chordata; class Chondrichthyes; order Lamniformes; family Cetorhinidae; genus Cetorhinus; species Cetorhinus maximus. The sequence goes on from NC_135898.1 coordinate 57,078,081, forward strand.
ATATATATATATATATATTTAGTATGCTGTGACATTAACCAGGCTTACGTAAATAAAATGCAGGATTGAAACAACTTTTACCATGGTAACATGCATTTATATTTGCAAAGCAAATTGATTTTGCTTGTATATGAAACTGCCTTATTAGCATAATGTGTTATGCTGTCCTGAACATCGTAAACCTATAGGAATTTTTTAAAATTCTGGTATTAATGAAAGTGCAAAAATCTTACCCCATTCTGCTCCTGTACCTTGGCCTATTACACAGGCAACATTAAATCTTTGGCATAAGAACATAAGAAATAGGAGAGGCCAAAACATATGGCCCCTCAAGCCTGACAATGTGGAAATGTTGACATATTTACATAATCACAAATCAAGATGCAATATAATAAGTGTTGTAGAAAGATTGAAACGAAATAATGGATTTAAGGTGTTGGTATAATAGAACTATTCGTAATATATCAAGCATATTCGCAACATGTTAGGTATGGTTAGGTGAGTTGTGGTAGGCAAAGTCATAGAATATTTGACTATTAAATCAATTTTTTTACAATATAAAATGGGCTATGATACATCTGGTCAAGTGCTGAATTACTACACAATCAATAAGATACCTATGTAGCTACAAATACAACTACAAATAAATTGTATACATTTTGCAACAAATTTTTTTTTGTTTAATTGGTAGCATAACATCAAGTTACAGCCTGGAGGAACCAAGTCACATGATTACCATAAACATAGACTAATGTAGGGAAATTATGTTGAGATGCATATAGGCAAGTTACAGATTTTCCATAATCATCACAAGTTCCAGTTATCCTGTTTCAGCAAGTGATGGTTAACTCCATTTAGACTTCTATTTGAGAGAGCATTCAACAAGTCGGAGCAATGACCACACCACAATACTAAGGATTAATACAAAATGTTGTAGTTAAGGAGCTGCAGCATCATGCATGCCTGGCATAAACATGGCACTATGGCAAAAGTACAAATGTTCCTGTGGCACTGCATGTAAAAGCTTACCCGCATCTCTTCAAAGTTAAGATAGGATATTTCAGCATGGAGTCGGCCATCCTCATCAAGACCATGGGTCTGTAGTAACATTGCCCTGGGATTTCTAGGAATTAAAAATTAATCTCCTGGCCAATGCTGCTATACAGGAGAAAAATCATTGGAGTATATTTTTCTAAAAATCATTTTCTTTTGAGCACTTTTGTTTATTAGTTCTAGAAATATTGGAAATGGGGGGAAAGGCTGTTTAATTGCACAAGGCCATTGGAGGTGGGAGGTCTTGTGATGAAACTTCCAGGAATAAGTTCGATCAGAATTGACAACCCTAGTCTGCATTGATTTGAATTGTATTGAGTTTGCAAGAGAGTTTTTTGCAGCCCACTACACAGAATTATTATGTAATTTAGCACTCTCCAATGGGTATGTATGTATGTATATTTACATATATTATATATATATAAATTTTCATGCCGAATTATAAATTTACAAGTGTTATGACACTGTAGTTGGTAAAGGCTGAGTTGTTTAAATCCCAGAGGGAAACTTGAACAACTGTTATAACCTATATTTTCAATTGGGATGTTTGAGATGTGCTCTGAATTCAGGAATAAGACCACTGAGCCTTAAGAGGTTTTTTTTACATAAAACTAAATTAAGCATCTATTAATTTAACAACAAATTAAACAAAACATGTCTACAAATTACTTTTAAACAAATTCCTAAATTAATCACTCCCAGGTAAATCTCCACCAAGGCAACAATAACCCATAGACTTTAAACAGAAACCAGACAAGCACATTTGACCTCACAGATTCAAAATGAGGCTCCTTGCAATTTGTTTCCTTTGCAGACACAGTTGTAGGCTTACGGGCTGGATAGATCTTAAATGCCTCTGCCTTATACACACAAACTCCTTTCTGTTTATACCTAGCTTTTCCTTTGAATGTAAATTTTCCATTGTATCACCAGGCTTTTAACGTTACATCTCCTAACAATAATATCCTTTCATTCCACCAATTTCATTAGTAAGCTAAAAAATAAACACATTGCTTGGCATCTTCTAGTTAGGTGCAAGATTTTACCCCCACTCTTGAATGCTTTATTCAACAAATGCAAATTTACACTTTACCTTCTATCCTCCTTACTGTTTACCCAATTAACATCTCAAACTACTATACATCAAAGCACCCAGACTAGCTGGCTTTAATCCAATTAAGACACACATAGTCATACACATGGGGAAAAACTTTCCCTCCATTGCGGGGGGAAGTGCAGGAGCGGGTGTGGGCAGGCGTGCCTCCGATCAACGCCCCCAATTGGGGGCGCGCCATCATTTTATGTGGGCGGGCCAATTAAGGCCCGCCCACGCGCATCTGCGTGAAAGAACGCACTGATCTCCCTGAGGCTAAGTGCTGCCTCAGGGAGATGGGCTCCAAATTAAAATTTGCAATAAAAGTGATAGGAAAATTTCCCTGACATGTCCCCTCATGCGACACTGTCACATGAGTTGGGACATGTCCATAATTTTAACTGAAACCTTTATTAAAATTTTAAATACCCTCATGAAACCTCATCCCAACCTTAAGGTTGGACGGGCAGGTCAATTAATTATTTTAATTAGTTTCTCAATGGCTTCAATAGGCCATTGACAGGTCGGCAGGTGTGCAGCTGACTCGGCTGCGCCCCCGCTGACCTGAAAATGGAAATGACGCGGGGTGACGTCGGGAGTTCCACCCAACGTCATCCCGCGTCATTTTATGCCTCGGCAAGCAGGCCCCGCCCCCGCTCACCGACTGGAAGATCCTGCCCATAAACACAGACCCAACTACAATTCCATTTTAAAAATATTTTCCAATAACATTATAGACATTAAAATCTCTTCATGACAACAAATAAATTCTTGAACTTTTTACAACATAAAACCAGGGGTGGCTGGAAGACTAAATGTGCAATAATTCATTGTTGAATCATCTTGCATTCTATGGAATGTTGGAGCTTCTGTCTGTATTTTTCTGGCTTACCAGAAATCTTGGGTAGTTCTGTACAAAATGAGGCAAGAATAGTTAGCAGAGGCCAACTTAGAAATAAAAAATGAGGATAAAAAAATTACACGTCTGCATTAAATCAGGGAAGCAGGCATGGTCCATGCGAGCCCCAAAGCTGGCAATACACCTGGAAAGTCTGGGGACATTGATGCTGATTTTAATCCCTGCTCCTCATTGCCAGTGTTCCTCTAAATGTTGCTGGAGTAGCTCCCAAATGCTGGTAATTTAAGTTTAAAAGTTCAACATAATCTTACAAGTTTATAGACTATCTGCCTATGGCAATGATGAAAGCGAATCATATGATTGTGTTGTTCTCTAATGAAATTGTAATCAAGCATGACCTATGTTGTTTGATGTATCGCATTCCTTTTTCTGGTTATGATAAATGAGGGCTAATGCCAGATAAATGAGATGAAAAATAAAGCCTAACAGTATATCTGTTGGGTTTATTGTAGTCAGCTTAAGCTACTGCCTTACATTAATGATAGTTTTATACTGTACATCTAAGGTTAACAACATTATTTTTAAGTTTAGTTGTTTTTATACCCAGTTTCAAAGAATTACAGCCAGGCTGACATCAGAGGTCAGTACCACACTTATGGGCTACTAGTGCATGACAGTACTTAGTGGCACTGCAGGCATTGGGCGGTATTTAATGGAAGGGACAGGGGTCTTACCTGCTGGATGGAGAGCCGGCAGGAACCCCGCATCACCTCTTTTAGGAAAGGCTCGCCACATTAAATGTCACTCAGGCAAGGATTGAGGAACCTGGAGGTCTAAGTCTCGCCTGGCAAGAGCTGCTTGCCAGTCAGAGGTCGAAGAGGCAGTGGCTGCTGCCAGTAGAACACCAATCCAAGGCCTGATATCATCACTGGATCCCAGGCAACAGGTGAGTGATGGAGAGGGGATGAGGGGGTTCGGCAACAAAGGCTCCCACCCCACCCCCCTCTGCCCCAGGAGCCCACAATCAACCCCACATGGGTTTGCTTGTTGTGTCCCCTGAATGGCATGTCCCCTGCCAGCTGCTGGGTTAATACCAGCGGCGATGGGACGAGGCCCTTAAGTGGGCATTAGGGCAGGAAGGCTAGCCACAGACTTAATCGGGCTGGAGGTGGGAAGTCAGCGGGGTTCCCAGCTGCCACCCTCCCACCACCAAACTCGCCACAGGAGAGGGCATTAAATTTCACCCATTGACTCACACAGAAAAATAAAGTGCAGCACATTGTAACATTAGGCATTATTTGCAGTATCCATGAGATGTAGAATAAAGTTGTCTTCTTTCTCATATCTAGATGAATGTACTGGGCAGAGTTTAACTTCCTAGACTTTAGCTTCAGCTGGTCAGAATAAAACACTTTAAGTTTTGAGTGTGGACAAAACTCAATAAAAACTAAGCACGAGCTATCTCCAGAGCTCAACTTTAAATCCTAAGCTCTCCTGCGGCTTATTTATTTTGACCTTGACACACTAAAAAGCAAGAAAATCTTCTCTGCTGTATCATTACTTTTGCAGGATCCTTATATTAATTGAAACTGTTAGCCAAAATTAACCATGGATTTAAGGTTATAGTATGGTGGATTTGTATTGTCTTTCCACAGTTAACTTTTTTTTACAGTCCGCCTCCTGTCTGACTTGTGCAAACCAAACAGAGGTCAATTTTAGAATGAGAAGACATTATGGGATGGATTTATATATATATCTATCACATAACATCTTCACACTCTACTGGCTGTCACAGTCTTATGTACAATGAGTTTGGCTAGTTTCTGCTCTGTTCCTAGTGGCCGTCCATCCATTATTAGCCATTGTCTTCAAAGGACATAGGCATCTCCTTCTGCTTCAAAGAGAGACAAGTGGTTTGAAGGACACCATTTCGCATCAAGCATGGCTGAGCAGGAATCTCTCTCACTCCTACCACCTGCCATGGGTGTGTTGGAAGGATTAACAAGTTGATTGTTAAACTATTTGGCCACATCATGAATACTCCTTCCATGGCCAACAAGTCCTGGAGAGGGACTTGAACCCAGAACTTCTGACTCAGAGGCAGGGATGCTACATACTGAGCCAGAAGACCTCCACATTCCTAGAGGCCATGGGCCCACAAAATAGAACTGTCATTTGCTTGGTCTGAAACTGGCAATCTTACTCGTTAAGGCCACAAACTTGGTTTACAAAATGGCATATCACATTGTGGCATTTGGATCCTTTAGTTGGATTCCATATGAGGTACACCTCTGGAGCTATGTAGAAAGAGCCTCACTCTGTGCCTGGACCATGCCATACCAGACTTGAGGATGCTTGATCAGGACGTTGGATGGAAAAGTGGTGGAAAAGCATTCTGTTTCTCAATGCTGATGTCCCTGAACCTTGATGAATATTTAAAAACTCAATGGAACTGGTTCAGTTAAATCTCCCAAACCAATGACTTCTGCCACCTGGAAGGAGTGGGGGAATGGCTAGACCATTATCTCCAGATTCCTTTTCAAGTCACACTCCATCCCAACATGGACATATATTCTTTCATTGTCCCTGAGCCAAAATCCTGGAACTGCCTACCTAACAGCTTTGCCTCCTTACCTTTGTCATATGAACAGATTGGTTTTTGACGTTTAATGAATAGATGCTAGTCAAACTTGGAAAATAATTCTTCACAAATTGGACAATGTTCCCTAGAAACCTTGAAGTGATGAGCCCACTGGGCTATTAACTCATTTCTGATTGCACACAAAAGGTGCAATTTGATTCCAGTTTCTGTAATGATTTAGTATTCTAGAATAGTTTAGTAATCTAGAATAGTTTAGTAATCTAGAGTCTTTTTTAATCAACCTTTGAATTTAATCACATCCTTCATTGAGAGTCACATTTCTGTGAAATAATGTTTTCTCACTTATACTACAGAATACCTCTTCAAGAATGATGCTGTGAATTTTCTGCACATCAAGAATTACACCATGAACAACTTGTAATCAATCATTCCTAAATACCAACTTTTCATGTTTTTACTGCAGTATTTGATTTCATGTGACTTAGAAATTGTTTTTAAGCAACCTTGAGTACATTCCAACACTGACAAATTTTAAAAATTCTATCCTTGCTACTAAAACCGCATTGCAAAAATGTCTAATTTCATGATTCATATGTTTTAGGAGTATAGGTTTTAGTTTGGGGGTTGAATTGTTAAATGTAAGATGAATGGAAACCCCAGTTGAGAAGCTGATAAACAGACCTGAAGTAATTGCCTTTCAAAGGGTGGCCTGTGCTTACTTAAAGGAGTTTGAGTTAGAGATGTGAAAACATTAAACAATGGATGGCCCCTTTCTGAGTTTCTCGTTGGAGACAAGATGCCTTCGGTTGCCTTCATAAGGGGTTTAAAGGGATGTTTCGAAGGTGAAGTTAATGAGTTGAAATCGCTATCTGGGACACCCTAGGTATTTCACGTTGCTGTGAGGTTAGATTGCAGTGAGGCATGTTTAGATTTTTTTTGTTTTGGGTTTATCTGTGTGATTTTTCACAGAAAAGAGGCAGTTCGTGCCTGGAGCTGGAAGAGCTTGGAAACAGGCGGAGAGAGAAACCAGCGGCAGTTGGTGCTTGGAAGCAGCTGAGGCCAGTAGCAAAGGGCTACCAGGAGCAAAGGTGTTCTCTGAATTTGGTATCACTAAGTAAGTAAACAGTGAGACCCATGATTGATCTGGGGTGTCCACAATTGTCAGATGCTGAAAGAGAGTTGGAGGGCCACCTAGATGGATGCCAGTGGAAGGGCCCCAAGAAATCTTATACCCCAGGTGGGTACACTAGGAGAATCAGAGTAATTCCTGAGAGCTGTGACATACCTTGGTTTGGTCCCAGGAAAGTGAAGGAACCCTCAAGATCCTGTAAAACATAGCAAAACTCTTGGGTGAAAATAAAAGCAGAACAAGAAGTGTGCTATTGAGATTTTCAGACTTAAAGAATAAATGTTTATGAAATATAATGTTAAGTAAGTAGTACTTGCTCTGTTTAATTATTTTTTTGTTTAAAACGTGAAAACCTTGTGGGGTAATTCTTTCAGTTAATAACTGGGAGTTCAAATTTGTTTTTTAAAAGTTGATGGTCTCCTTCAAGATCATAACAACTGTGGTCTCTGAATTGCAAAGGTATTGATCCACTTTAAGGGAATCAGAGTCTTATGACATATGATAAAATAAAAATGTTTATTCTAATCTTAAAACTGGTTGATATAAAGTACTATTGCTAACATAAAATTAAGGTACTTGATGTGCCACAGATACCACAGCTATTAATATCATATTAGTGTTTTTTGAAGAGGAAACAAGGCCAAAGAAACACTGGCTCTGTTATTCACCCATGTTCTTTTCATCTTTTCTTTCCTGCTCTTTTGGATTTTTTTCCACTATACCTCTCACACTTATCTGTTCTCTTTGCTAATTTCGCACTCTGCCACTGAGGCTAAAGTTTTTGTGGAGGTGGTGGCCGCACCCACTGGCAGAAAAGTCGGGGGCGAGTCTGCTTCTGCCCTATAAGCCCTGAGCAGATCTCTCAGTAGTGGCTTTCATCTCCATGTGGGAAGATGTCCCACTTCCAAGAACTTCCAGCTAATCAGTTGGCTGGTAGATCTCCAGTCCCAGCAGTGTCACTGGGAACAGTGGCTACTGCTGTAGGACTGCAGCCAGTCTCCTATAAGGAGCTATGGAGGAGGCCGGATAACGAGTCAAGCAGGCCCAAGCAAGGGGTGGTGGGGGCTGCCAATCGGAAGGCCAGTTGGGGGTTGGCCAGCAGGAGGTAGCCAATTCCATTGGGGGGGGTCTCATTTGGGCACAGGGTGCCTGAACAGGAGACCCCCACCAAGCCAGCAGCCAGCACCATGTGGCATGGACACCCTCCCTGATGCTGGTAAATTACTAATGGTGGCGGGAGAAAGCCCTTAATTGACCCAAGGGAGTGTGAGCCTCGTGACACCTATCCTGCCATTGATAAAATACTAGTTAGACAATGGGCACTGCACTCCATGCCACACCACCTGATTTTATGCCCCCTGCCACCACTCCCCCCCACCTCCCCCACCTATCCCATGCCAGCCGGCTCCCAGGGGGCAGGAATAAAATGCCAGCTTGTAGCCCTATTTCATAGACAGAAAATGCTGGAAGTGTAGACTCTGTGCCAAGAGAAACAAAGTTAACATTTCAGGTCGATGACTTTTCATCAGAACTGGGGGCAGAATTTTCCCCCCATTTGGAGGGATGTTTAGGAGCGGGCGCGTGGAGGCTCGCCTCCGATCGGCGCTCCCAATTGGCGCACCGCCATTTTATGTGGATGGGCCAATTAAGGCCCACCCAGCGTGACGTCCTCAAGGAAGCGCTATGCGTATGCGCATGAAAGAGCGCACTCATCTCCCTGAGGCTAAGTGCTGCCGCAGGGAGACCAGCTGCTGTGTGAAAAAATTTTCAAAACAGAACAGATAAATTTCCCTGACATGCCCCCTCATGTGACACTGTCACATGAGCTGGGACACATCCAAAACTTTCATTGACACTTTTATTAAAAATGTTAAAACCTACATGAAACCTCATCCTGCCCATGGATGAGGTTTCATGCTTTTTCTTAAGCCCGCCAGGGTTCCTGGCCTCCCCGCCAATCTTAAGGTTGGATGGGCAGGTCCATTAATTACTTTAACGACTTTGTCAATGGCCTCAATTGGCCATTGACAGATTGGAGGGCACACAGCTGATTCGGCTGAGCCCCCGCCGACCTAAAAATTGAAATGAGGCGGGGTGACGTCGGGAGTTCCGCCCGACATCATCCTGTGTCATTTTACACTTTGGTGAGCGGGCCCCGCCCCCTGCTTGCCAACAAGGAAATCCTGGCCCGGGAAAAGTTAGAAATGTAACAGATTTGAAGCAAGTACAGAGTCAGAGAAAAGGGGGGGAGGGGAGGTTACTTGCTTAAAATCTGTTACATCTCTAATCTTTTCCACTTCTGACAGAAGATCATAAACCGGAAACATTGGGCCCAATTTTAACCCATCACTTGCACACTGTTAAAATCAGGTCCATTAACTCTAGCTATTCTCTCCAAAGATTCTGCCTGACCTGCTGAGTACTTGGAGCATTTTCTGTTTTTATTCCAGGTTTACAGCATCTTCAGTATTTTGCTGTTCCCTTTCTAATCATTTAGATCTTTGTTTCCAATTCTATTAACCTGCACCTCCTACTCATGCAATCTTGGTTTTTTAGTTTTTATGCTTACCAATCCCTCAAAGCCCATGAATGCATTTCACATCTACTTTTTAATGTTCTGTTATTCTAATCATTCCTTTCCTGTTTGGTTCTCCTGCCCTCCATCATTTGTACAACTAGTGAATCAGTCGATGGCAGAGAGCAGCTTTCATGCCCCTCGCTGGCCAACAGAGATACAAGATGTCCCAGAATCTTTTGAAATGCAGGAATTGGTAAATTTAGATAGTTATGAAAACTCGTGTGTAAAATATTTGTGACAAATCTCACCGAACCAATAAGAGCAAGAATTTATTTTGGACACTGCCAGAGTACTTGTGCCTCTGAAACAGTTTGTCCATTGGTTGGAAATTTGATTGGCCTGAATCAGCTGGGTTGTTGGGAGACACAAGTAGGAGCCAGAGGCTCTCCAGATGAGAGAGAAAGCATCCTCAGGTTATTTTTGTAATCCTGCTGTGATCATCTTGAGACCACCACAGGTAAAGGCCTGAAAGAAGACCAACCTGCTTACTTTTCCATAATGGAAAGTTGGACAGCACCAAATGACCAGTCGGAAGGGAGGGAAAAACTAAAGGGTGGTGTGTTAGAGGGCTTAGTAGTTAAGACCCTTCCAAAACAGTGTAAGATTGTCAAACAGTTTTGGTACTTCAGAAAGGAAAATTTGGTATGTTGCCATTAGATGTTATTAGAGCATTTATTTACAAAACATTCCAGAAATATTTAAGGCAGTGGAATAATATTTATCCTGTAACATAGATTATACGTTAAGGTGTGCATGCAAATTGGCATTCTTGGCCTTTAAAGACTTCCACTCAGATTATTAAGCATATTATTATTGTAGCTTTGATTCTTCAATTTAGTTTTACAAAACATTAAAGTCTGAATTTCCTTGACCATGGGGTGGGGTGTTGTCTAGTGAAATCACAGAATATGCCCATTTGGGGGTTTAGTTAAGCCAGGTTGACACCCTCTTTCTGCATCATTGCAAGATTCCATCAGAAAGGGCTGGGTTTGGCAAAATGGCATCATTCACTGGAATTCCCGTCAGTTCTATCTCCTTTGCCCCTGTTGTTGTGCACTTATGCATGGTGCAAGTATGTCAATACCTGACCCTGTCAAAAATGGGATCTCTGTTATTTCAGAACCCAGTTTCCTGTAGTAATTAATTACATTGCTATTGATTCTCATTGGGAAACTGTCAAATTCAAAATGAGCTCTTTGAAAAAAATAATTTAGAGTTGCAACTTATCAACTTGCCACAGCAATATCCGTCTTCCTCCCTCCCTGGGGTGGGAAGCCCTGGAGCCTACTTCCTATAAGATATGAGACAGGACAGAGATCCATCCATGCAGCCGATAGAAGTTCCAGTCCACACCACATTCACCCCAGTAAACAGTCACAGTAATGGTCCACTCATATTTCTGTGTTCCCACAAATTTACACATGTTTAGTTTTTATAAGTATGCACAATAATCATTTAATGATTACAGTAGCATTTTGGTACCAATATTTGAGGTTGAGTAAACCGCTAAAAGAAATATACGAAGAAAAATGTGTAGTTTTATACATCTTGTCTTATTTTATACAGTAGTAATTAATATTTTGAAATAGGCGTTTTTGCAGAAGTCACATGACCAATGAATTTTTGAAAGATGTGAGAAATGTTCACTCTTCCAAGACTAATTTCTTAATCCATACTTTGGCATTTATTGTTTAAATCTTTGCTTCTAATCCCTGAATTAACAGTTCATCTATGTAAGAGTTAGCAATTACATGGGTAATTACAAGAAAGTCTCATCATTACTGAAGAACATGCCATTAAGATTAGCCCATTTACATACAGCACACACATTTAAGAATGCACCAGCAGATAAGGCCAGAAATTGCAAACATTGTAGAAAGACAGAGTTAAAGACTGTAGGCAGAATCATCCCGGATTTGTACTAAGAGCAGTAGCGGGCGGAAAAACGACGTTTTACCCGCCGGCTGCAATGGTGGCATTTCGCGCCATATTGTCCCATTCCCGCCTCATTAATTATGCAGCCACAGGAAACACGCATCTCGCTGGCAGGCAGCCTCCGATATGCCCGCCATGCCGTTACCTCGTCGCTTTCTCAGGGCACCATATTTAAACTGCAGCTGCGCACACACTTCTCAATGCTTGTAGCCCAGGAGGGCACCAGTGAAGACATGGCACCAAAAGCCAAGATGATGCAGCCCCCTGATTCAGTGATGCATCCCTGAGATGCCTTCTGGACACTGTGGAGGCCCGCCGCAATGTCCTCTAACCTCACTCTGGCCGCAGGAGGCCCATCAAGCTCACCACTCTGTCTTGGGAGTAAGTGGCAGAGGTGCTCAGTGCCAATGCTGCAGGAGAGACGTCACCCATCTAGTGCAGAAAGAGGATGAATGATTTCATCTGTGCCACCAGGGTAAGACAACCATCTCATCACTCTAAACTCACACACTCACAAGCCCATCACACATCTCACTCACTGCCAGCTCAAGGGACATCACCATTCACTCACACACACTTTCATATCTCCACCTGGCCTCATCTCCCCTGGAGACTGCCTCTCAGCCCTTGCCACCGTGAGGCCACTTGCACAGATCAACATGTGCCCCCACACACACCCTGGGATACCCTCCTTCCCCAGTACAGCCCTTGCCCTGCAGTATCTTCCCTTGCTTGAGGCCACTTCTCCTCTTTCCCCAAGAAAGCCCTAGCCCTACAGCCGTTAAAAAGCCACCCCACCTTACAGCTGGTCTGGTCGGTAGAGACCTGCCTGTGATGTGGTACTGCCTACGAAGCCTGGCGCTGATGACTGCGAGTGCTGCCCGAAGCAAGGTAGGCAAACAAACCTCGAAGACCCGAATGACGTGCAGCTCACCAGGTGCACGTTGCTTATGTACAGGTGTGAAACATGTCAGCGTGCAACCACGCTGTCGTACCTGGATGATCCAGTGTGGGGGATGATTCTGGCAATAAGGGCTCATAATTAGATGCAAACATATTAAAATGACGTTCCCGACGTCCAGCATGTGCAGCTTTTGACAGGTAGAGTGGACGATCGCAAACTGCTTTCGCAACAGCGTAAAACTATTTTTGGCCTCGCCATATGGTCCGCTCTTGCCTGCCATGACGACTGACGCCAACAGGAACAGAAAATTCCGGCCTCTGTATCTGAACGCGCGCAGCATTCGTAGCAAAATAGATGAAGCGTTGCGATAGGCCGAAATAAATATGCATGACCTGATATCCATTATAAAGACATGGGCCGGGATTTTCCGGCCCTGGTGCGGCGGGTTCTGCCATGGCAGATGCGGTGAGCAATTCAAAAGTCCATTGACTTTGGCGGGACTGGAAGATCCCACTGGTGGGAGGGACCAGAAAACTCCGGCTTTGGTTGACCAAGACTGGGACCTGAATATTGAAGAGTATTTGACATTTTGGAATGTTTTAAACCTAAATAAATGTAATTATAAAGATATGAAGGCAAGGTTGGCTTAAGTGAATGGGAAAACTAGATTAAAAGGTTGTTGAGGTGCAGTGGTAGATTTTTAAGGAGATAGCTAATAACTCTCAGCAAAGATTTATCCCAGCAAGAAAGAAAGGCTCTTTGAGAAGGATGGATCATCCGTGGCTTAATAAGGAAGTTAAGGATAGTATCAGATTGTAAGAACTACACAATAGTGGCAGGTCAGAAGATTGGACAGATATTAAGAACCAGCAAAGAAAGACTATAAAAAATAGAGAGAGAGAAATTAGAGTATGAGAGAAAGCTAGCTAGAAATATAAAAACAGATAGTAGGAGTTTTGACAGGTATTTAAAAAGAATAAGAGTAACTAAAGCGAGTCTTGGTCCACTAGAGAGTGAGTCTGAGGAATTAATAATGGGAAACAATTGAAATGGCAGAACCATTGAACAGGTATTTTGTGTTTGTCTTCACTGTAGAAGACTTAGAAAACTTACCAAGGATATTTGACTATCAAGAGGTGAAGGGGAGGGAAGAACTTAAAGCAATCACCATCACCAGGGAAAGGTGCTGGGAAAACTATTAGACCTAAAAGTTGACAAGTCTCCAGGACCTGGTGATCTGCATTCTAGAAGAAGTGGCTGCAGAGATAGTAGAGGCATCCTTCCAAAATACCTTAGATTCTGGAAAAGTCCCAGTGGATTGGAAAATAGCAAATGTAACACTTTTATTCAAAAAAGAAGGGAGACAGAAAGCAGGAAACTATAAGCCAGTTAGCCTAACAACTGTCATATGGAAGTTTCTAGAATCCATTATTAAGGAGGTTATAGCCAGATGCTTAGAATATCATAATGGGATCAGGTTTTGTGAAAGGGAAATTGAGTTTAACTAATTTAACTAAACTGGGTTAGATTAATTTTTGATAGACAAGGGAGTCAAGGGCTCTGGGAGGCAGGCAAGAAAGTGGAATTGAGATGACAATCAAATCAGCCATGATCTTATTGAAGAGCTGAATGGCCTACTCCTGCTCCTAAGTCCTATGTGTCAATGAAATTAGCGTTAGCTAAATCATTCAATAATTGAAGCTATTGGCTATGGATATGATTCCACAATATATTGTGTTGTAATTAATTAGAATTTCCTGTGCCACAAACTTTAACTCCCTTGATAGCATTGCAAGGGTAGATTATTATTAATGCAGTGTATAAACATTTCAGGGCTTACTCATTCATTTATTATTGCATTTTATCATATGTTTATGTTTTAATGGATGGGGAAGAGTGTTTGTACGGTGGGTGCAAAGGGACCCTAGATGCTTTTGGTATCTAATGTCTCTGGAATTCTTAATTTGACTCTGGATTATGAAAGTGCTTCATTGAGTTAAATTTTATTCTGATATACTGAGGGTTGCAAAGGTCCAGTTAGGCTGTCTTGAAACCCAACTTTCTCTGAGACCTAGATTAAAGTTCACCCTAGGTTAATAGATGGCAGTCACCTCTGCCTGCTGGCTATAATGATCCGAAGTGGAATTAATTTGGGCAGCCTTGACCCAATTCCTCATGGGTGCGAGCCCACAAAACAAAGTTGTCCAATTTGGGAGTAATAAGCACCAATTCGACAGTCCAGTCAAAAAAGCCACAGATACCTAGTGTGGGAGATATAAGTACCATAGTGGTGCAACTCTTCTGGGGTTGGATTTAAGACATTATTTGGGTCAATGTAGAGGGAACTTTATTCTACATCTAAATGTGTGACACAACATCTAGCTTGACATTGACACTCAGTGCTCAGAATAATAAAAGTTCCATTCCCATCATTAACTTCCCTCACCTTGATGAGAACCAAAAATAAATTAGCTGTTATTTTCTGTGGCTCTATTTTGTGTGAGAGAGGGATAGTTGGCCAGGAAGGATGGTTTGTGCTTTGATGGCAGGTTCCTCTGTTTACATCAGTGATTCCACTAAAGTAAAATTGAAATGGAAAGTAATAAGGTAGGAAGTGGAAGCAGATGAGTAACAGTGAGAACAAGGGAGATGGCAAGGAACATAAGTGTATAAAAGTAGTATTCAAGAAGCAAAGGAATAGTTGCATTTATATAGCACCTTTCAAGTTCTCAGGGGGCAGAATCTTCGGCTCGGCATAAAATTACATGCAGTGACTTCGGGCATGTGTCCCGCGCATCATTCAGATTTTCAGTTCGCTGTGTACTCACCGAACTGTCAAAGGCCTATTAAGGCCAGTTAACTGTCAATTAAATCAATAAACTGAGCTGCCCGTCCAACCTTAAGGTTGGCGGGCAAGCGAAGAGCCCAGGCGGCCTTCGCATTTTTCATGGAACCTCACGTTGGGCGGGATGAGGTTTCATGAAGCTTTTTAAAGGTTAAAGGTTTAAAAGAATTTTTAATAAATTCATAGACAGTTTCACATGAGGGGACATGTCCTAAAAGTTTTTATTTTCCTTTATTAAAATTTTTTAAACTTAAACTAATCTCCCTGAGACAGATCTGTGCTCAGGGAGATTTCTGCACTCTACGCAGGCCCTGACTCAGGCAACCCCACCCCCCTGCCCACATAGGGAGCGCTCAGCACTTCTGGGTGCACATCACGCTGGGCGGGTCTTAATTGGCCTACCCACGTAAAATGGCGGTGCCCAGCCGATCGCGGGCGGCAATCAGCTGCGTGCGCGCCCGCTCCCACACAACCACCCCAATGGGGAGAAAATTCTCCCCAGGATGTCCCAAAGCACTTTACGGACAATGAAATACTTTTGAAGTGTAGTTACTGTTGTAATGCATATAACACAGCAGCCAACTTATGCACAGCAAGCTCCCACATGTACCAATGCAATAATGGCCAGATAAATTTGTTTTAGTGATGTTGTTTGAGGGACAAATAACTCCACTGCTCTTCTTCAAAAAGGTATCATGGAATCCTTTACATCCACCTCAGAGAACAGGGACATCTCAGTTTAGTATCGCATCCAAAGGATAGTACAATACTCCCTTAATATAGCACTGGAATGTCACCTAAGATTCTGTAGTTACGTCAGAGCAGTGGGACTTGAACCCACAACCTTCTAATGTGGGGGCAAGATTTGTACCCACTGAGCAATACTTGGCACACAGATGAAAGTGAATAATTGTCAATTTTGGAACCAATGTGAGGCGGCTGAGATATGTGTAGTAGAATGACAAAATAATTCCAGCAACAACCACATACCGATCCAATGAACAACTGTGTAGATTATATGTGCATGGTTTAAGTAGTTAAATGCTTAAAACTGTTGTCCTCTCTTGCCTGTTTCAATATGTGAAATCCTACAGCCAAAATTCATTGGTATTTTTCTCACCATTTTATTTCTTAAGTAACAGGTTTGTGGAGATGACCGCCTTCATACACTGCAAATGTAAAGTGTTTTGGAAATTCCTAAGGTCATATAAGGCACTAGTTAAATGTAGGTCTTTCTTTCATTCTTCATGGAACTAAGCTAATGCACCAAATCTCTTCCTCATGGAACAGAGCTGATCTGACACATTAAGTGTCCAGTGACCCCACAAGGTGTCAGTAATACCACACCAGTCATACTTGTGGTTATTCTGTATTTGCGAACTCATGTTGCCTAACAACCAAAGTTAAGAATAAAAAATCATCAAACTAGGCAATAGGTTGATTGGTACCTGTAAGAGAAAAGTCTAATTAATGTTTCAGTTGGAGATCCTCTGTCAGAAATCTGCTGATGAACTTTTGTATATTTCAGACAGTTTCTGCTTTTATTTCACATTTCTAGCATTCATTTTTATTTTTATCACTAATAACTGAAACCTAACATAACAAGTCTTATTCCTTTAAATAATTATTTCATGACTTCTTC
The DNA here is from genome assembly GCF_964194155.1 of Cetorhinus maximus. Lineage (NCBI taxonomy): Eukaryota > Metazoa > Chordata > Chondrichthyes > Lamniformes > Cetorhinidae > Cetorhinus > Cetorhinus maximus. The sequence goes on from NC_135898.1 coordinate 57,094,721, forward strand.
GTAATTCGATGAGTGATGTTGGTTTTGGAAACAGAATTGCTTCCTATTTCAGTCAATCCCATCTCAGCCTCAAGCATTCTCATCTCAGCCTCAAGCATTCCCAAGTCAAGTATATTGCAACCAATTACTGTATGAAAGCTCCTCCACTCTGCCCAATAATGTGCCTTAGTCCCACCCTCAGCAGGGTACTCCTTTTATGCAGTGAGATTTTTTCCTCCAATTTCTCTTTATGGCCAACTTTATGACCTTCTAAATTGTCAGTTTAGTACCATTTTAGACTCATATGGGTCCACAACTCAACATTATTTCGCAAAGAATGCTTCCAGATGAAAAAAATTGAGATTGCAGCATCTGTCTGAGCTGAGTTCAGACTTTCTGGAAGTGAAAGGAAGAAAGAAACAGTATCTTATGAACACTTCCCTAATCTGCTCTGTTGGATGCTTTGATCTGCATTATTGCTCAACTTAACTTCCAATGTTTGATTCAATATGTATTGCTGTGAATGACTGAACAATATACTTGTAAAATTGTTCCAGTACTGTTTTTTTTTTCACAATTACTATTAGGTTTGACTAGTAATTTAGCTATAGTCCTCAATGGACCATAAGCACCCTCTCCATTAGAGAGAGGTGATTGGTCATATATAGCTTGAGGGGCACCACTCCACAAAGGTGGGGCATAGAGAGGAGGTAGGCCTCAGTACAGGGATTGTACTGGCCTCAGACAGCCAGTACAGGGAATAAACCTGCACCATTGGCATAATTCTGTATCACACTTTAGCCAGCTGGGCTATTCAACCCCCATCATATGTTTAACTAAACATTAGTTTAAATACTGTAAGTTTAAGTGGCCTTGGAAGATTTTCATTTTCTAAAACACTGCTGACAAAATTTCTTTCAATGACCACTGAATTCCATGTTTCTCTGTTGAATGATTTTACATGCATGTACAGATTTTATCCTAATTTTAGATGCAATTAGCAACTTTTCCTAGCATCACTTTTTAATCAGTAGAACTGTTATCATGATGCTTCAACTGTTACTAATAAAACCATATAAAGTCATAGTTATTTCTTTAAAATTATTTAGCTTTCTTTCCCCCAATAAATACACCAGGAACATATATGGTTCTTTATCACTTTGTATCAGTGGGAGGGGGTAACTGTTGTGTGCATTTGCTGCTCTGAAACTGAGCATTTCTTCAATGGTGCCTGGTGAGTGTTAAAAATCCAGTATTAACTATCATTGGAAGCAAGTAATTAGAAGTAGTTAACTGTACAGTAACTTGAATGCACATTGTGTAAGTTGTTGTTCATGCTTAGACTGATAAACTAGCAAGGGGAGAGGGTGGCATAGTAGTAATGTCACTCAACTAGAAATCCAGAGATTCAGGTGAATTCTCTGGGAATAGGGATTCAAATCCCACTGGAACTTAAATTCAGTTAATTAATAAATTTGAAATGAAAAGCTAGTCTTGTTGACTGTTGTTTAAAAACCCATCGGGTTCACTAATGTTCTTACCTGGTCTGGCCTAGATATGACTCAGACCCACAGCAATGTGGTCGACTCTTAAATACAACCTAGCAAGCCACTCAGTTGCACCAAACCACTGCTACAGGAAAGTCAAAAAGGAATGAAAGCGGACAGAACATCCCGCATTGACCTTGGCACTGGAAACAACAATAACATGCCCAGCTTTGTCGACTCTGCAATGTCCCCCTTGATAACATTGGCTAGTGCCGAAATGGAGAGAGATGTCCCATTAATTAGTCAAGCAACAGCCGAACACAGTTGTACTCACTAAATCATATGTTCCAGACACCACCATCATCATCCCTGGGTATGTGGGACACACCAACCAGAGGTGGTGGCACCATGGTATACAGTTGGGAGGGAGTTGCCCTGGGAGTCCTCAACATTGACTCCGAACTCCATGAAATCTCATAGCATTAGGGCAAGCATAGGCAAGGAAACCTCTTGCGGATTACCTTACTGCCTGCCGCCTTGCCTCTGCCCCCGAGCTGATGAATAAATAATTCTCCATGTTGAATATCAATTGAAAGAAGCACTGAAGGTGGTAAGGGCACAGAATGTATTCTGGGTGGGACATTCATTTCCATCACGAGGGGTGGTTGGATGGTAATACTCCTGACCTAGCTAGCCAAGTCTTGAAGGACATATCTACCAGACTGGGCCTGCAGCAGGTGCTGACAGGACAGCAAGAGGGAAAACATACTAGACCTCGTCCTCAGCAGTCTACCTGTTGCAGATACACCTGTCCATGACAATATAGGTAGGAGTGACCACCGCACAGTCCTTGTGAAGACAAAATCCCATCTTCACACTAAGCATACCCTCCATTGTGTTGTGTAGCATATGCTTAATGGGATAGATTTCAAACAAATCTAGCAAATCAAAACTGGGCATCCATGAGGTGCTATGGGTCATCAGTAGCAGCAGAATTGTATTCAACCACAATCAGCCACACATCACCTCATGGCCTGGCATATCTTCCACTCTACCATTACCATCAAGCCGAGGGATCAACCCTGGTTCAATAAAGAGTGCAGGAGGGCATGCCAGGAACTGCACCAGGCATATCTAAAAATGAGATGCTAACCTGCTAAAGATACAACACAGGATTACATACATGCCAAACAGTGGAAGCAGCATGCGATAGACAGAGCTAAGCGATCTCATGGCCAATGGTTCAGATCAAAATTCTGCAGTCCTGCCACATCCAGTCTTGAATGCTGGTGGACAATTAAACAACTAACCAGAGGAGGATGCTCCACAATATACCCATCTTCAATGATTTGGGAGCCCAGAACATCGGTGCAAAAGACAACATTGGAGCACTTGCAACCATCTTCAGCTAGAGGTGCCGAGTGGAGGATCCATCTCAGCCTCTTCATGAGTTCCCAATATCACAGATGCCAGTCTTCAGCCAATTCAATTCATTCCATGTGAAATCAAGAAATGGCTGAAGGCACTGGGCACTGTAAAGACTATGGGCCCTGACAGTAGCACTGAACTGTTATTCAGAGTCAGCTGTGCCCCTAGCCAAGCTGTTCCAGTACAGCTACAATACTGACATCTATCCAGCAATGTGGAAAATTGCTTAGGTCTGTCCTGAGACTGAGCTGATTGACCTCCAACAGTCACAAACATCATTATTTGTGGTAGGTATGACTCTAACCAGTGGAGAACCAAGAGGAGATGGTGGTACAGTGGTAATGTCACTGGACTGGTAATCCGGAGGCCCAGGTTAATGTTCTGGGACAAGGGTTCAATCCCACCATTGAAAAGCTACTCACAAAAAGCAGGACAAACCCAACCTGGCCAATTACTGCCCCAACAGTCTATTCTCAATCATCAGCAAAGTGATGAATGGTGTTGTTGACAGTGCTATAAAGTGGCACTTGCCAAGAACCTTCTCACTGATCAGTTTGGGTTATGCCAGGGCCACTCAGCACCTGACCTCATTACAGCCTTGGTCCAAACATGGACAAAAGAGCTGAACTTCAATCAAGGCAGTATTTGACCAAGTGTGGCATAAAGGGGCCCTAGCAAAACTGAGGTCAATCAGGGTGAAAACTTCTTTATATTTGTTCATGGGATGTGGGCTTCACTGGCAAATCCAGCATTTGTTGCCCATCCCTAGTTGCCCTTGCAATTAGTGGCGTGCCACAACACTTCAGAGGGCAGATAAGAGTCAACCTCATTGTTTTGAGTCTGGAGTCATGCATAGGCCAGGCCAGGTAAGGCCAGCAGATTTCCTTCCCTAAAGGGCATTAGTGAACCAGATGGGTTTTTACAAAATGGTTTCATGGTCACCATTAATGAAACTGGAAAAAAAAGTCCTGGACATTGCTCCTGCAAAGTTGTACCTAAGCTTTCTAAAAATAATGCAATCCCAAAATGGTTGCAAACTGATGCAAAGCAAGAAATGCAACCACAAATTTTAAGGGGAGTAAGAAGCAAAGACTTGTTTAGGGGCACAAATGAATCAAAAACATTCAGTATGTCTTATACCTGTGACTCTGAATGGTGGGGCATGTTAACCTGTTTCCAATTCCATCCCTGCACAAGAGCTTTAAACAGGATGAGCTCATTGCTGGATTTCAGATTACAAGAATGTAGGCTGATGATTTATTTATGAGTGATGGAAATGCAGGTGGCTATGACAACTAAACCTAAATGAAACAAAAGTTCCTCCTTTTAAAGGAACGCAACTAATAAAGAGCTTAGCCATAAAAAAAGGAAACTTATAATCTTACATAATATTATTACCAGTGTCCGCTAGACGTTCCAGTTCCCGTGATGCCCACTGGTTGTGGAAGGCCTCAAGCATACCAGTACCACATGTTCCTCCTCCAGGGCCACCCAGGCTTGGATTAGAGAAGCAAGCAGCCAGTATGACCTCCCCAAGGGCTGCAACCAGTCTGAACCAGTAGATGGCCACCTTGACCAGGCCCAGGAACAAGCCTCATGACAAGATTCCCCTGGTGCGAAGAGGCAGGGATTCCCCCTGCATCTTTGCACCAGGTGGCCAAAGATCAGGAACATGGATGAGTGAAGCCAGAAGTTGATGTGTAGCCCTTCAAATAGTGGAAGCTAGACTGCATCCTCTCACAATTACCAAAAATATGGATCACAGTCTTGTTGAGGCCTCAAAATTACAGGCAGGCTGGAAGTCTGTAAAATAACTTTAAAACAAATTGTACAGTTCGCTCATGCAACATTCTCCATCCCAGATCCAAATGCTGCAGGGCAGGATTTACACACACACAGTTCTCCATTGGGGCCTTCACCTCCATTAGATGGCTAGATTGTGTGCTGGACTACCCAGAAGGAGGGCAAGGAAATGGAAAGTGTGCAGGTGCAGCCCATACAGGAAATCCCTCCAAGCAAAGCGGAATGACTTGGGAGGGAATTTCTGAGAAATTACTCCTATTGTGAGAAAAAGGGTCCTGAGGGAGGTTTCGGAGCCTCATACTGATGAGAAGTCCCATCCGAAGGGGAATGAGTTCAGGGTGTGTGAATGGCATAATGAAGAGAAAGCAGACCCAAGTTTGATTGTATCGCTCTTTCACTGGGAAAGTTCTACATGTTTGAACAAGCATGAATGTGCAGAACTTCAGCTACCAGCATCTGAATACCAATTAAATGTAAACAGCTGAAAATTGACTAGCCTGTTGGTTCTCTTCTAAATGAAAAAAAGATGAAAAAGATGAGGTTAAAAATGTTTCCAAACAACCTAAATGCTTTAACTTTGACTTTACGTGGGCTTGTTGCTGTTACAATGCAGGCTGTGTAAATGAAGTTGAAGTGGTGTGAGATTTTACCTTTGCTGGTCCCTAAATTTCTTTTGGATGCCTTTGTATTGCATCAAATTGCCCTGCACAGTTTGAATACACGGAAAGAAAAATAATTTCGAATGAACACAACCAATCTTGCCTATGAGGGTATAAAACGTGTTAGAACAAGGCATAGTTGTGGACCTTGACATCTAGCTAGCTGAAAACCAGCCGCTTTTTGGGAGTGTTAAGTGGCTTACATTTGGGCTTATAAGTATGTTGGTACTACCTTTGATGATCAGAGATCTTACCCTCCACCCCCAATACTGGAAGCACTGTATTGATGAGGGTTTGTGAAGTGGTCCAGAGAAAGGACTACAACTCCCACAATGCCGGCGGAGGCGGCGGCTGCGCAGTGGAGGGGGCGATAATGTGCGGGGTGGCGCATGCGCTCCCTGCAGGCCGGGAGGGTACTCCCCCCCCCCCCCGAGGAGGAACTGAGAACATCAGAGAGGGGGGGGGGTTGGGCGAGCTCGGCGGCCAGTTGCTTCCAGTCTATGTGTGTGTGTGTGATGTCCCGGTGCCCTGGTTGTATCCGACACAGCGGGGACACGCGAAGGGAAGGCGGGCGGCTCAGCCGGCAGTCTTAGAGACAGAGACAAGCAGGCTGACAGCAAGCAGGGGGAAAGGAGAGCATTTCCTGAGCCGCATATCTCTGCAAGTCAATGGAGCTGGAGAATATAGTCGCCAACACGGTCTTGTTAAAAGCCAGAGAAGGTAACACACACACACAAAAAGGAGAGAAGCGATGCGCTGGGGCTCTTCTCACATTTGGTGGTGGAGGAAGAGAAAGGCATGGGGGGGGGAGGGATTGCAATAGGGGGGGAAATAAGCAAATAAATTAATTTTGCAATAAAAAAAAAAGGGGTGGTGGGAAAACCAGAAACACTTTTTTCATGACTTGTTGAGAAAGGCTGAGGGATTTCCTGGTGAGATGTAAATGTTTTACTGCGCGAGTTCTGGAGTTAATTAATTGAGTGCGAACAGCAGAAGGGCTGGCATTTACAGCAATGGCAGGTTTTGGTGAAATCACACATCCGTGCTCTACATTTTCACCCTCTCACTCCATTTTGACCTTTATTTTTGGGGGGTGGCGGGCGAGGAGGGTGGAGATGTGCTGTTATTTAAATTGAAATGTTGTGCATTGACATCACGTACTGATTTCTCAGTGTAAGAATCTTTCTTTCGGATTGTGCAGCAACACGGATTCAATGCAAAGGAGGACCCTGACATATTTTATCCAACCAGTGATACTAGATCTGTCTGAAATGATATTCTTTCCCCGCGTCTGTATTTTTATATATAATGTGCTTATGTGTAGAAATGCATATGTATTCATGTATAGAGCCTGCCCAACAAATCCAGATTATATATCAGATACTTACGTGTGCAGATTATCGATTTGCTGGGTAGCTTGAAGGGTGCTAATTGACTGTATTTTGCCTGCGAGATCCAAGAGGGTTACAGTAGATGAGCGATTTGCTTCACACTTGGCATCTCTCAGCCGCATACAAGCGCGGGTTAACCATCTTATATTAAAGGTTAGTGTGCATTGAGAGGAGATGGGCCATTGGTATAGCCTTCATGCGACTGATTTCCAACGTATTTCTCCATTTGCATTTTATTTTTTAATGCAAATCCACCCCTTTTAATGAGCTGCAATACGTCTGAGACAGCTAGGGGAAAGAAGCTTTCGTTGCATTACTATCTGTACATCACGTTCGCCTGGTGATGCACGTCACATAGGGGCTATCTTAACTACTCTTGTTTTATTTTTCTAAGTGAGGGTTTTGTGTCTCAAATGGATGCAAAAAATAGATTTAAAAACAATACGAACCTTTTGGCAATTCCTGCAGTGAAATCTAATTCACTGTATAGTGGCCACTGGATTTGATTGTAATACAAAGATACATATGCATATTTATGTTGCCCCCCCCCAGAGGTTACATTTGTGTTACCGGTGTGGAGCTATGGGTGTTAACTAAGGTCCGATTATTTCCGTTACAGTATGATTTGCTCCTGTGGGATAAACCGGGATATTAAATCCTGTATGAAAGCGCAGTATTTTAATATGATCATTCGCGGAACATGCGTGGAGTTTCAATGCCAATTGTATGCATTGATTCAGAGGAGATTTTTGTTTTCCCTCTAAGTATGTTTTGGCCATTTGCAAATACGCAGTGCTTTGTGTAACCAGATTTGGGCAGGAAAGATTGGCATGAGCAAAGCCTAAATCGCTGTAGAAGAAAAGCCCGTCTGTTATGTTTAAATTCACATAACATTTTAGCACATTACATTTTCTGTATCTGACGTTAGAGGGCACAGGTCTCCGGAAACTCCGATGGAGAGCTGAGGGATTGAAGTGTTTAAAGCACGTTCCAGCTTTTACGGTGCTAAGGGTGAAAGCGTGAATTTTGCATTGCTTTTGGAGATGGTAGGTATGCATATCAAAGGTCTTGAAGACGGTCGAATTGTATGTGATGAGTGGGTAGTGGAGACTTATAGGCATTGAGTTTGTTTTGAACCCTCCTTGCCTTGGTGAAATCTGCAGACTGCAGTGAGCATTAACACTTCAGGGTGTTGGTCTCTTGTACACCATATGTCTCTGTCCAGAAAATATATATGCATAAAAAAAATGCCGGGTAAGTAAACATCAGAAGGTATTTAACAACATCCATTCAATATGGCAACATGTGGGTTCTTTGATGTCAGACGAATGGCACAGCCCTCTGTCAGGGCTGTTTGGATGGTATTACACACCATTATATTATATGTATGTGTATGCGTAGCTTGCTGCACCACTGTTCTGCCACCATGGAAACTCGTCTCTATGTAAAAGGAACCTATTGAAATTGTATTTTTTTAAATAAAGCTGGCATGGACATAATAATTAGAATCACCAGTGGGATGTGAAAACTATTCTATGCTTGTGACCTGACTTGACCTTCCCAACTCATTGAGACCAGCTCTCTAATGGAATATGAAATATATCTCAGGGACTAGCTTGGAGTAGCCTCTGTTTATTGAAAACAGGCTGCTGCCTTGTTTCTAGCTATTATGTTTTGTTTTGTCTCTGATCATTGAATTCCTTGGTTTGGACTGTAACATGCCCACATACACACACCTACCTTCAAATTCATGTTTCTTCTCTATCATGTAATAGGGTTTTTTAAAATCATATCCTCTTTTAATTAAAATGTGTCTTGACAGTGAGCTTTTGATATGGACATTTAAAAAAAAAACTATCCACATTCATACCAGTCGTAGAATGTAACTGCACAGAAACAAAATAAAATGTGGCAAACATGCAGTTTTACTGATAGGCATGGAAATAACAGTCTACCAGTGTGATAATTCACTGCAGTAAAATTAAAATCAATAATTCATTCTTTGTGTTATCATCTAACACTCATCTGTATATAAGTAGAGGCATAGGGTACAAAAACAAGAAAATTAGAACAAATCTATGTTAAGCACTGGTTCAACCTCAACTGGAGTACTCTGACCAATTCCAGGCACCACACGATAGGAAAGATGTGAAGGCTTTAGACAGGGTGCAGAAAAGATTTATGAGAATGGTTCCAGGGATGAGGAACTTCAGTTACATGGATAAATGGGAGAGGCTGGTATTGTTCTCCTTAGAGCAGAGAAGGTTGAGAGGAGATTTGATAGAGCTGCTTAAAATCATAAGGTCTAGTCAGAGCAGGTGGGGAGAAACTGTTCCCATTAGCGAAAGGGTTGCGAACTAGAGAACACAGATTTAAAATGATTGGCAAAAGAACCAAAGGTGACATGAAGAAAAGTATTTTCCCACAGCAAGTGGTCATGATCTAGGTTGCATTGCTTGAATGGATGGTGGAGGCATATTCAGTCATGGCTTTCAAAAGGGAATTGGATCATCACCTGAAGGGGAACAAAATACAGGGCTACTAGATAAAGGGTGGGGGTATGGGACCAGCTACATTGCTCTTGCATAGGCTGAATGGCCTCCCTCCGTGCTGTAACCATTCTATGATTCTATTCTATGTGAAATTGGTTGGAAAATGCCTTTGGACTTAGTATTAATCTCCTGTGGAATAAGTAGTGTTTAGTCTGTTTGTGGTGTACTGCCATCAATTCAATCATGCAAAAGAGTTACACTTGTGAATGAATAGGTAGAACATATCATCAAAGTATCATCTGAAACTATGGAGTTTTGCCATCCTATATGAAACTTGCTGAGTATTGTCATCTAGGCCTCCTGTTGCTTTTTTTATTAAACTTTTTTACTTACTGGGTTTGCAAGAATGTATTTTATGAAGCTACTTTACATATAGCTGTGCATTCATAGATTCTAAGAGGCCATTGAAAATGTAGGTGTACAATCTCAAACATTTTATGAGAGTGCATGTTCTCATGCATAGTTTATGAAGTAACTGTGCTTCTTGACTGCAATGTGCCTTCAGGAGGAATGTGCCAACAATTCAGGCTCCATGTTTCTGGGGACTTGAAATAATTTATAGATTTTGTTTCACTGTTATTGCAGTAATACTGAGGGATGAGTACATACTAATTGCATGGAAGATTACGTTTGCAAATAATTCAAACTATCAGACTGAATTAATTTTGCTTATTAAATGTCAGCTTTACATAAATGTTGATGTTAAAATTTGTTTCTAACCATCAGCAGCAGTGCAGCTGTCAGCCGCAGCACCCTAGCCTCTGAGTCAAGGTTGTGGATTCACGTCTCAGCCCAGAGCCATGAGCACGTATTCTTGGCTGATAGTGCAGTACTGAGGGAGTGCCGCAATATCAGAGATGCTGTCTTTCATATGGAAAAGGTCCCATAGCACTTCAAAGAATAGTGGGTGAATTATCCCTTGTGTCCTAGCCAAGCAACTCTATTTGTGTCCTAATACCCTTGTGTCCCTACTCAACCAGTGCTATTTGAAAATTGATTATATGATTGTTATCTCATCTTGTTTGGGACCTAGCAATTGGCGGGTGCATACATTAGTGACTATACTTCACAAGTCCCTAATTGCCTGTAAAATGCTTTGGGGTGTCCTGATGTTATGAAATGTGCTGTATAAATGCAAGCCTTTTATTAATTGCTGTTCTATTAGAATAAACAGGAATTAGAAAAGGGTAACAGTTTTCAGTTATATAATTCAGATATTATTTTGGGGAAACTAAATTAACACTTACTAACTTTTGTTAAAAAATAGATTATCTCCCCACTTGCAAAACTCAGCAGGTATTTGGTGTAAGATATTTGTAAGTGTTATTTGATATCAAGCTGCTGGGAATTACATGAGTGACTGTGGTGACTTAAAAACAGAAAGTGATGGAAAACCTCAGCAGGTCTGGCAGCATCTGTGGCGAGAAACAGAGTTAACGTTTCAAGTCCAATATGACTCTTTGAACTGAGGAGAGGAAGAAATGTGATAGGTTTTATGCTGTTGAAAAAGGGGGAGGGGAGGTGGGTGCTGGCGCAAAAGAGAAGGTCAGGGATAGGTTAGAGAGCGGGGGAGATAAAATGACAAAGATGTCATGGAACACAGCTTGAGCAGAGTAGGTGTTAATGGCAGAATAAAGGTGGATTTGTTTGGCATATTTTTGTTTATTTTGCCTACTGGAATTAAAAACTTGTGAAATAGAACATTGAAAAATAAAACTCATCCTGTCACTTCATTGAGCCATGTGGAGTGCACTAATTGAAAGGGATGCTCTACATTACTTTTGGGAGTTCCCTGATCATTTCCAAATGAGAGGACATGGAGGAAGCCCACACATATCACGTAGGCTTGGTTGTTTCCAACGAATGCCCTGTTATGATGTTTTGTAGTAATTAGGTTGGTGACAACAGTTTATTTATGCACATGGGTATAGATATTTTGGGATCCGGTGGTATGCATTTGGGCATCCTTTCTTTTCATTCTTTTTTGCAGGAAATAAATTTAGAATGTTTGTATAAATGAAACCATCAGAATTGTGCAAGTTATCAGAAAATGGGAGGCATAATGCTTGGGCTATTGCTGCAAACACAGTTGACTGAGTTGTACCAGTGACATTCCTGATCGTTTTTAGTAACATAGAACAGATAGCAGCTCTAGTGTCTGTGAAAAAGGGATCTGAATAGTTCCAGCAGTTTATCAGAACCATTTGTTGTTTACCTCACAAGCAACACCAATGTGTGCACATTATCCACATCAGGTATGGATGCAGTTCTAATTTCTGAGCATTTATGTACTTTGGACTCCTCTAATACTCATCAAGCTTGTTTTAATTTGTTTGTTTTGATAGTTGATCAAATCTAATTTCGACATATTTGAAACCAAAATTCTAAGACAGCTTATTTTATTAAAAACCTCCACCTGTAGCCTGTATACAATTTTACCCCGCATATTGTTCTGGATCATGGATATTTCCGAAACCATTACCTATTATTCTATTTGTCTGGCAGAATGTGCCAATTCGTTTTGGCCTTGTCTCTCTCTTTCACCTTCCCCACACTCCCCCATGATTAAATTGCTCGTTTTTGTATAACTTTGCACTTTGTTAACATATTGGCATTGGCAAAATTAACAAGATAGCTTACCAGAGAGTCCTTGACCTAAAAGGGGACTGGTCACTTTCTAGTTGAAACATCAATATCTAGTCATTTGAATTGACAAGTTGTTCAATTTGAAGCTAGTAGGAATTTTAATTCAGTTAATTTGATTATAGCATAACTTCCTAAATTGCATTTAGTTGAAGTAATTTGTTTAAAGCTTACAAAATGCTGTAAATTGCTTGTAGAAAAAAAGCTTTGTTTTATTCTTCAGTCATCTTTTAGCAATTTTGAATGGTTAGAGGATAAAAGGTCAAGTCTAGTGAACTTTACAACATCAAGCAGATGTGCTAGGCCAGCCTTGCTCTGAGTTGTGCATTTATGTCAAGTGGTTGGTCCACTGTAATATATCACACCGGGCATTATAGCTTTAAATAACTGAAGACGTTTCTTTGTCCAAAATCTGATCTGAAAATTGCCATTAACCACAGTAACCCAGACATTATAAACTCACTTGGGGGGAAATGCCTGTATTTTTTCTGGGCAACCCTCCCTTCTCTCCACAAAGCAAGCATCAGAGAAATTTGTAACTTTCTATTGAGCCTACTGCCCAAATTCAAACATTTAAGCTTACTGTGTGTTGTAAGGGAAAATCTACCAAAAGTAATATTTATGCAATATTTTAGTTTCTTGATCTTGTAGTTGTTTTGAGATATCTGCTTTTAAGTTTGTTTGGACCTATATATTTATATCTCCTGTGCTGAGACTTTGTAATACAATGCAGTCATTTTAAACGGATGTTCTAAAAATGCATGTTTATTGCACCTTAAAACTATAAATAATATGGATTACCAATGTGATTAAAATAATACGATGCATGTTTATTTAGACAAAACTATTGCACCTGTTGTAGAGGAGTGCTATTTTTCTGTGCGAAAGGTCTAAGGGATGTGGGTGACTAACAATGCTTTATATTGCTAGCATGATTCAGCTATAAGGCAAGGTTGGAGTTGCATTGATGTACAGGAGCGGTGTGTTGATCAACCCTGTCACATCTGTTAGATTTTTAAAAATGTTATTCATTCATGGGATGTGGGCTTCGCTGACTGGGCCAGCATTTATTGCCCATCCCTAGTTGCCCTTGAGAAGGTGGTGTTGAATTGCCTTCTTGAACCACTGTAGTCCATGTGGTGTAGGTACACCCACAGTGCTGTTAGGAAAGGAGTTCCAGGATTTTGACCCAGCAACAGAGAAGGAACGGCGATATATTTCCAGGTCAGGATGGTGAGTGACTTGGAGGGGAATTTGCAGATTGTGGTGTTCCCATCTACCTGCTGCCCTTGTCCTTCTAGATGGTAGTGGTCATAGGTTTGGAAGGTACTGTTGAAGGAGCCTTGGTGAATTCCTGCAATGCATCTTGTAGATGGTACACACTGCTGCTACTGTGCGTCGGTGATGGAGGGGGTGAATGTTTGTGAATGTGGTGCCAATCACACAGGCTGCTTTGTCCTGGATGGCGTCAAGCTTCTTGAGTGTTGGCTGGATGAGTGCAGCTCCCACAAGTGGAGAGTATTCCATCACACTCCTGACTTGCGCCTTGTAGATGGTGGACAGGCTTTGGGGAGTCAGGAGGTGAGTTAATTGTCACACAATCCCTAGCCTCTGACCGGCTCTTGTAGCTACAGTATTGATTTGGCTGGTCCAGTTCAGTTTCTGGTCAATGGTAATCCCCAGGATGTTGATAGTGGGGGATTCAGATGGTAATGCCATTAAACATCAAGGAGTGATGGTTAGATTCTCTCTGATTGGAGATGGTCATTGCCTGCCGCTTGTGTGGTGTGAATGTTACTTGCCATTAATCAGCTCAAGCCTGGATATTGTCCAGGTCTTGCAGCATTTTGACATGCACTGCTTCAGTATCTGAGGAGTTCCAAATGCTGCTGAACATTGCAATCATCAGCGAGCATCCCCACTTCTGACCTTATGATGGAAGGAAGATCGTTGATGAAGCAACTGAAGATGGTTTGGCTGAGGACACTACCCTGAGGTACTCCTGCAGTGATGTCATGGAGCTGAGCTGACTGACCTCTAACAACCATAACCGTCTTCCTTAGTGCTAGGAATGACTCCAACTAGCAGAGAGTTTTCCCCCTGATTCCTATTGACTCCAGTTTTGCTAGGGCTCCTTTATGCCACACTTGGTCAAATGTGGCCTTGATGTCAAGGGCAGTCACTCTCACCTCACCTTGGGAGTTCAGCTCATTTGTCCATGTTTGAACCAAGGCTGTAATGAGGTCAGGAGCTAAGTGGCCCTGGCAGAACCCGAACTGGGCGTCTCTGAGCAGGTTATTGCAGAGCAAGTGCCGCTTGATAGCACTGTTGATGACCCCTTCCATTACTTTACCGATGATGGAGAGTAGACTGATGGGGCGGAAATTGGCCAGGTTGGATTTGTCCTGCATTTTGTGTACAGGACATACCTGGGCAATTTTCCTCATTGCTGGGTAGATGCTAGTGTTGTAGCTGTACTGGAACAGCTTGGCTAGGGGCGCGACAAGTTCTGGAGCACAAGTCTTCAGTTCTGTTGCCAGAATATTGTCAGGGCCCATAGCCTTTGCACTATCTAGTGCCTTCAGCCATTTCTTGATGTCACATGGAGTGAATCGAATTGGCTGAAGACTGGCATCTGTGATGCTGGGATCCTCCGGAAGAGGCCAAGATGGATCACCCACTCGGCACTTCTGGCAGAATATTGTAGCAAATGCTTCAGCCTTATCTTTTGCATTGATGTGCTGGGCTCCCCCATCATTATTTGTGGAGCCTCCTCCTCCAGTGAATTGTTTAATTGTCCGCCACCATTCACGACTGGATGTGGCAGGACTGCAGAGCTTAGATCTGATCTGTTGGTTGCGGGATCACTTAGCTCTGTCTATCACTTGCTGCTTATGCTGTTTGGCACGCACGTAGACCTGTGTTATAGCTTCACCGGGTTGACGCCTCATTTTTAAGTATGCCTGCTGCTGATCCTGGCATGCCCTCCTGCACTCCTTCATTGAGCCAGGGTTGATCCCCTGACTTGATGGTAATGGTAGAATGGGGGGACATGCTGGGCCATGAAGTTACAGGTTGTGTTTGAGTACAATTCTGCTGCTGATGCCCAGTTTTGAGTTGCTAGATCTGTTTGACATCTATCCCACTTAGCACGGTGCTAGTGCTGCACAACATGATGGAGGGTATCCTCAATGTGAAGGTGGGACTTTGTCTCCACAATGTGCAGTGGTCACTCTTAATGATACTGTCCTGGATAGATGTATCTGCGGCAGGGAGGTTGGTGAGGATGAGGTCAAGTATGGTTTTCCCTCTTGTTGGTTCCCTCACCACCTGCCGCAGGCCCAGGCTAGCAGCTATGTCCTTTAGGACTCGGCCAGTCATGGTGTTACCGAGCCACTCTTGGTGATGGGCATTCAAGTCCCACACGCAGAGTATATTCCGTGCCCTTGCCACCCTCAGTGCTTCCTCCAAGTGGTGGTCAACATGGAAGAGCACGATTCATCAGCTGAGGGAGGATGGTATGTGGTAATGAGCAAGAGATTTCCTTGCCCATGTTTGACCTGATGCCATGAGAATTCATGGGGTCCAGAGTCGATGTTGAGGACTCCCAGGGCAACTCCCTTCTGACTGTATACCACTGCTGGTGGGACAGGACACCAGAGATGGTGATGGTGGCATCTGGGACATTATCTGTAAGGTGATTCTGTGAGGATGACTGTCAGACTATTGCTTGAATAGTCTGTGAGACAGCTCTCCCAATTTTGGCACTAGCCCCCAGATGTTGGTAAGGAGGAATTTGCTGGGTCGATAGGGCTGAGATTGTCATTGTCTTTTCCAGTGCCTAGGTCGATACCAGGTGGTCTGTCCGGTTTCATTCCTTTTTCGATTATTGTGTTCTTAGGAATTCTGAACTGGCATGAATGTTGTATCAGAATCTGAATATTGGGGCTGAACTTTACCTTAAAATGGTATTGTAATTTACAGAATTTGAGTTAAAAAGGCAGGCTATGAAATATAAATCAACAAGTTAGGTTTAATTAGCATGTCATTATGTTTTTGACGTATATAACCTCAAGTTTCACCAAGTGAGTATTATTGGGTAGTACGATTTTTAACTTATCAATGTGCATCATTTGCAAATTTTACAATATCACCTCAGCATAATTTGAAAGAATCTTTTTTGTAACAGGAGTTTATTTTTGTTAAATTTTTAAAGTCGTTTATTCATTGTCCTTTCTTTGCTTCTCACACAGGGCGTCATGATCTATTCATTTTACTCTGTGTTTAAACATTTTGCGGTCTCAAACGATCACTTCAAGAAGGTGTATTGATTTCCTTAAGGAAATCTTTTCTTGTTATTTGTAGAACTGCTTGTTTCCACAAGTCAATACCTCCTCTCCCAGTCACCATAATTAATAAGAGCTAAGAATAATACAGATGCATGTACTTTTTCTTTTGGAGGACAGCTGTGGAGACACCAGGCAACCATGGACCTGCTGCCAGTGGTGTAGAAGTTACTGACATCTCTTATCAGAGACAGGGTGACTGAACACCTAGACAAGTGTGAGTTGATCAAAGAGATTTGTGAAGGGTAGATTTTGTTTAATACAATTGAATTCTGAAGTGGCCATTCGCATGGTGGATAGCCAAGGTGAGCCTCCAACCTCTTATTTTTGCCATCACTAAGACCACTGATTTCCACCTCTGCAACATTACCCAACTCTGTTCCAATCTCAGCTCATCTGCTGCTGACACCCTTATCTATGCCTTTGTTAACTCTGGATTTTATTATTTCAGTCCACTCCTGGCTGGTTTCTCACACTGTGTCCTTTGCAGATTTGGAGTCATGAAAACTTTGCTGCCTCTGCCCTTCCTTGCACCAACCCCAACACTGGCTCCAGTTACACAACTCCTCAATCTTAAAATTCTCATCCTAGTTCTCAAATGCCTCCATGATCTCACCTTGCTCTACCTCTGTAATCTTCTCCAGCCCCACAGCCCTCCAAGACCTCTGTCTGCTCTAATTCTACCCTCTTGCGCATCCCTGATTTTAACTGCTCCACAATAGGTGGCTGTGTCTTCAGCTGCCAAGGCTGAAACTCAGGAATTCCCTCCCCAAACCTGTCCACCTCATTTTCCTCTGTTAAGATGCTCTTTAAAACCGCCTCCATTACTAAGCTTTTGGTCATCTGCTCCAATAACTCCTCAAGCGGCTTGATGTCAAATTTTGCTTTACAATACTCCTGTGAAGTGCCTTGAGATGTTTTATTATGGTAAAGGTGCCATGTAAATAGAGTTTGCTGTTTAGGGGAGTGCCTGTGGATGTTGTTTGTAAGGACTTCCAGGCTATCTTTGGTTAAGATCTTATTAGCAAAAAATGAAAGCACACGGAATTGGAGATGTGACATGGGTTAGCAATTGGTTTGAAGGTAGGAATAGAGAGTGGGGATAAAAGAAGCATTCTCTAATTGGCAGAATGTGATAAATGGTGTTTGGCAGGGACCCGTAGCAGGGCCCCATCTTTTCACCATTTATAGTAATGACCTTGAAGGAATAGAAAGTTCTATATCTAATTTTACAAATGGCACTAAGTTAGGCACAGTTAGTATTGTAAATGGGAGCAAAAGTTACCAAGTGACATAAACAGGCTAAATGAGTACGCAAAACTGTGATGGAATGAATTAAATCTAGCAACATATGGTATCCAGACAGACAATAGGTAGAAACATGGAGCAAGTTGATTTATCTACACAAACCACTAAAAGCTCATGCACAGGTACAAAAAAAAATAGAAAAGACTAGTGGAATGATGGCAAAGACAAAATAATACAGATGCTAGATACCTAAAATATAAGCAGAAAATTCTGGAAGTAGTGAGCAGGCCAGGCAGTGCCTGTGGAGAGAGGAGCAAAGTAAATGTTGCAGGCCAATGACCTTTCATCAGAACTAGGAAATGTTACAGGTAATAGGTTGGAAGCAAGTGCAGATGGGGAAGGGAGGAAGGGACAAAAGGGAAGGTCTGTGACAGGATTTGAGGCAGGAGTAATTAGATGTCGGAAGGGATGATGATGCAAGTAAAAAAGGGGTAGTATTGGGACAAGAAAAAAAATGATGGGTCTCTGAGCTGTAAATGGGAACAGCAGAGTCGAAAAAATGGAAGCAGTGGTTGTGATCTGAAATTGTTTAACTCAAAGGACGACATTCTAGACTGGTATTATGTCAAAGGAGTTTGAATACAAAAGTGAGGAAGTAATGATTCTGTTGTGCGGAACCTTGGTCAGATCTCATCTGGAGAACTGCATTGATTTTTGCCACCGAACCTCAGGAAAGATATGCTGGCCTTTGAGTGGCGCAGCAGAGATTCACCAGAATTTAAAGGATTATACAGGTTGTATAAATTTGGTTTATTAGGTAGAATACACATTCTTTCACTTCAACAGAAAAATCTCAATATAAAATTCAACTTTTTTTCAGACTTCCAGTCCACCTCAGGTTGATAAAAAAACAAAATTTTCATTTATATAGTGCCTTTCCTACCTTTGGGGGAAGTTCAGGAGTGCTTCACAACTAGTAGATTACTTTTGAAGTGCAATCATTGTTGTCTTGTGGGGAACATGGCAGCCTTGGGATCTTTTCAATCAACTAAACAGGTAGCTAGTGCCTCGGTTTAAGTCTTAGCTGAAAGAGGCCTCAGTTCTGCACAGAATTGTCAGTCTAGATTGTGGTCAAATCTGCACTAGGACGTGAACCTGTGACGTTTGACTTTGAGGTGAAAGTGCTACTAAATGTGCCAAGTTGGCATCAAGTTTACTGGAGGTCTAGCAGTAGTTTACTTTGGATTTACAAGATGAATATTATTTTTGAAACAAAAAAATGTGCAGGATATGCCCTGTTCCACTGGTATACCTTGGATACGTTCGCAACATGGTATGGTATTGAGGTGTACAGATCAGGAAAATCCTTAACTTCATTGCTTGTATAAGCAATTTGTTGATTGCATAGAAGTAATATAACTGGCCTTAGTGTCTCCTGAGCAGAAAAGTTGGCCAGGGATCCTGTTCTTGATTACTAGCCAGTGGCCCATGCTGAAAGTGTATGGATGTATATTCCAAGTAGCAATAATTTTGTCTCCGTTATGATGGCCCTACAATAGAATATTGATGCTCGCTAAGAAGACCAGCACCTGATGGATGTTGCTGCTGTCCACAAAACCATACTCCAATATAAGTCACCTTGAGAACAGGTGTGATGAAACAAAATCCAGTGGAGTGTTTTATTATTTATATTTATTCTTCCATTGACGTTTTTCAATTTTGTTTGTGGTAGCTAGAAAAACAATATTTGAGAGATTTAAAATTCTAAATATATTATAGAAAATAAAATAAAGCTGTCCAGTATTTCAGAATATTTAGTGAAATATTAGCTACCTGTATAGTATTAACAATTGTAAAAACAATTGGTTGTTCACAGTCCATGTCTATCTTTGCACTGGAAAGTTTGACTTGGGATGTGTAAGATTAAACTGGTCCACTACTGAAGTAGTGATAGACTTATTATGTATTGCATTCCAGACATACCTCTGGGTTCACGTTTTAGTCATTTGTCCCAAAATGTTGCCAACTTTATGCCATAGCCTCAGATCGTGAGTAAGCCACTATCAGCACTCAGCCTAATATCAGTGCTGTAGATAACAGCAGAAACTTTTATCACTTTGAAATAGATAAAATACATTCAAACAGATGTTTCCAATAAAAAACACCCTGAAACCTGATAGATTCTAACATGAGGAAGGAACTTGGAAGAACTTTAGCCTTAATTGATTGTATAGGGTCTCGGGCTCTGACTTCAGGCATTCTCGGATACCATCAATGTCATTACAGACAATGAGTATCTTCCTCAAGCCTGAGTCATTGAAAAGTTTTAGTAATGAGAAATATTATGAAGGATGTCAAAAAGTTATTTTCCTTTGTCTCCTAATTATAATATCCCAGTGAATTCCCTTCCCCCATCCTCCTTCCTCCTTCTAGCCAATCCCCACACCTACCCAAGCTGTTGGATCAGTTCACACTCAGCCTTTCCAGATAAAATCAACTATCTCTCTCTTTCTCTTAAGGTACCATACCCTAAGAGGGCATTGACAACTATGGACTTTCATGTTAATCTTGCTCTAGAAGCATGGGTCAACTTTGGTGGTATATTCTTGATCTTTCCCATCAGCATCAGACTTTCTAAATCATAATGTGCCCAAGAAATTCCAACTGTCTGCTAAACATAGTTACCATAATAAATAAATATCTCATTTATTTAACTATGGTTAATTTCCATTGTGAATTTTAAGACCTATTTCAGCTTCATGAATCATCAAAGCAGGAGGAAACAACCTGTTATCCAAATATAAGTAATCTGAAATGTTGCATAATTTGAACAAATGCCTGTAGTTGCAGAAGTGGAAATGAGTGGTTTCACATCAAAGATATCGGATGAAGTATGCTGTTAATGTATTTGGTGCCAATAAAGCTGTGCTGAAATTAATAAGCAGTTTTGTCCAAACATATCTTCCATTGGTGTCAGAAAATTTTGAATCTCATCTTTTTTGACATACATACATACATGGCATTCATAAGACTGTGTATTTTTCGTGCTTCAGCCAAGAATGATCTTTTTTTTAATCTCTCAGTGCCAAGGTAGTTTACCACCTCATTAATTTTCTTTTAAAATGAATTTACAATTTGTTGTTTTATGAAGGATTTAAGATTTCTATATTTAAAAAAAAATAATCATGGAAGCACTTGTTTTTTGGTTGGTACAAATTTGCATATAATTTAGTGAATTAGATTGTAGACTTTATACTTCATCTTATTTGCTAACTGGCTGAAAGCCAAATAAACAAAGGCTGAGCCCATCCTACCCATGCAGTAGCAATCCTGGAAGTCATCAGTAGGGTTTTGCTTGCTGTCTTTGGGGACTGACTTACAGCAACTTTATTCAATAAATACTATTTAAAAGAAAAAGACAGGCTTGCATTTATATAGTGCTTTTCACACCCTCAGGATGTCCCAACGGACCTTGCAGCCGATTTGCACTTTTAAACTGTGGCCACTCTCCTTATGCAGGAAACATGGCACCCTGTCTGTACACAGCAAGCTCCCATAAACAGCAATGTGACAATGACTAGATAATCTGTTATTGTGATGTTGATTGAGTGATAAATATTGGCCAGGATATCAGAAAGAACTTCCCTACTCTTCTTCACATAGTGCCAAGGGATCTTATGCACCCAGCTCTGAAAGCAGATGAGGCGTCACCCTAATGACTCATCTAAAATACGATACATCCGACAGTACAACACTCCCTCAGTACTACTCTGAAGGTTCAGGCTAAACTTTTGTCCTCAAGTCTTTGGAGTGGGACTTGAACACGCAACTTCCTAACTAGAAGCAAGGCATTTGATTAGCATGATAGAACAGTTCAGCGTGTTTACTTTGTTGGCCAGTGCTCCAAGTTGATCAGCATGTTTAGGTACTTGGCCCCACGAATTTGCATTGCATTGTTTTACCCATATTTATATGTAGAGTTTGAAGGAAATAAAAAATGTCGATACCTGTTTTGTCTTTTTGGTGTAGTTCAGTTTCTCATGCAAATGGAATTCTTGGCACTGTGTCATGTTCTTGTGCAGCCTGGGGCTTGTTTTTAATTAGTGAACGGTGTGGATTTCCTTGCTCGAAAATTGAATTTCTCTGTTGACTCTGCCATGAGAAATGATGTTCATATGACATGTAATGGGATTACCATCATTGAATCCCCCACTATCAACCATCTTGGGGTCACCATTGACCAGAAACTTAACTGGACCAGCCATATAAATATAGTGGCTGTAAGAGCAAGTCAGAGGCTGGAAATTTAGCAGTCCCTGGCTCCCCAAAGCTTTTCCACCATCGACAGGGCACAAATCACAAGTGTAATGGAATACACTCCATTTGCCTGCACAAGCGCAGCTCCACCAGCACTCAAGAAGCTGCCTCTGCCACTGACGCCCTCGCGGCTGCTGTATCATCTTCTAGATAAAGTGCAGAAACTTGCCAAGGCATTTTCAAAAGCACTTCCACTTACAAGAAGGGCAGTAGGTGCATGGGAACATGACCACCAAGTTCCCCTCAATGTGGCATATCATCCTAACTTGGAAATATATTGCCATTTCTTCACTATTGCTGGGTCAAACTCCTAACAGCACTTCACTACTTGGACTGCAGTGGTTCAAGAAGGCAGCTTACCACACACTGTTCAAGGGCAAATAAGGATAGGCAATAAATGCTGGTCTTGCCAGCAAAGTACATATCCTTTTATTGAATAAAAAGGCTTCTGAATTCTGCATGTTGTACTATCAGATACATTGCAACAGCAGGAGACTTTTGATAAGTGATGTATGATTTAGTGGATAAGCGTTCAACTCTGTATTAGATTTAGTTTGGATAGTGAGCAAACTGGTATCTTGCAAGTGGAATGATCCAAAAAAATTCCTGCTACAGTGAGGCTGCACGACCAATGGGATCAGCATTTGCAGCCTAACCTTGTTTCCCTTCTGTAAATTTAATTCATCTGAATTTGGAATTTGTTAATGTACAGCTCAGCACAACTCCTGCCTCCCTAGACAACTGGAGAACTTAGACATGCTGGGATCCAAAGTTTCCAATCTGACAGCTACTCTCTTGCAGCTATGATGCATGACACTTGTGAAACACAGCAATGAATAAAGTATTAACAAATGATCCCACACATGATGCTTGGCAAGTTTTGTCTTTTTCTGCACACACTGCCAGTTTCCTAAAGCTGGGTGTGCTTGAAGCTGAAGATTCTGAAAATGTAGTGCTGTAACTTTGAATATATGCTAATGTTATAAAGTGTTGAGCGTTGTTCAGCAGGTCTTTATTAAGGCATTCCTAGTCTTAGATAGTTCAACAGTAAGTATTTATTAGCTACTAGAAACTATATACATAGGTACAGCAAAGATCCAAGCTAGGAGTTGTCTCCATGCTTGTTTCTATACACAGCTCTGTCCAACACTACACTGACCCCTAGGTGTGGGTTATGTGTTCTCCTATGTCATTGTGTGGGCAGTACTGTACTCAGTCTCACGTTAACCCTTTATGTGACAGGTCCTTATACTACACCTTCCCCATTAAGCCTTTATCCAACATATTTACAAGTTATCCCAGTTTACCCCATGTATTACATCATTACTACTACCCCATCTCCTCCCATCAAGTTTCTGAGCTTATAGGTTCAGGTGGTTTGGAGGCCTTATAAACTTTCCATATCTTGTTCTCGCTACTTTCAGAGGCATGGTTGGTTCTGTCGCTGCAGGTAAACTTTGGATTGAATTGAAGTTTACTCTGGCATCTGGACCTATTCATCCTATTTTTCCGCTCTTTGGCATTGAATCGTTCTTTGTAAATTCCCCAATTGCAGTGATAGATGGCGGTGTTGGTTTATCCCGCTCTTTACGGGGCGGACAAGCTCTGGGCTCGTCTCTATAGTGTTTTATTCCCTTCTTCCTTCATGTGGCTCGCTGTGACATGCTGGGATACTACCAAGTCACACCCTCCTATTGTGACTTGGTAGCAAGCTCATCTTTCCGTTTGGCTGTGAGGTGTACTGTTGTCAATGGATGGCTGCTACTTGGTTCCACCATCGTTTGTGACACTGTCATGCTGGCTGGGGATTTCATCATCTGCTCTGTGGTTTTAGGGTTTATCTCTCCAACTGGTGTCTGAACCGGAGGTTGAGGCTCTTCTTGTTGCTAGTTCTTCTCTTGACTATCATCTGCCCGAGGTGTCCTGGCACGACCTGAGTGTTTGGCTGGTCTGACCAATGAGGGGCTTCTGGTACCTGTAACAAAAGTAGACAGACCTGCTCTGCAAAGAGAGAAGACAATTCAGAACTGAAGTTCCAATCGAGAGTATCTTTCTTGTTGGATCTGTCAGGAACTTTCAGTTCTGTATAATTTGACAGTGGTTGTCTTGACATCTTTGGCCGGTTTCAGGAGACTCAGGGCTACACAGGCATCTCTGTTCAAGAGAGAAAACAACTGGTAATGGATGACATACATCAACTCAAAGATTTGTTTGCCGTCATACCTTAATAGTTCCAGAATTATGCCTATGACCAGAAGTCTGAGACCATAAAGTGGTGTGTCTGCTGTTCTTAGCCAGAGGTGTCTCAGCCACAGTTCTTTGTCCAATAGGACTGTAACATTGGCTTCTGTGTCCAATTTAAAGTTAGTGCTATGGCCATTAACCAAGATGTCCACATTCCAGAATGAAAATTCAGGATCTTTGACCTCACCCAAGAAGCATGGTTGTGTATCCTCTTAGTGTGCTGAACCCTCTTGGAATTTTCTGAGCATTTTGCTGTTTTGGCTTTGCACAGCTTCCCGAAGTGTCCTATTCAGTTATATTGAAAGCATTGGGCTGAAATTGCCAGATATTGATCGTGCCTGTGGGGGCGCTTTGTTCCAGAGCACTGGCATGGTTGCTGTACTGGTCAGTTAGGGTATTGCTTCCCTTGGCCACAGTGTTCCTGTTTCTGTGCTGTTTCATCGACTGGACAGTGGGGTTTACAGTGTACCATGGTCTGCATTCTCCCCTTAATATGGATCTGTGCTGGAAGCAGATTGCCTGATAACCTGGATGGTTTTCTCAAGGGCTAGATATTCCTTTGCTTGAAACAGGTCTGAGAGTGCATCGTCTGCCACTCCTACAACTATTCTATCCCTGATTAGCTCAGATTTCAGATCACTGTAATCACAGCCTGCAGCCATTCTGTGTAGCTCATTAATGAAGGAGTTGACAGGTTCCCCTGGCTGCCGAACATGTTTATTAAATTTAGCCCTTTCAAGGATTTTGTTACCTCTGAGGTTAAAAGAAGTGTTGGATGATTTTAAAACTCCATCAATTTTGCAGATGATTCATTGATTCCTGTCTAGCTATTATATTGTTGGCTGCCGGGTCTACTGAACAAAGCAGTGTGTTAACTCGTTTAGCTCCTGTCGTCTTATCCTGACCTGAAGCAATCATGTATCTAAGGAATTTCTTTCTCCAAAGTCTCCAATTTTGTGATTGATCTGGACCTTGGATAAGTCCAAATTGAGCTGGAAGAGTGGATTTCTGATCCATGGTTAAAATTTTTAAATTGCAGATTCAGCTTTAAGAGGTTTCTGAAAATCCAAGATGGCAGTGCCGTATGCTTCTTCTCAAACTGTTCTCCTGCGTGTGCTGGTTTTGGCAGACTCCACAGTAATGGCATTCATGATCTCAGCATTTAAATTTTTTCAACAAAAGCTGCCTGGATGACTGTTTAGACTCGTCTCCATTTAAACGCAATGTCCTCTGGTCTTGGGAG
This sequence comes from Cetorhinus maximus, assembly GCF_964194155.1. Classification (NCBI taxonomy): domain Eukaryota; kingdom Metazoa; phylum Chordata; class Chondrichthyes; order Lamniformes; family Cetorhinidae; genus Cetorhinus; species Cetorhinus maximus. Next base: position 57,120,061 of record NC_135898.1, read on the forward strand.
CGTTGAATCCCAGCTTTTGCTGGGTTGTTAAAGCTGCTGACTCAGTCACAATTAATTTTTGATTTTTTTTTCTATGTGCAGAGTGAGCTTGGCTGCCACGTCTTCAGGCGCTGACTCAGACTGTGATTTAAATGGCAATTTCTGACCACAGCAGTATTTAATTTTTTTCAGGACTTTTCTCAGAACTTTTTACCCCACCTCTGCTAGGCCTGCTGACTCTGCATACTCTGGGTATTGAAGCTGGACTTCCACGGCATTCATTGGAGCCTTCTGCTGCAGTGAAGAATTTAATTTCTGCCTTCAGCTTCCAGGCCTTTCTTTGGAGATTTTTTTTCACTGGCAATTTCCTTCTGTGCCTTCACTTCTTGAGCTTTTTTCAGGTCAGGTGTTTCCCTGATTTCTCCCTCAGTTTTCCAGGATTTTAATTTTTCTCTTTCAGTCTCTGCAAGGTTTTGAGTTATTTCATTCGCTGCCACCAAGTTGTAAGGTGTTGGGCATAGTTTGGTAGGCCTTATTAAAGTGTTTGTAGTCTTAGTTCAACACTAAGTATTTATTAATCACTAAAAACTACATACATAGGTAGAGAAAAGGTCCAAGCTAGGAGCTGTCTCCATACTTGCTTCTATACACAGCTCTGTCCAACACTACACTGACCCCCTAGGTGTGCGTCATGTTTTCTTTTAAATCATTGTGTGGACAGTATGGTACTCAATGCCACGTTAACCCTTTATTTGCTGGACCCTTATACTACCTTAGTTAATTCTGCCAAGAACATTGCATGCTTCTAGTTAGCTTTACAGCTCATGAAAAAACACGTCCACTTCAAATTGTAAGATTAAAAAAACAGTGAGGTGCCATACCGACACATGGCCTATCAGGAGCGCCAACATCTGTGTTATGTTTATTGACCACTATTTATTAAAAATTATGGTTCATTTTGATGCTAGAAAGCAGTAGTAAAACTGTACAGATTGCTTTATGTAATAGGTATTTTACCTGTTTGATCATTGTCATCTATCTGAACTTTTGTAGGTACCATATGCATAAAAGCTGCTTATAAACAAATGAAAAGAAGCTTTTCCAAATAAGCAATTAGATAAGTCTCAAATGCATAACTGCATCACTTGAATGTAGTTTTTTTAAACAAAATTGTCTTGTCAATCTGGGTCGTCTTCCTTAACAGTTCAAAAAGTTTTAATACTTTTGCGATGGGCCAGATCGTGCTGTGAGCAGTTGAAGACTTACACTTGTTCACAGACTTCCTATAGGGTTATACATGGCAAGTTGCTGCTAACCAAACAGCACTGTCCCCTGGCCAGAGGACATCTGGGATTTGTGTGAATAGAAACTCTCTCTCTCCGCCACATCTGTTTTGATGATACAACTTTCCACAACAGCACTTCTGACAAGTCTTCCTTTTTCCTCAAATAAGGATTCCCCCCACTGTAGTTTACAGGGCTCTCAACCATGCCTGCCATGTTTCCCTCACTTCTGCTCTTACCCCTTCCCCTTCTCCCAGAATCCACATTCCATCCCACTATCCTCCACATTCAAAGTGGCAATTTCCACCACCACAAAGCATGATGCCAGCACCAAACACATCTTCCCCTCACCTCTCCTGTCATATTCCAAAGGGACCGTTCTCTCTGTGTGTCATGAAACTAACATTTTTTAAATGATATTGTGGTTATTAGAAAGTAGGTTTATGGGTGTGAGTGTAGATGGTTCTGCTTGTGTGATTTAATTGAGTTGGAATCAGATAAACTGCAAAGCTTGGAATTATCAAAAGATGTTAGGGGTAAAAGGTATTTGAAAGGCTAATGAGTAAACATGGATGAGGTCTTTGCATATAAGGTGTGAAGGAAATTTGCATTTTTAGATACGTGAAGGGGTTGTTTAACAAGAAAAGCAAGACCAAGCAGTGTGTTTATTTTTCCCAAAGGTACTGACCATATTGTTAACATGAAAGAATTTTATATTATGGGAAAAGTAAATTTCCAAAGACATATAGAACAATGGAATTTACAGATTAAAGAGAGAGAAACATACATAAAGAGAATGGAAGGCTTTGTTGGGGGGCCATGTAAGATCTAAGAGGGCCGTGTAAACAGCCTTGGAGAAGCCTCCAGCCACTTTAGCAGAAGTCTTTTGTGTCCAGTAACCAAAGGTGGAGGAAAGCCTTTGGAATTCCACTTTCGAGTGGGTGCTGTGGTAAACTTGCTGGCTTGCTAATTAAATTAAAAATCTATTTTGGATGGTTGCCCTAAAGAGGGTGTGTAGTTGGGAGCCAGGTTAATTAGGAATTTTGGGATTTGTTATAGTATCAAGTAACTGTAATCTTATGTGCTTGAAATCTTTTCTTTTGTTAATGAATGTTTTAAGTTAGTTTTTAAAATCTCTAAAGGTGTCAGTGGACTCATTACTTCTGAATGCAGTGCATAAATCTTCTTGTAATAAGTACAAATTGAAAACCGTTGTGACAGCGTGGCCAAGTGTCCCTTGCTGATTTAGTCTGCTAGGTACACATCACCTGCCACATCATAACAAAACTGGGCACTCTTGCAGGATTTTTGAAATTTCTTGATTGGCTTGGAGTTGGTGAATCTTAAAGCTATGAGTACGAGAAGCACATTGAATTCAGGAGTTGGTGTGAGGGATTTTAAATTGGTTAGATTGCAAAAATGGCTTTATCCATAGCTAAGACTTTTCTGGGAGTAGAAGACATAACACTGGTTTACAAAAAGTATTGAAGGGTAAGTTAGCAGAATTGGCGGATAAGTTGTAGTTGAGCAGAATTAAGCCGAAGTGTTTAGCTGAAGGAAATTGGTAGAGTTACAGCAGAAGGATCCACAAATAAAGCAGTTATATCAGACAGCTCACTCAAACAGGCAGAATGTATTCCAAAATGTTATTACCTTAAAGGTATTGTGTTAATGAGAAAGTGGAGAATGTCTCATGTTTCAGCAGATGAAAATGGATGGTCGTGTATCAGATAGTTATATCATCTAGGTGCAGAAATGAGATATTGAGAGTAGCTCATGAAATTCCAATAGGGGGACATTTAGGAATTAGGAAGACTCAGGCGAAAATGCAAAAACATTTATATTGGCCTGGATTGCATAAAGATGCAGTCAAGTTCTGTAGAACATGTCACACATGTGACAGGAAAACCTCAAGCAGTGATTAAATCGGCACTTTTAACTCCGATTCAAGCATTTGAGGAACCTTTACCAGGGTCCAAAGATAAAAGCAAAAAACTGCGGATGCTGGAAATCCAAAACAAAAACAAAAATAACAACAGAACTGTTGAACAGTCATGCGGACTCGAAACGTTAACTGTGCCCCTCTCCACAGATGCTGCCAGACCTGCTGAGTTTTTCCAGGTATTTTTGTTTTTGTTTACTAGGGTCCTGATTGATTGTGTAGGACCCCTCCCTAAGACTAAAAGTGGAAATCAGTATTTGCTGACAACCATGGATGTGTCTACAATGTTTCCGGAAGTGATACCTTTGCAAAATATTACAGCAAAGAAAATTATGGAAGAGTTGACTAAATTTTTTACAAGATATGGTTTGCCAAAATAAATACAATCGGATCAGGGTTCAAATTTCATGTCACAGCTGTTTAAGGAAGTAATGAACAGCTTGGGGATAAAATGGTTTAAGTCATCAGCCTATCATCCTGAATCACAAAATGCTTTGGAAGATGGTATCAAACTTTTAAAAACCCTGATGAGGGCTTATAGTCAAAAATATCCACAGGATTGCGATAGGGGAATTCCATTCTTGAGTAAAGTTAGGAGAGGGGTGCCTAACTTTACTCAGTTCTGTTGAAGGGTCATGAGGACTTGAAACGTCAACTCTTTTCTTCTCCGCCGATGCTGCCAGACCTGCTGAGTTTTTCCAGGTAATTCTGTTTTTGTTTTGGATTTCCAGCATCCGCAGTAGTTTTTTGTTTTGAATTCCATTCTTGTTATTTGCTATTAAGGATGTTCCTAATGCATCAACTGGATTTAATCTTTTTGAATTAGTCAGTGGTCATGAGGTAGGGGAAACACTGAAGTTGATTCAGCAGAAACTAATGGGTCAAAATTCAGAAATTACTCTCCAGAATTATGTGACAAACTTCAGAGAAAGATTGAACAGAGCATGTGAGTTAGCTAAGGAACATTTAAAGATATCACAGCAGGTGATGAAGGCAAAGGCAGATAAGAGGGCCGAAGCCCACAGTTTTGTAGCTGGCTAAAAGTGTTTGTTTTGTTGCCAGTATTGGGTGAACATTAAAAGCAAGGTTTAGCGGACCTTAGAGAATTGAAAAGAGACTGAGTGAAGTGAATTATTCAATAAATACTGCAGGTTAAAGAAAGAAGCAGAGGGTGTGTCATGTAAATATGCTTAAAAATTACTTTGACAGGGAAGAGGACCAAAAGGAGGCATTAGTGGTGGTAAATAAAGAGAAAGCTCTAGAAATGAAGGATTCTGAAATTGATTTTCCTCTAATCAAATTGGATAATGAGGGGGTACTCAAAACTTTAGATGTGATATTGAGTTACCTTCCAGGCAAGTGTCAAAGTGATTTGGAGAAGCTATTGCAGTCACACAAAGCTATTTGTGGGAATAAGCTAGGGAGGACAATTTAGCTACACATGATGAAAATGTGGGTGATGCAATTTCAATAAGGCAACATCCTTATCAATTAAATCCAGCAAAATTGTCCCAAGTACAGAAAGAAATCGAATTCATGCTTCAAAATGACATAATTGAGTTTACTGGAGTTTGCCTATTGTGATGGTACCAAAACCGGATGGAACACGAAGACTGTGGGCAGGATTTTTGGGTTGACCGGTGTGCAGGCCCTGGAGTGTCCGGGAGATGGTCCGCCGCCCGCAATCGGACCCCCACCGCGATTTCGTGCTGACTGGCCAATTAACGGCCAGCCAGCGTGAAGGGCACGCTGAGAAGCTCAGCGCTGCCGGGGTGTGGGTGGGAGGGAGGAGTGCGAGCACAAAAGTCTGCGCGCATGCACAGGGAATGCGCGCTGAAAGCTCCCAGAAGGCCGGGAACTGCCTCAGCGAGCTGAACAATTTTAAAATCCAAAATAAATATCTTTAAAACCTGAGAAAAATGTTCCGACATGGGACTCATTCACAATTACATGAAGAGAATAAAAATTCTGCCCAAAAATTTATACATTTTAAAATTTAATTGCGGAAAGCTCATCCCGCCCGTGGATGAGGTTTAAAAAATCAAAAGGCTGCCTGGCCGATTCGCCTACTAGCCAACCATAAGGTTGGACAGGCAGCGAAAAATATGTTTAAATTAATTGATTAAGGGCCTTAATAGGCCTCTTAATTGTTGGTGGGCCGCTGTCCACTTTCGCGCATGCCCGCTGACCAAAGTATCGTGCACTATGGTACACCCGATTGGGTTGGGCACGCGCCCACCTGCAGGACGTTAAATCCTGCCCTGTGTGCAGATTATTGAAAAGTGAATTCATATCCTATTTCAAGGCTGGAAGATTGCTTTGAGAAAGTTGGACAATAAAAGTTTACCACAAAGATTGACTTACTGAGAGGATATTGGCAAGTACCATCATCAGAGAGAGCAAAAGAGATATCGGTTTTTGTGAAGCCAGATATACTATATCAGTTTAAAGTTATGCCATTTGTATGAAAAATGCACCAGGAACATTTCAGAGATTGACAAACAAAGTAATTGCAGGGCTGAGCAATTGTGCTGTTTATATTGATAGTTTTCAGTCAGGTGTGGGAGGAGCATTTACAACATCTGAAAGAACCGTTTGATCGACTGCAAGGAGCTAATTTGGTGGCGAATTTGGCTAAGAGTGAATTGCCAAAGCACAAGTTACATATCTAGGCCATGCAATTGGACATGGTAAGGTGGCTCCGAGAGATGTGAAAGTAAAAGCCATCGTGAATTTCCCTGTGCCTACAAAACAAGAAGTTTTGAGATTTCTGGGCATAAGTGGATTTTACTGGAAGTTTGTACCAAATTTTAGCAATGTTGTTGCTCCATTGACTGAACTATTAATGAAGAACAAGAAGTTTCAATGGTCAGAGGAGTGTCAGAAGGCATTTGATAGTTTAAAACTGTATTGACTGCGACGCCAGTTTTGGCAGTACCTAATTATGCTAAGCAGTTTAACTTGGTAGATGACGCATGTGATGTAGGTATTAGTGCTGTATTATTACAGGAAGATGAAACTGGAATTGAGAAACCAATAGGGGATTTTTCACGAAAGCTCAAAAAGGAGACTCTGGGTCTGGTGTTAGCATTGCAGCATTTTGAGATTTATGTTGTAAGCAATTCATCAGGAACAATTGTTTATACAGACCACAATGCTTTAAAATTTCTGGACAAATTTCAAGACAAAAGTGCAAGACTGTTCAGGTGGAGTTTATTACTGCAGCCATTTAATTTACAGATTATACATGTGGCTAGATGAGAAAATCTAATTGCAGATGCATTGTCGTGAGTTTAAAGCTCAAAGAAAATTGGACATTAAAAACCTGGGCACTGGATTGGACTGACCTCTGTTAATACAAAAGATTTGTATATATTGTTATGTTAATGCACGCACCTGGTTATGTAATAGTTTGAGCATATAGATAAGCATAGTAACTAATGTAAGATGGGTTGAGAAAATGAAGCCGCCTTTTAAAATTATGACGGCTCATTTTTCAATAAGGATGGAGGCGTCATGATTATAACTTTTTTATTATGTTATTGTGGTTTGTTAGAAAGTAGATTTATGGGTATGAGTGTAGATGGTTCTGTCTGTGTAATTTAATTGAATTGGAGTCAGACTACAAAGCTTGAAATTATCAAAAGAAGTTGGGGTAAAGGGCATTTGAAATGCTGATGAGTAAGCATGGATGAGGTCTTAGCATATGAGGTGTGAAGGAAATTTTTAGATACGTGAATGGGTTGTTTAGGGTTCAAAGGGATGAAGGGATGTTTACAACTAACAAATAAGCAAAACCAAGCAGTGTGTTTATTTTTCCCAAAAGTACTGACCATATTGGCAACATGAAAGAATTTTATATTATGGGAAAAGTAAATTTCCAAAGACATATAGAACAATGGAATTTACAGATTAAAGAGGGAGAAACATATATAAAGAGAATGGAATGCCATGTTGGGGGGGCCATGTAATATCTAAGAGGGCTGTGTAAACAGCCTTGGAGAAGCCTCCAGCCACTTTAGCAGAAGTCTTTTGTGTCCAGTAACCAAAGGTTGAGGAAAGCCTTTGGAATTCCACTTTTGAGCGGATGCCGTGGTAAACTTGCTGGCTTGCTAATTAAATTAAAAATCTATTTTGGATGGTTGCCCTAAAGAGGGTGTATTATTGGGAGTCAGGTTAATTAAGAATTTTGGGATTTGTTATAGTATCAAGTAACTGAAATCTTATGTATGTGCTTGAAATCTTTTCTTTTGTTAATGAATGTTTTAAGTTAGTTTTTAAAATCTATAAAGGTGTCAGTGGACTCATTACTTCTGAATTCAGTGCACAAATCTCCTTGTAATAAATATAAGTTGCAAAACCATTGTCATAGTGTGGCAAAGTTTCCCTTGTGGGTTTGGTCTGCCTGGAATACCTCACCTGCCACGTCATAACTCCCAACATATTGATCCTTCGCAAGGCACCTCCCCATGCAATTGCAGGAGGTGTAACACCTGTCCTTTTATCTGCTCCCTCCTCATCATCCAAGGCTTCAAACACTCCTTCCAGGTGAAGCATGATCTACCTGTACTTCTTGCAGTTTAGCATACTGTATTCGCTGATCACAATGCAGTCTCCTCTACATTGATGAGACCAAACATAGCTTGGATGACCCATTTGCCGAACACCTCCACTCAGTCCGCAAGAATAGTGCTGAGCATCCAGTTGCTTGCCATTTTAAATTAACACCTTACTCTCACGCTCACATTTCAGTCCTCAGCCTGCTGCAGTGTTCCAGTGAAGCACAACGTTAGCCCGAGGAACAGTATCTCATCATCTGATTAGGCACTTTACATCCTTGGGGACTCAATGTTGAGCTCAACAATTTCAAACCATGGGGCTGTTGACAGGGTGGAAGTGGAGAGGATGTTTTCTCTTGTGGGAGAATCTAGAACTAGGGGTCACTGTTTAAAAATAAGGGGTCGCTCATTTAAGACAGAGATGCGGAGAAATTTTATCTGAGGGTCATCAGTCTTTGGAACTCCCTTAAAAGGCGGTGGAAGCAGACTCTGAATATCTTTAAGGGAGAACTAGATAGATTCTTGATTAACTGTACGCCAGTTCATTGAGCTTGTGCAATGAATTTTCCCTTCATTGACTCTTTGTAAAATAATAATATATCTTCTGGTTTTGTAACAAAAGTTCAGGAGATGCTATTTGGTAGGAATGCCACACATGCCTCAAACTTCAGCCTGCCATTAGAAGGGCTGTGTACTTAGGCCAAGTGTGAAAGAAACTTGGATATTCTTTGGAGGAATAACTGTCTGTGGTATCTACCTTTTCTCTCTCACTGAGAACAGAAGGGTGTAGTGCTATTTTGAAGAAACTAGTGTTGAGAGAGGGAGGAGCTTGGAAGAAAGCTAGCTCAAGGAGTGGAATTGAAATTATGGAATAAGCAGTGATAATCAGTTCTCTTAGGTATATATATTTTTTCTGAATTCAAATGCTACTTCCTGACATTCTGCCATTTCTGGTCGTACACATATTGTGGCATTTGACAGTGTTGAAGCAGGGGAACAGGTTTGAATGCTAGGAAATTAGTTGGAAAAATGATAGAATGTTTCCTGGAGAACATATGCTCAACAAAGATAACACAAAACCTTGTTCAGTGACAGCAGCAAGATGATACAAAGTCCAGCTGGAGGTGTAAAATGGAACTAAACTGAATGCTATAAAAAATGTCGAATAAAAGGTAGGAAATTGCTTAAGGCTGGCCTTCACATTTTTTTTCTCACTCAATAATTAAGGATATTGAAAGTGTATTTGTCTTTCCTGGAAACTACATAACTTTGTTTAATTGGTGAGACATCAGTTTAGATTGAGAAATTGACCATGTTTTACGGTCAGTGGCAAAAAAACAACAGCAACCATTTATTACACTTACACTTACCCACAGAATTTCTTGCACTTTTACACTGGAACTTGCATTTATTAGAAATCCAAAACATCGCCACATCTCATACAAGGAGTTAGGGACCTGTAGGACTAAGGCAAGCAACTGTGTATCTCCTTAACCAGATTGAAGAATCCCTCCTGAGCCGTGCAGAGTCTGAACCAGGAAGTGTAAGTTAGAATAGTTAGTTCAATGCAAAATTATGTAAAGAAAGCAAAATGAAGAGATGGTCAGAAAGACCTGATTATGAGAAAGAAAAGAGATGGAAATCAAGGTCAAAATAACATTTCAAAAATCGCCAACAGAATTTAAACCTGAAGAGTGAGACTCTACACTTGTTAAAGTACAATTTCAGTGTCTGAGGGCTTGTTTTGGCAGTAATTAATACTTACCATATTGCTGAAAATTCACTTGCACTCAAATGGACAAGGCCTATTTTTTTTGGCGAGTGCACTGGAGACCTAGTGGATAGGTACCCCCAACTTCACACCCTTCCATGTGTTTCAATACAGAGGAGCTTCCAGAAAAACACTGCTACTCAAACAGCAATTTCCTGATTTCCGCATTTAACTGCATATGTGCAGACACTAGACGTTGTCTGATTTACTCTTTAATAATGGTGACAATGACAGCCCCACTGTTATTTTTACAGAAAAATCTGGGTAATTACCTTTGCTAACTACTTCAAGTAGATTTGATTGCATAATATGGTGCATTTATTTCTAAAGTTGTAACGTTTTTAACCATCTGACAATTTTATACTAAAATGATTTTCAATTACAGGGCAAACTATGCCAAAAAGTAGGAATGCTGTAGGTTTGCTGCCTTATCCGTGCTGTTATCTGATTTCTACTGGTGGTTTCCGTTGGTGTAAGAATGATGGGTATCCTGACAAATATATGCCGAGGAAAGAGACAAATCCCTAATTTCCTCCTTTAACTCACTCACTCAGGAACAGTCTGGAGTTTTACCTCCCAGCATAGGTCTGAGGATGATTAATGCCCAACTTGGCTCAGCAAACTGTCTTTCACTAACCAATTGGAATCAAAATGGGTTTAATTTACTATCCCTCAAGCTGCTGTCTGAGTGAATTAACTCTTTCTTGCCAAATCAAGGAAAAAGCCAGAACAAAACACAATTGGTTACAAATCACAGTTTAAATTTAAAGTACATGAACACCTAAAAGATGCATAAATGTAACCAATTACATAGCAGATGAGTATCAAATCATTAATGGACAGTTGGTTAACAAAATGAATAGAAAAGATTACACTGTCAATTCAGTGAACCAGGTTAAATCAGCACTAACTATTAATTATCCATGTCTCAAGACAGCACTTTCACTAACCAAGTTTAAAGTGCAGAAGTGCACTTTAAACATCATCACTTAATAACTGTAAGAGCTCTCTTTGTTTCCTAATTTCAGATTCTGTATTGGAACGTTTGATATCCTTGCATCTTTCCCTATATAAAATCTCTCCTATTTAAAACAGTAGTAAAATTACTACTGCGTAACAGTTATATAGCATTATCTTGTTTGATTGAAGTGTATAAAGGCATTGCTATAACGAACATCCAGATTACCCTGCTGTTCACGCTAAAAAAAAATATACTGAATTTGGCACATAATTCTCTACTTGATGCCATTTTTTAAACCTCCAAATTTAGGGGAATGATTCGATAACAATCACATAACCAGGAGGAAACAGATTTCTGCTTAAAATAGAGAACAATGGTATTTTCTTTGAAGAAAATGTAGTGCAATCTTAGTTTTCTGATCGCATCTGTCCCCACTGCATAGCAGACCCACAAATATAGCCACTTAACTTTGCGCACTTAAGGAACTTTAACCATCAGTTCAGAATCATGCAACCTTTGTTTTTTATTTAACCAAAAATGAATTATTTATCTGCATCCTTCAAAAGATACTTTGCAAGACTCTTTCCAATCTGAATTCAGAGTGTTTCTTTCAGAGTGTTGCCATCATACTAGATAAGTTAGGAATTTTGTGGAAACTATATGCAAGGGATAGAAATTCAAAGATATAATTACTTCAGGAACTGGATGATTCAAAGCTTGCCACTTTGTTGGGAAATTAATGTCAATAGTACAAATCTGCTGAAGCAACCATTGACAAAATTATGCAACTTTGAGAACTCTAGGGTGGTCAATTCTTTATAATCTCATAAAGTAGAGTATTTTGTACCAAAAGTGGTTGTAGATGCATAAAACCAACTGCAAGACTAAAAGAGGTGCATTTTAATAGTTTTTGAATTGAAAAACACTTTTTCTGCAATGTGCATGATTACAGGGGGCATGGTGGAACACTGGTAATGATACTGGACTAAATTCAGAGGTCCAGACTAATATTCTGGAGAGATGAGTTCAAATCCCACCACGGCATCTGGAGGAAGTTAAATTTAATTAATTAAAACCTGGAATTGAAAGCTGGTCTCAGTAATGGTGACCATGAAACTACCAGATTGTCAGAAAAACCCCACCTGGTTCATTAATGCCCTTCATGGCAGGAAATCTGCCAACCTTACTTGGTCTGGTCTACATGTGACTCCAGACCCTTAGCAACGTGGTTGACTCGTAAATGCCCTCTGAAATGCCCTAGCAAGCCACTTAGTTGTAAGCAGCTCACTACCACCTGTTCAAGGGCATTAAAGGATGGGCAATAAATGCTGACCGGGCCAGCAATGTTCACATTCCAAGAACAAATAAGAAAAAAAATCATGCAAGAAATCAAGCAAGAACTTAATTAACACCATTAAAGGCAGTCACTAACCAGTGGATGGTTCCGTTCCAATGATGTACACTAAAGTGACCTTGCACAAAGTGTGGTAGCGGCGGGAAAAGGGACATTTTACTCACCGGCTGTAATGGCGTGTTTTGCACCATATTGTCTCACTCCGGGTGCGTTCTGCCTCATTAATAATGTATTCATGGGATACAAGCCGGACTGCTGGCAGACGGACTCGGATTTTCCTGCCCCACCGTTACCTCTGGGTACCATATTTAATGCGTACCACAGTGCAGCCTACTTCATCTCTACAGACCAGGACTGCTCCAGGTGACAGACGGCCCCGAAAGCAAAGAAGGCGGCAGCCCCCAAATTTAGTTATGCCTTTCTGGGGCGCCTGTTGGATGCAGTGGAAGGCTACTGCGATGTCCTCTACCTCCGCCCTGGCCGCCAGGGTCACCAGAGTCACCAATCTGGCCTAGGAGGCGGTGACAGCGGTGGTCAGTGCCACTGGAGCACAGAGGAGGTCAGCAATCCAGTGCAGAAAGAGGATGAGTGCTCTCGTCCGTTCTGCCAGAGTAAGTCAACCATCTCATCACACTCAACTCTCACGCTCACAAACTCATCGCACCTCAAGGGACAGCACCACTAACTCTCATGCACGCTCTCACATCTCATAGACACAGGCACATAGAAACTAGGAGCTGGAGTAGGCAATTCAGCCCTTCAAGCCTGCTCCGTCATTCAATATGATCATGGCTGATCCTCCATTTCAACGCCATGTTCCCGCTTTCTCTCCATACCTCTTGATGCCCCTAATATCCAAAAATCTCCATCAGGATCATATCCTCTGGAGCTCGTGTCCTCATCCTGTCAATGGCTCCGCTTGCCACACAAACATTCCACGCAGTACCATGTGTTCTGCTCACACACTCTCCATCTGTTTTCATGCAGGAGAAGCTGGCTCACATCAGGGAGAGGTCCAAGACCACAGGTGAAGTGGTCCACATTAGACCCCTCACTCACTTTGAGGAGTGTGCCATCGTGCTGAATGGTGAGGACATGGATTGTCTGTGGCGACAGTGAGATTGGTGGGGAACACCTACGTGAGGATCCTGCACCATATCATCCCTCTCTCAATGCAAATGTGAGTGTTTTCTCTCCTGCTTTTGACTCTTGCTGTCATGCACTAATTGCCTCTACTTCGGCTCACAGGGAGCCCTGCCAGGCGACCAACAGCCTCAGCTAATCAGCCAGCCCCTCAGCTCCACCCATGTCCTCATCTGCAACCAAGAGGACACCTCCTCCATTGAAGAGCTGGAACTACGCAGCCTGGAAGACCCACCACAGCGTTTACCCACACCCTCCAACAGTGCAGAGACACACACCTCAGTGGGACCTAGATCTAGAGCAGGCTCGGGTTCACAACTTGGTGGTCACCGCATGGACACGTGTCAGTAGCAGGAGCAGGCAGGTTTAACCGAGCTTCCGGCACTCGGAAGACTGGTGGGGAAGAGGCATCTGTGAGATCCGAGTCAGATGATGAACCTCTGGATTTGGCCTTCCAACTCATTATAGAGAGTCAGCAGAAGGTGGAGGAACATCACACAGAGCTGTTGGAAACCCTCAACAGAGTGGCATGTAAATTGGAGGACTGTGCCCGCCTGCTCTCTGATGTGGTGCCCACATGTACGCATGTGGAGGTCTCTATGGGAAGGATGGCAGATTCCATGGATACCCTGGTCCAGCAGAATGTGGAGATGCACGCAGACCTGCACTCCATCGTGGTAGCCATAGGTGAGTTCCTGCAGTGGCAACGCGAAAGGGAAACAGGGCACCTCAGTGAACCTCCAGGTGCTCTCTCTGCTCAAGGGGTCAGTCGAGCGTCCAAAGGGATGAGGAGTGGCAGCTGGACGCTTCTGGGTCATCCACTCGGGAATCTGAGGCTGTCCTCTCCCTCCAAGTTCCTTTTGCCTGTGACCCCTTCAACCTTGCCCTCTGTCACCACAGAGGGAGCAGCTGGCCCACAGGAGGACAGCCAAAGCAAGCCAGGACCCTCAAGACCTTGTATCTCCAGAGGATGTATGCTGAAGTTGTCAGAGGCAACAGGGCCAACCATTGCACAGGCTGCCTCCACCCCTGCTGCGGATGTCAGGACAGCACCTAGGAGAAGTGGTAGGCCTAGAAAAGTCATGAAATTCTGATCTCAAGTGGTTGCACGGGTGAACACATTTTGTCACTTTATAACCTGAAAATATGTTAACTTTCACTGAATAGTGTATAATATTGTCTTTCAGCTTCATTGGTAGGCTTTGCGAGTCCTCCCACTGCATCCCCACTCCCACTAGCCATTCAGCTGCATGCAGCCGGATCACAAGTGATTCTGGAGGGAGAAGTTTGTGTGTGGCAGGGCCTTTCGGAGCTTCGTGCGAGCACTCTCCCATGCACGCAGAGCCTTTATCGATCACACTCACCTCACTGTCCTGAGCATTTTCAATGCCTGCTGGGGTCCTCTTTCCGTTGTCCATCTGAGCTGACTGCATTTCCGCCCACCCACTGATTTCACTCCCATGCAGCACCTGTGCCCCTCCATTTCATGGGCTCCGCTCAATTTCGATTTCAAAAGCCACGCTAGTCAAGATTCTGATCCGCTTCCCAGTCCTTTCCCCTTCTCCAGTCACCCATGTTCTTTTTCCCCCATCACTGTCGACCTCCCCTCCCCTCCAACCCCTGGCATCACCTTCCACCTCCCGGCATCACCTACCAACCCAAACCCTTTTCTGTCCAGGATGTCCAGGTGAACGTGCACGTTCTCTACCTTCCTGAGAATCCCACACCCATCCACATTGACCTCCCAACCTCCTTCCCACCCCCTAGTGTCCGTATTTGCCTCTGAGTCCCCATCAACCACCCTTGCTGTCCTTTCCAAAGCACCCTCACCCTTTGGGCTCCCTCTGCCCCGTATCGTACTCACCATTCCCTCCCACCTTGCCCACCCTCAGTTCGCTCACCAGGAGGTAGTCAGTGACTCCACAGAACCCTCCTTTGCATGTTCACCTGGATATTCCCCCTCCTCCACCCTTACTCCCTCCTCCACCCTTACAGGCTTCAGCTTGTTTTTGATAATGTTTAAATAGCAGGGCATTTAAAAAAACTTAGATCATGACACTTAAACAGATCCTATCCACCCTTCAAGAGCGTTTATGTCTACTCCATCAATTCATGACTTCCCACACTGCGGGTTATAGCCTTTGCAACAGACAAAATGGGGTCCGTTTGAACTCAGCGCTAAGTTCAAATGGCCCTGTTGAGTTTGGGTTTCGCTCCTGTTGAGTCATGTCTTTCCCTCTTCCCCCTGCGGGCAAAAAAATGCACCCGTCTTGTGTGTGGTATCATGGATGAACACCATTTTCTTGTCCAATCTAAATCAGGTTTGAGAACCCTGCTTTTGGGAACTGTCTTTTCCAAAGTCGCCAATTACAGCACCTCCATTGCCACTGGAGCCAAATGGTCCAGGAATCAAATCTGAGAATACCTTAGCTTTTTATTTTCAAAATGAAGTAATGGTAACAATTTTTCTTGCAAACAAAAGCAAGAGAACTAAGGTCATAACCTGAAGGAACAAGACCGCCTCAACCCCACCCATCTCTCTGGTTTATGCTTCTAAAAGGCCAACATATGATAACTGAGCAGCCAAATGCATTAACCTGTTGAAATACATAGCGAATACATAAGGCTTCCTTAATATCAGAATGAGAATGTTGTGAAAATGTTGATGGAGCTTGTGTAAGAGAGACGATTATTAGCTACAAGGCCAAAACAAATCTTAGGAAAATGCTTTTTAATTTACATAAATTGCTTTTCATTTCAAAGTTTAAAAATCAGATATTAGAATATATGTAGTATGGGCTTCTAGCCTTCATTTCTATCTAATAGAGAGCCTCAAAAATGACATGAGAAAACTATTCTTCCAGTTCTACTCTCCTTATGGAGCAGCTGGCCTCTGCCTTGTTTCTCTCCACAGTCAACTAGTTGTGATTGAAGAATCACAACGCGCTGGCAGTAGTGATCCTGAATCCCAGTGCTCAAACATGCTGTGGCTACTGTGGTGCTTAGTTCCCTCATCTTTAAAAAGAAAATTCCAGAGTATTTAAAGATGATCTTTTATAATAGTGATCCCGAAGGACTGAAGAAATGCTGCACACTATTGAACAGAGTAACATGGGCTGTGCCTCAGTACTTGCCGGATCATGAATTCCTGATCTGTGTTGACCCACTGTAGGGAGCTGTTGAGCAGAGGGCAACTGCATCTCCATACAGAGAAATGGAAAGCCAAAAGGTTGGCCCACTCTTATTACCTTTTATTTGTCATTTCAGAGTAGTGGCAAAACCCTGGAAACGGGTTGTCAGCCTTTCACCTCTTTCACAGTTGATGAGTGGTCGCTGAAATAGTATAGTATAGATGCATTTAACGGGAAGCTAGACTTGCACATAACGGAGAAGAGAATAGAGGGTTATAATAGATTTAGATTAAAGAATATGGGAGGAAGTTTGAGTGGAGCACAAACACCAGCATGGGCTGATTGCACCGAAAGGCCTTTCTCTGTACTGTATATCCTATGTAATATATTAAATATTGGAGAAAATAACTGGGTAAAATAGGGGGCGGAATCATCCCAGATTTGCACTAAGTGCAGTAGCGGCTTCTCACGCCGTATTGTCCCAAACCCACCATGTTAATTGTGCATTCCCAGAAAACATGCCGTTTCAATGGGGAGTGGGCCCCGATTCACACGGTGCACAGTCACCTCGCAGCTTCATCACGGCGGGTGCCATATTTAAAATATAGCCACACACACACCTGTCAGTGCTTTAAATAAAACTGCTGCAGATAAAACATGGCCCTGGAAGGCAAGAAGACTGTGGCCTCCAAGTTTAGTGACGCCTTCCTCGAGCGCCTTTTGGACCCTGTGGAGGCCTGCTGTGAAGCCCTTTACCCCTGCTCTGGCTGCAGGATGGGCAGCAATGTTACAACTCAGGCGTGGTAGGCAATGGGAGTGGTGATCAGTGCCAATGCTGCACAGAAGAAGTTGGCCATCCAATGTAGATAGAGGATGAATGATCTCATCCGTGCTGTCAGGGTATGGCAACCATTCCATCACTCTAAACTCACACACTCAAGCCCGTCACATGTTTACTGGCATCCCACTCACTGCCAGCTTAAGGACATCACCACTCACTCTCTCTGTTACACTCCCACATCTCCATCTGGCTTCATCTCCCCTGGAGACTGCCTCCTCAGCCCTAACCATCTTGAGACCACTTGCCTCCTTCCTTAGTAGAGCCCCCATCCTGCAGCCTCTTCCCTTGCCTGAGCCCACTCCTGCCCCTTCCCCAAGCAAGCCCTAGCCCTGCACAAAGCCACCCCCGCCTTATCACTGGTCTGGTAGGGAGAGATCTGCCCGTGAGCCGCTATAAAAGTGCTGTGGTGCTGGGAAGCCTGATGCTGATGACTGCGAGTGCTGCCCCAAGCAAGATAGGCAAACAAAGCTTGAAGTCCTGAGCAAAGTGCAGCTCACCAGGTGCACGTCACTTACGTGCAGTTGTGAAACACGCAGAGTGCAATCATGCCGATGTGGGCGGACGATCTAGCGTGGTGGAATGAGTCCGGTGGGCTAGCCTTATAATGTTCTGCAGATGTATTACAGTGAGGTTCCCGACATCCGATGGTGGGTAATGCGATCCGCCATTGAGGGGCTGAGCAGAGATCACAAACTAGTTCCAGAATGTTGTGAAACTGATTTTTGGCCTTCTCACTGTATTGTCCATTCATACCGCTGAGCACGCCCGACACCAAGGAGCATGGAAAATTCCACCCAGGGATATTTATACTCTCACACAAAAGGAAGTATTTTTATGTTCCTTTGAACCCTAACCTTCTCATTAACACACTTGACATAGCCTTAGGGATTCAGATTTTCCAACAGTTGGACTTTACAGGATCCAGGTCTGTTCTGTTATTAAGCAATGTAAAACATCTTTACTCTTTCAGTAGTTATGACTGACATTGGTATTTCATGCTTTGAAGTTGCTTTTTACCAAGCTAAGGTTACATTATTCTAAAACAAAAGGAAGAACACTGGATGCTGGAAACCTAAAATAAAAACAAACGTGCTGGAAACAATTAGATGATCGGGCAACATCCAAGGCACGCTCTATGGAGCTTGTAGTGTTCAGTTTTTCAGCGTTTAATTGTGTTTGTTGATTGCTCACTGTGTGTGATTAGTTAAGTCTAGGTGTGGTGACTGAAAAAGAGAAACCAAACTGTAAGCAAAAAGCTAGAAGCATGAGAGCAGACATTTTAAAGCATTGAATAAATGTCCTGTTCAGACATACAACCTGGAATGTATCATTTCTGCATATCCCCAAGGCATAAACCACAAAAGAAATGACTGCTGAGTGCTTTCAGCGTGTTATGTTTTTGTTTTACCATCTATTTGTTCTAAATCAGAAACTCTGTAAATATACCTTAATTTCACAAACAGCACAAAAACTCCTTTGCAGATGATCAACAACGCTCACTTTTCTCTCCAATCGTATACTCGCAAGTGTGCTACAATCTGCATCTGTATTCAATGTAATGCAAGTACAACTGTTTTATAATGTATAATTTAAACCAGGCAAAATGATTTGACTCAGCTAAATAGTTGTTATTAAGCACCTTTTACACTCTGTGTGCACTTTTCAACCACTTTATTGATGACTGCTCTGCTCCTTGCAATTGGGAGAACTTTGTATTTTGCCTGATCTGGATGTGCAATAACTGCATGCTTGCAGACTAAGTTGGCAACAGTATTGTCACAGGAAATTGTGGAAGCCTGAAACTAAATGAGGCCACATGACTTTGAACAGGGGAAAAAGAAGCATTTAAAATGATAAAATATGGTTCTGTAATACCTTTTGTAAACACATCACCTTGCTTTTTTTGCTGTATTTTAGCGTAAATCGGCCTAGAAAATCATTTAAAATGCGGTAGAAACCTTCTTAGCCTTGGTTTAGGGAAAATTAGTTAATTGGGAACTTTAAGTATTTTCAGTTCAATTATTTAGAATGTTTTCTATTCCCCTAGTTACAGCATCTTGTAGTTATATGTGTACGTCACCTTTGTTTGCATTTTCATTTATGTTTGTGCAATTAATTAGTGCATCATCTTTCAGTTGTTCTTCTGTTCACTGATCATATGCTTAAGCTACCTGGATGACAGTGAAATTTTTATTCTTTTGAACCTCAGGGATAGTGAGCACAGTGATCTTTTTCAACGTTGGTCCATGTGAAGAAATAATTAAATAGTGTAAGGAAGAGAAAGAAGTGACTTCACCTTGGGAGTTTTATTTGTACAAATGGGTGTTGCAGCTTCTATCTTTATCATTGCTGCTAAAGTTGTAAATCTAATCATGACCCAATTCAAGAGAGTGATGTTGTGAAACTTTTTGAAGGATGTATCCTCATACTGCTTGTAATTGGCACTGGGAAAGTGCTGAGGGAGCCCCATGGACCTCCTGGAGACTTCTTAAACCTACTTCCTTCCCGTGAACAGAAACTTGGACAGGAGTGAATTCATGCATGTGAAAGACCTGTTTCATGGGTGGGAGAATTAGCGTTAGTAAATGTAAATGAAACATTACTGATGACTACATGAGATCAACACTGAAAAAAAATCATGTTTGAAATGGTATTGTTTCGTTGATGATATTGGCATGCCGAGCACTTGGTCATGTAATGGCATCTTCCAAACTAATGACCACATCCATCTAGAAGGACAAGGGAACAACACCACCTGGAAGTTCCCCTCCAAGCTACTCACCGGCCTGACTTGGAAATATATCGCCGTTCCTTCACTGTCGCTGGGTCAAAATCCTGGAACTCCTCCCAAACAGCACCGTGGGTGTACCTACACCACATGGACTGCAACGGTTCAAGAAGGCAGCTCACCACCACCTTCTCAAGGGCAATTAGGGATGGGCAATAAATGCTGGCCTAGCCAGCAATGCCCACATGTGTTGAATGAATGAATAAAAAACAAGAAAATATCAGTTGTATAATTTAAATTTCCTCTCCAATAAGCTGATGCTCCCTTTAAACTTATATTGTTCTCCATGCGTTGCAATGTAACATTGAACATGGAATCATAGAATGGGTACAGCACAGAAGGAGTCCATTCAGCCCATTGTGTCTGTGCTGGCTTTCTGCAAGAGCAACTCCTATTCTCATTCCCATCCTTTCCTGCAAATTTTCTTGATTCAGTTGCTTATCCAATTTCTTTTTGAAAGCCACAATTGAATCTGCCACCACCACACTCTCAGGCAGTGCATTCCATACCCTAACCTTTTGCTGTGTAAAGAATTTTTTTCTCATGTCACCATTGGCCCTTTTGCCATTCACCCTTTTTTCCTGTGCCTTCTGGTTCTTGAACGTTCTGTCAGTGGGGACAGTTTCTCTCTATCTGTCCTATCCAGATCCCTCATGAGTTAGAACACCTATATAAAATCTCTAGGGAGAACAACCCCAGTCTCTCCAATCTATCCATGTAACTAAAGACCCTCATCCTAGTAACCATCCTCGCAAGTCTTTGCTGCATCCTCTCTAATGCCTTCGTATTCTTCTTAATTGTGGTGCCTAGAAATGACAATACTTCAGTTGAGGCTGAACCAGTGTCTTGATTCTTCATCATCTTCTTGATTTCATACTCTATGGGGAGAATTTTCTCCCCATCATGGGGGTTGGACGGGAGAGGGTGTGGGAAGGCGCACAGCCGATCGCCGCCCGTGATCGGCTGCGTGCTGCCATTTTATGTGAGCTGGCCAATTAAGGCCTGTCCAGCGTGATGCGCACCCCACACCCGGAAGCGCCATGCGCTCCCTGTGCGAGGCGGGGGGGGGGGGGGGGGAGTAGAACGATTTCTATATTTATACCACAACGTCCCTCTCTGCCTTCAACCCCTTTAGAATTGCACCCTTTCTTTTATATTGCCTCCCCTTGTTCTCCCTGCCAATATGTATCACTTCGTATTTCTCTGTATCAAATTCCATATGCCAGACGTTTGCCCATTCATTAGCCTGTCCATGTCTTCTCGAAGTCTATCACTTCTCGGAGTGCACAGTGCTTCCAAGTTTTGTGTCATATGCAGATTTTGAAATTGTGCCCTGCATACTTAAGTCTAGGTGATTAATAGAAATCAAGAAAAGCAATGCCTAATAATCACCCATGGGCAACCCGAGTGTGCAACTTTCCTCAGTCTGGAAAAGAATACCGTTCACCATGACACTCAGCCATCTTGGTATCTGTGCTGCCAGTATCCTTTTCGTTCCATGGGCTTTATCTTTACTAACAAGCCTATTACGTGGCACTTTATCAAATGCCTTTTGGAAAACCATGTACACCATATCAACTGCATTACCCTTATCAACTCTCTCTGTTACCTCATCAAAAACTCAATCAGGCTAATTGATTATGACTTTGCACTAATTTTAAAGTTAATCTATGTCTCTCCCATATCACAAATTGTTTACATTACCATATGAATATAATCCTTGCAACTACCAATCAGTAACCATTGGTACTGTTCATTATAGGAGGAAGGTGAATGGATTCAATCTTTGAAGTGTCTTTGGCATTCAGAGTCTGTAGGCACCTGTGCTGCTCTCATTGGTAATGACTGAATTACAGAGGAGTCAAATGAAATTTTCAAAACTGAAGTTGATAGATTTTTGCTGGGTAAGGGTGTGATGGGAAAAGCTGAATCAGTGAAGTTGAGAAACAGATCAGTTGTGTTGTAGTAGAATAATGTAACAGGCTGGAGGGGCAAAATGGACTATCTCCTAAGAGAATTCCACTCTTGTTTTCTTTAGGATGTAGGCAAAGTTCAGTTGCATTGGAAAAACATATTACGTAATTACATCATTACAAAGTGAAGAAGCAGCCTGTGGTTTACTGGTTTTCACTTTCCTCTTCCACCACCCCATCCCTGCTTGTTAGTAAGGATGTTTTTTTTGTAATTGCAAGTGATCAAGTTTTATTTAATCATAATTCCATTCACATTTGTCCACAATTAATGATACTGACAGTACTGCTGGTTTTGCCACTACTGCTGCCCAAGTTCTCCATCTTCCTTACAACCTCGGAAGATGTTGATGAAGCTAGCATTCTCATCCATCAATAAAGCTAGTGGGACAAATAGGACACAGATGGGGTGAGAGCAGTTTTTGTTGATGATTAAAGTAATAATCTATTGGAAGTATGGAATAGTTTGGTATTTATTTTGACTCCGAGCATCCAAATATAATGTAATTACTAGGGTTTTTAAGCATGGACCAATGAAAACTTAAGTTTAAAAAAACAAACAGGAGTTATTTAAGTATAGCAGATGTAGGGTGGAATCATCCCAGATTTGCCGCAAGTGCGATAGTGGGCACGATAAAAGGCATTTTACCCGCTGGCCACAGTGGCGGATTTTTGTGCTGTATCGTTCCCTTTCCCGGGATGTTCCGCCTCATTAATAATGCATTCTGAGGAAACATGCCGGATCACTGATGGGCAGGCTTGGATTTTCCCGTCACGTTGTGACGTCAGCACTTCCTCACTCCAGGCGCCATATCTAAAGTGCACCAGAACTCGGCCAACTTCATGCCTACAGACCAGGACTCCTCCAGGCAACAGATGGCCCTGAAAGCAAAGGTGATAGCAGCCCCAAACTTGGTGACGCCTCCTTGGGGGGCCTGCTGGACGCAGTAAAAGACAGATGCAATGTCCTCTACCGCCGATCTGGCCACAGGAGGCCACCAATCTAGCTTGGGAGGCAGTGGCAGTGGTGATCGTGCCACCAGAGCACAGATGAGGTCAGCTGTCCAGTGCAGGAAGAGGATGAATGCTCTCATCAGTTCCACTAGGATAAGTCAACCACCTCACGACTCTCAACTCTCACACTCGCAAACCCCTCACACCTTCCACAGGGACAACACCACTAACTTTCACACACACCTCATATCTCAGTCAGGCTCGCATCCTCTGAAGCTGGTGTCCTCATCCCGTCCATGGCTCCTCTCACCACACAAACATTCCACACAGTGCCAAGCATCCTGCTCACGCTCCCTTCATCTGTTTTCATGCAGGAGAAGCTAGCTCACAACAGCAGGAAGGGGTCCCAGACCAATCGGGGGGTAGAGTGGCCCACATTAGGCCCCTCACTCATTTTGAGGAGCATGCTATCACACTGACTGGTGAAGATGTGGACCGTGTCTGTGGCGATGGTTGGCTAACACACACGTAAGGATCCTGCACCACACTATCCTTCTCTCAACGCAACTGAGAGTGTTCTCTCTCCTGCTTTTGACTCTACTGTGATGTACCAATTATCTCTACTTTGGTTCACAGGGAGCTTTGCCAAGCGACTGACACCCTCAGCCAACCATCCCTCAAGTCCATCAAGGTCCTCACCTCCAGCCAAAAGGATACCTCCCCCATTGAAGAGCTGGAAATATGCTGGCCGGAGGACTTGTCACAGCACTTACCCACACCCTCCACCAGGGTAGAAAGACACACCTCAGTGGGACCTAGATCTAGAGCAGGCTTGGGTTCACAACCTGGTGGTCGCCGCATGGACACATGTCCGCAGCAGTAGGAGGCAGGTTCAGCCGAGCTCCCCAGCACTCGGAGGACTGCTGGGGAAGAGGCATCTGTGAGGTCCAAGCCAGATGACAAGCCTCTGGATTCGGCCTTCCAGCTCATTGTGGAGAGTCGGCAGAAGGCGGGGCAACATCATGCAGAGCTGTTGGAAGCCCTCAACATGGTGGCATGTGAGTCTGCCTGCTCTCTGATGAAGTGATACCCACATGTATGCACGTGGAAGTCTCCATGGGGAGGATAGCGAACGCCATGGAGACCCTGGTCCAGTAGAACCTGGAGATGCGCACAGGCCTGCACTCCATCGTGGTAGCTATGGGTGAGTTCCTGCAGTGGCAATGCGAGGGGGAAATGGGGCACCTTGACATTCCTCTAGGTGCTGCTTTCATTCAAGGAGTCAGTCCGGGTCCCTCGGGCACCCGCAGGGAGGAGGAACGGCAGCTGGGCAGCCCTGGGTCACCCACGCAGGAATCTCAGAGGCTGTCCTCTCTCTCCGAGTCCCCTTTGCCTGTGACTCCCACAACCTCGTCCTCTGTCACCAGAGGGGGAGCAGCTGGCCCACAGGAGGACAACCAAAGCAAGCTGGGACCCTCAAGGCCTTGTATCTCCAGAGGATGTATGCCAGAAGTCATCAGAGGCAACAAGGCCAACCATTGCACAGGCTGTCTCCACCCCTGCTGTGTATGTCAGGGCAGCACCTCGAAGTGGTAGGCCGAGAAAATTTAAGAAATTCTGATCACAAGTGGTTGCATGGGTGAACACATTTTGTCACCTTTTATAACCTAAAAATATATTCATTTTCACTGAATCATGTAATGTTTTTTCAGCTTCATTGATAGGCTTCGAGAGTCCTCCTGCTGCATTCCACCCACCCCACCTCCACTAGCAGTTCAGCTGCACACAGCGGGACCATGAGTGATTCTGGAGGCAGAAGTGTGCGTCTGGCTTGGCCTTTCGGAGCCTTGTGCATACACTCTTCCCCCGCAAGCAGAGCCTTCATCCAACACACTCACCTCACTGTCCGAAGCATTTTCAGTGCTGCCTGCTGGGGCTCTCTTTCCGTTGTCCATCTGAGCTGACCTGCATCTCCGCCCACCCACTGATCACACTCCCATGCAGCACCTGTGCCCGTCCAACATGAGGCTCCACTCACTTTCGGATTGAGAAACATGGTGGTTGTCACGTTTCTGATTAGCTCCCCCGTCACCTATGTCCTTTCCCTCCATCGCTGACCACCCCTGGCATCACCTTTCACCTCCCCACTGTAACCCTACTGCCTGAACCCTTGTCAATCCAGGATGTCCAGGTGAACTGCATGTTCCCTATCTTCCTGAAAATCCCACTCCCTTCCACTTTGACCAACTCGACCTCCTCCTTCCCACCCCGCGGCTCCCTCTCCCCCCACTCTGCCGATCGTCCGTACCAGAACATGGCGAAGTCCGTCAAGTTCTGAAGCAGGCCTGAAGCATGAACAGAGACCATGGAAGATTGTGTGAGCTCCTGGCGAAATCCAACACCTCAGTGAAGTCGAAGCTGCTGCGTGGAGACCTCTCACCTTCTGATCGTTGCTTTGTAGTGGAGCCATGTGCATGAGGATCCACCCAACATGCGATGCACGTATTCCTCCAGGGTCCGGTAACTGTAGGGGGATGCAAATCAGGTTCATGCCAGCCTCCAGTGTGATTCACGATCTGCCATGGCGGACACCATCAGATGATCCCGCTGCGATTTCAAGCAGGCGTGAAACCAATTTTTAGCCGCCCTGTCATATTGTCCGCTCACATCCACCATGTGCCCACCGCCAGTGGGAGTGGATAATTCCTGCCGTAGTGTGGTGTTTCTCAGAGTGAAGTCAAATATTACGTTGTTGCAGGGATGTGGGATTTACTGGGGTGTGTGGCTTACATCTACAGAATAAGGATTTATAAATAAGTTTATAATTGGCTCCTGACAAATAAGAAATGGTACTTTGCATACTTGTTGCAGCTACATTCATTTTGCATGACACATCAATAAATAAGTCTTTAATATTAGGGTACAGGTTTTATAATAAAGCTGAGAACGTATATAAAACTTAAGAAAACTAAAAGCATTTACATCTTTGCCTCTTTATCTCTGCAGCTATGCATAAGCGTTGCTAAGAGATTCTGCTTAAATAAATCTTTAGATTCAGGACATTGATTCAGAATCTCCTTCCACACTTGAACAGTGGTTCAGTCTGCCAAAACGTCTGCTTTTGACTTTGGTATTGAAGCATATAAAATAAAAGGACTGACACTGGTGTGATCATTTAGAATACAAAATATAAAGGGCTTGCTTTGTCGTTCCTCTTTGAGTCTTCGCCAATCTCTGATCATCTCCTTTGCATTTGCATTCAGCTCTTGTGCTCACCAACTGTAATAATTGAGCTAGTATATAGTATACACAAGGTATGTCTGAAGAATTTTTTTTCTCAGTAATTTTCCATTGGAGGAGGTGGGATTTACAAGCTGCATGACATGACCTTGTAAACCCTAGCTAGACTTGTTGCCATAAAAGAAATAGCAGGCACAGTGGCATGCTGGATGTTATTGCCAGCTATGTTGTGCCTCTTCAACTGACCATGTTACTTCTGAGAAACTGCATGAACTTGAGACAGGGGCCTCCAAAGGAAAAGCCACTGTTTAGATAAGTGTAATCTTTACAAGTCTCTTGTTACATATCTTATTTACATAGCACATGTTCAGCTAAGTAGAGACCCCAAGTTGGTGGTCTAAAGGGTTTTCAAACTCTAGGGTTATTTGATTCATTGCCCTTTTCTATCTTCACTTATTAGATTTTGTCACTGCCCATATTTCATTCATTGTTTTCCTATGTCCATAACACTTCCTTCTTGGAACCATACCAGCTTTGCTCATGCTTGATTTGTATGTTTCCTACTTGCTGTGTTTCATTGTTTATGAGCCAATCGTGGTTAAACATGATGCAAAATTTGCGCATAAATAAATGTGACAGCCAAGTGTGATGCGTGAAGAATGACAGACAAAACGCATACCAGCTATACCAGTGTTATATTTCAGAAAGCCAAGTGATGGGTGACACAGGAGCCAATTATTACTCAGTCTGTAAATTAATGTTCGAGTGAAACATTTGCCTCTAACTTAACCCCACCCCAGTTTTGGTGAGTGCCTCTTTATATCTGCTCAAGTGAAACCCCAATTATTGCCTTCCACCTGCACAAGTGATACATAATTAACCATGTTTGAGTACATACTAAGAAATTTCTCATAGCATTGCCCATGGTAAGTCAGATGAAACACGGTTTTATTACAACCGGAGCATTATGCATGTAATTTTAATTTTAATCAGTAGGAAGTTTTAAAGTGCCTATCTCAGCTTCCTAAGAGTAAAGGATTTTTCAGTATGTTACTGTGACAGTTCGTCCATTTAGAAAATGCTTTGCGTACCAGCACTTAGTCCAAACTCTAATTCCAAAATGTGCTTGCACGTTGGGTGGCTGTCGACTGTGTAGGCAGCTATAATAAACAAAACTCTTTGTGATGATATCCATCTGACCATTAAAACTGGCGGTGCTAAAACATTGTTATCCCTAAAATGAAATTTCCATCCATTGTTTGATGAGATTTGCAATCTTTGTTTCCTTCGACTAGTTGATGTATTCAGATTACGATACACGTCTCAATAAAATTAACCCTTGTAAAACTTCAATGATTTTGTCTATTAAAGGAGGTTCAGCAAAGAACAGGCAATTTTACTAATCTAGAAAACTAGCAAAAATTGACCAAGAGCTTCAGTAAAGCTTATGCAACCCCTCTCATTCCCCCACAACAGTTGATTACTCAAATACAGTCCTGATATTAAGTTTATGAATGTGAAAAACTACTAATTGCTCAGGCTTATAGCTTACACTGCAGATATATCTAACATTTACCACTAATCTAAGTACTAGAAAATTTGAAGGTGAAATGAAAATGTTTAAGGTATAAAACTTAACTTACTGCAGGAGAGGTGGATGGCTTTATTTTACAATAACATCGTTTTCTTCAAAAAGGATATTTGAATTTTATTGAGAACTGCTGCAGTGGGAATTTGGAAATTGATTATTTTTATTTGTATCTTAAGACATTCTACCAAAATTATAAGATGATCAATTACTGGGAGCTCATATGGGGTTTAATCCCTGCATTACTTATCATTGATAATTCTAGCTATGGATGTAAACAACAAATTTATAATTGTGCACGTTCCTTCCATGTGTGCCCTACCCTTAACTGTGCAGCAACTGAGTTTATTTCTAGTAGCCTGGGGAAATGCACTTAGTTTTTAATGGTATATTGTGGTTAATATGAAACAATTTCATTCTTCAAAATTGGCAAGTTTTTAATTTTAAAAAGCCAAGTGGATCTTCAACAGGCTAACCAGACCAACACATCTTAAAAACTACTTCAGTTACTATCTCATGTTCACTCTTTCATATTCAACACTCATCAACTCTATGCTCTGTTTAGAAAGATTCTCCCAGTTCAAGTTGGCAGTTATTCCTGCTCAACCTTCATAGAATCATAGAATGTTTACAGCACAGAAGGAGGCCATTCGACCTGTTGTGTCTGTGCTGGCTCTCTGCAAGAGCAATTCAGCTAGTCCCACTCCCCTGCCTTTTTCTCCCTAACCCTGCAAATA
Source organism: Cetorhinus maximus (assembly GCF_964194155.1). NCBI lineage: Eukaryota > Metazoa > Chordata > Chondrichthyes > Lamniformes > Cetorhinidae > Cetorhinus > Cetorhinus maximus. The sequence continues at coordinate 57,148,302 of NC_135898.1, forward strand.
TTTTATCTTCTAAGTGCTCATCCTGTCCTGCTTTCAAAGCCACAATTGAATCTGCCTCCACCACTCTGTCAGGCAAGGCATTCCAGGTCCTAATCACTCACTATGAAAAAAAAAGTTCTCTCATATTTCAGAATCGTACTCTTAACCCCCTGTAACCCAGTTCAAGCTTGTATTATTCATCATCCCCTGTTCAAGCTGGTAGTATTTTTCTCCCCACTGCATGGATTCAAAATGGTTCTTTTTGCTTCCCAACCAGTTCTTGGCAAACTTCTTTTCTCATCTCTCCTTCCTCTCAAGGTATACTAACACTCTCTCCTCCCAAACCATCACTCTTCCTTTCCTCCCTACCTTCCCTTCCTCACCTCCTTCCCTTCCTCACCTCCTTCCCTTCCTCACCACCTTCCCTTCCTCACCACCTTCCCTTCCTCACCACCTTCCCTTCCTCACCTCCTTCCCTTCCTCACCTCCTTCCCTTTTTCTTCTTCCTCCTGTGAAGTTTTGCTCTGTTAGAGGGGAGGCATAATGAGACGAACCCAGTGGAAAGAAATGAAAGCCGAAGCCTCTCAAAAGTGCCCTTGACACAATTGCTAAATGGAAAGAATTTGGTTTGGAGTATTCAGGGGAAAGTTGAAAATCTCTGAAACACTGGTTTAGTGTTTGAACAGCTGCTTGTAATTCCAGGCAATAATGTTGGCTTGGGCAGTGTCACAGGTAGTCCATTGGTCCTACTAGCATGGGGACTAGGTTGAGTCCTGGAGCAAGTAATGGATTTTAAATGTAGCGTACCAAACAAAGCTGCGACAGTTCCACCCTTTTAATGCAGGCTTTGTAGAACACTGGAAATGCTAATTGATGAGAAGCACTGACCTTTAAAAGTTTGAGCATTCTTCTTTTTCCTATCATGCTCTGCACTTGCCTGGCTCAGTGTGATTACTGAGCTGAACATTTATTTGTACCTGCATCAAAAACTTAATAGAGAGGAATGAGTAACATTTTTGTCTAATCTTTCTTTATGAACTGTTTGTTAATTGAGACTAGAATTCTAAGTCTCGAAGGATATATACACCCGTGTTCCTGAATCTATTGATCTTTTGCTTGAACTATTGAGCTGTGCAGATGTACATTTTCACTTTGGCATTTCCTGTAGTGTTTCTTGTAGACATGCCTCTGTCAAAATGCTGTTAATAGCCGATGCTGAGAAAGTGCAATGCAGGGCCGAGGCAGTGTCATAATGGCTCTGCTTCCATTTTGAGGAGGAGACTGGGGTCCAGCTTTAGTCTCATAAGAAGCTATCAAGCTGGTAGTGTCATTTTTTAAGAGGAGACCAGATACAAAGTTTAATTGCTAGGGAACTGTGGTGGCAGCTGTATCTCATTTTCCAGAATGTGCCTGATCAGTTGTCGTTTTGCAGTTTTATTTTGTGGATTGGGTAAAATTCGGACAGAGAAACCTCTTTTGACGAAATGTGATTTTTTTTTTGTGGGATTACCCATTAGAAAACAGAGAACCTGCATTTAACCAATCAGCCAAAAATTAGACTCTTAATGGCCCACAAAATTATAAAATTTATGAAAATGAGTTTACCAGTTCAACTGTCTGAAAAATAAGCCTTAACTGATTAGAACTGTCAAAAAAATCACTTGTGTTTGCTACAGCTATCAAAAATAATTGCGCACATTGGAATCCAGAAACAGGTATTATGTCAAAATATTGCAAATTTCTGTTCAAGGGAGAGAAAAGACACAGACTAGCAAACTATAGCCCAGTTGTTTTTGCCTTAGTTCATGTAAACTTTCGGATAAAATTAGTAAATAATTAGAAATGCATGATCTAATTAGGGGCAGTCAGCAGGGATTTATAGAGGGCAGGTCATTTGCTGAATTAACTGAAAATTTGGAGGAAACCACAGTGCAGCAATTGAGAATGCGTGACCATGAGAAAGTATTGATTGAGTAACGAAGTCTAACTGCACAACCTGCAACATACACCTCGTGTGGTCAGAAATTGGTAGATTGCATGTAGGTAAAGTGGTTCCATAATACGCTGTCATTTAAGAATATAAAGGGCTGAATTTTACAGCCCCATGACAGTGGGGGTGGGGCCAGAAAATACGGCAAGCCTTCAAAACTTCGGTGTAATGGGAAAATGCTGCCAAATTCCACCCAAAGAATTTAATGGCAGGTTCCTGGAATAACTTTTTTTACCTTTTTTAATTCATTCTCGCGATGGCCTGCATTTATTGCCCTTGGGAAGGTGGTGGGTGAGCCACTCTCTTGAAACGTTGCAGTCCATGTGGTGTATGTAGGTGGTTTGACTTTTCTGTAGTGGTTTGATGAAATTGAGTGGCTTGCTAGGCCAATTCTGAGGTCAATTAAAAGTCAACTACGCTGATGTGTGTCTGGAGTCACGTGTAGGCCAGACCAGGTAAGGATGGCAGATTTCCTTCCTTTAAAGAGGAAACCAGATGGGCTTTTAACGACAGTCCAGGGAGTAAATTCAAGGCATCTGGAGTACATTTCCACATAACATCTCTTAGGAAATTGGTAACTTAAAATGAGATTTTCAGTTGGACTATAACTTCTTAAGTCTGGGATAGCAGGTTCAGGTATTATCATGTTTCTGCAGCGTAACAATGTACTGCAAGTGTCCTAAAAACGATAGTGACTGGAACTGAAAAGATACATGCATCCAAATAAACACAAAAACGGTACACTCCCTGTGATTTTGAATGTTTGATATTTAACAATAGCTGTCTTGCTATTGTGAAAAAAACAGAGGAAGAAATTGTGATCGTTGGCTGTACTTTTGACAGAAGCAGCAAATCCAAACTTGCCCCCTCTACCCAGAAGTAAAATGCGTCAGAAAATATAATGAAAGGTGACTACATGACTGAAACAAATATTAGTATGAGATGGAGCCACGTGAAAAAACGTAATTTGACTTACCGGGGAAACGATTTAAACATGTTGAGATCCACCCTCCCCTCCAAGCAAAGCTAACATTTCAGATGAGTAATATTTCAAGCAAGAATCCATCACATGGGTAGAAGATAATGCCGTGGTAAGGTTATCTAACTGGTTAGTGCAGGATAGTCAAATTTCAGTGAGGCTGTTAGCTGGTCGTGTGCCATGTTGTTGCTTGATAGCAGCACACACCACTACATCATCTCACAACAAATTCATTAACTTAAGTGAATTAAAGCTGCGATACAGAGTGTAGTATCTGTAGCTTTAAGGAATGTATTAACTGTATCTTTAAGACTTTCTGTACTGTGTAGCATCATGTGACAGTGTGAACAAATCAGCTCTACGTTCAGGGAACCTTAGGGGCAGAGTTTGTGTCTAGTTGTGGTTCGTGATGGAAGCATGTAACTGCTGCTGAAGCCCTGTAAATAAAGTTCACTTTTTCTAATCAGAAACCTATCTGGAAAATCAAGCCTATGACACAGAGAATCTATCTGATAATGCCAGAGTGATAATGTTGGCCAGAGAAGCTGAAACTTAAAATAAAAGCAAAATACAGCAGATGCTGAGGATCTGAAATAAAGCTGAAAGCCCTGGAAATACTCAGCAGGTCTGTCAGCATGTCTGGAGAGAGAAACAGAGGTAACCCTACGAGTCGAATATGACTCTGCTTCAGAACTGAGAGAGGGTAGAAAGGTGATGGATTTTATTTCGTTGAAAGCGGGGAGGGGGAGGAAGAATAAAAAGGAAAGCCTGGCATAGGGTAGAGGGCAGGAGAGAAAAAGGTGACATAGAACAAAAGGAGAGTAGGAAACTCTCACAGGTACAGTCATCAACGTACCGGAAAAAGAGTATGTCTGGAACAAGGAATGTTCCACGTGCCCCAGAAAAAAGCAGACCATAACGAAGATCCATGCAAGCACCCATAGAAACACCTTTTATCTGGAGGAAGTGAGACAAGTTGAAGGAAAAATTATATAATGAGAGAAATTTAGCCAGATGAAAGAGAGTGGTGGTGGTTGGGGACTAGTTAGGCCTCTGTTCAAGGAAGAAGCGGAAAGCCCTCAGACCATCCTAGTGGGGGATTGAGGTGTAGAGAGATTGGACATCCATAGTGAAAAGGAGGCAGTTCAGACTAAGAAACTGGAAATTGTTGAAATGACGCAGGGTGTCAGAATAGTCATGGATGTTTTTTTTATTTGTTCTTTGGATGTGGGCATTGCTGGCTAAGCCAGCATTTATTGCTCATCCCTAATTGCCCTTCTGAAGGTGGTGGTGAGCTGCCTCCTTGAACTGCTGCAGTCCATGTGGTGTAGGCACATCCACAGTGCTGTTAGGGAGGGAGTTCCAGGATTTTGACCCAGTGACACTGAAGGAACAGCGATATAAAGAAACTAGGAACAGGAGTAGGCCATTTGGCCCTTCAAGCCTGGCCGCCATTCAATATGATCATGGCTGATCCTCTATCTCAACGCCTTATTCCCGCTTTCTCACCATACCCCTTGATGCTCCTAATATCCAAAAATTTATCAATTTCTTTCTTGAATATACTCAGTGACCCGGCCTCCACAGCCTTCTGTGGCATAGAATTCCACAGGTTGACCAACCTCGGAGTGAAGAAATTTTTCCTCATCTCAGTCCTAAATGGCCTGCCCCACATCCTGAGACTGTGGCTCTGGATTCTGGACTCCCCAACCAGGGGAAACATCCTCCCTGCATCCAGCCTGTCTGGCCTTGTTAGAATTTTATACGTTTCAATCAGATCCCCTCTCATTCCTCTAAACTCTAGTGAATACAGGCGCAGTCGAACCAATCTCTCCTCATATGACGGTCCTGCCATCCCCGGTATCAGCCTAGTGAACCTTCGCTGCACTCCCTCTTCGGCAAGCATATCCTTTCTTAGGTAGGGAGACCAAAACTGCATGCAGTACTCCAGGTGTGGCCTCACCAAGGCCCTGTATAACTGCAGTAAGGCACCCCAACTTCTGAACTCAAATATATACCTATATATATGTGAGTGGCTTGGAGGGGAACTTAGAGGTGGTGGTGTTCTCATGTGTCTGCTGGCTTTGTCCTTCTAGATGGTAGTGGTTGTGGGTTTGGAAGGTGGGAAGAGACTGAACAAGAGGAAGCTGAAACCTAGATTGACCATTCCGTGAAAAGCCAACCATGGTAGTCCATCCCAGTGATCAACAACAAACATCGCTGGTGAACCATGGGGCGGGATTTCTGCATCCACCTGCTGCCGGGATCTTCCAGTCCTGCCACAAGTCAATGGGCTTCTGGCAGGGGCATCACCTCGCCCATGGCGGGTACCACCCGCAAGGGCGCTGGAAAATACCGATCATAATGTGAGTGACAGAATACATATTAGTAGCTCTCTTGAAATTACAGCATGCACCATTGTTATTTCCTTTAACTATAGTCTGATTTCAGCTATAACTAAAGGAAGTAGTACAGGCCCACTAGATTGGTTGGTATGGATTTCATAGGTTCATATTAGGTACCAGTGGTTCAACTGTGGAATTATCGCAACCTCATGAATTTTCTGGAAAGTAAAAGCGTTGTGTAGCTCTAGAAGTACAGAAATCCATGGATCTCACTATTTGCATTTTATGTTATTCGGTTGTTCACGAAACCAAAGTCTTTTGAAGAGATGTCAGCTTTCAGCTTTATGCAGTTTGTAGAATGGTGAGGAGTCTACCTGGGGCGTATCATACACCAGCTGCTTTACGTTGCGACTAGCAACATAATACAGCAACACTTAAATATGCTGCAATAGCTAATTCAAACAGTCATACAATTGGCCTTTGGAAGATGCCTGTAGAGTCAGAAGAGTTTGGATGGTGTTATTTTTACTGTCACAGGCAGAAAAGGCAATGTGGGAGTAGGTGTCTCCATTTTCTCACAAAACTACTTACATAGGTCAGCTGTAGTTTGTTTATTGTGGTTAAATCAGTGAAAGAATTGAGAGATCCAGATCTGTTATTCTGATTGAGAAATGTTGCAGTTGGCTTTCTGCCCTGGCTAGGGTTGCTGTCCCCTCCTTGCATCTTTAGCAGTGTTACGTAAGTGATGGACTTTTCCCCATTGTAGTAACGCTCCACTGATGGGTTTGAGCTTTTATTTATGACATTGGGAGAGATTTTTCTAAAACTTGTTTAATTAGTTCCTTATGAGGTGTGTATCCATAGATAATCACAGACAAAATATGGAATTCAGCTTTTGTCAGATTTGTAGATCACTTCCAAATTAATTAAATACTTTTATTTGGTGCAACTTAACTCAGAACAGCATGGATTAGAACAGAACTGTCTAAATTAGCCTTGTAATTTCTTAGATGATTATGGCTCTAATTTTCAGAAAATATGTATAGAATTATAAAGTACCTCATATATCATCCCTAGAAACTGGGTGTTTGTTTATCAGAATGTTTGACATTTTCTGCAATTTTACATCCTTAGCATCAAGTGACATCAGCTTGGCATCAGCTTTTGGTAAAAGTGACCCATTGTTCTCGTAAACTGGCTAATTCACAAACCCATTGTTCTTCTTATAACAGCGGCTGCCTCATCTGTGCAGTCACCTCGCCCCAACGTGCACCTGATAATTTTTCATGAATAGCTTGTTCAGATCGAATGGAATAACAGAATGGTTTTTGGCTAGTATGGATCATCTCAAAATATGACATTGACCTCAAACTATCTCTGTGCCTTACATCAACATTCCTGTGTGTTCCTGAAAATGCTACACAGATATCCATGTTTTATATCACTTCTGCCAATTATTTTTCTGTAAACATTGATGACAACAAAAGTTTTGTTGTCTGTTTTCTTCATTCTGAATGAATTCTTCACATGTGACATATGGTGAGAAAATATTTTACATTGCGGAAGGTTTTTTGACCTATTGTAGCCCATTCATCAGGAAACCTACGGTAGTTCCAATTATGTTATTCACTTGATCCTTTAATGCTTTCAGGGTTTTGGTCTTCACTATCCTGTCTTGAAGTATGTTGAACTGTTCCCCTTTTTACGTGAAGAAATTTCTGATACTGTCCAAATTTTTCTTTCTCTAATTTAAACCTATGTCTCTTGGCTTGTCATGATTTACTTTGAAGCAGTATTCTCGCTTACCTTCTCTGTAACAAAATACAATAAATATTATAAAGTCACATGTTACATCCAAGCAAAGATCCCATAGCTACTCTATTTAACACATCTATGCTGACCAGCCTGATATCACTCCCTCAACATGTATCTGCTGCTTCCTACACTTCAACCAATTTCTTATCTATAGCCAGGTTTTCACTTGACCTCGCCTGAGGTTTAATCAAACCCTTTCATATGGAACTTTTCTAAATAGTTTTCTAAATGGCATCTCACCACAAGACTTTTGAAAGCCTGTTCGTGTTGTCATTTTCTTAAAAGAAGTTAAGATTTATCGAGCTGTAACTTGCTTTTCTGAATTTGTATTGGTTGCCTTTTACTAGGTTTTTGCACTGGTAATCGTTTAAGTTTCTTAATAAATTGATTCAATTATTTTACCAAAAGCTGATGAGAGTCTACAGTTGTCCAAATCGTTTTGTTTTTGTCTGTTTTTGAAAATTGTGCCATGTTGCTCTTTCCAATCTAGGGGAACTTTCTTAACATTAATCAGCTTCTTCAGAATAACCATCAGCATCTCATAAATCACATTCCATGTCTGTCTGTGTATCCTAAAGATAAATGCAGCTCAAACTGTAGGAATTATTTGTCCTGGTCTATTCAGACTTTTGAGAAATTTAATCTTATTTATATCAAAGTGGTTAATTGTCCTTGGATTATCACTAGCTATGAAGAGAATTTCCGTCATGTGCTTCCTAGTAATAATTTAACATTTACTTCATGTTCTTCCGCAGTTTTAACTTTTTGGCAAGCTATAGCGTTCTCAACTCTTCTCTGACTGGGCTCTCAATGTTATTGTACTGAAATAATTTCTTGCTTTTATATTTTGTATTTCCTGCTATGCTTTTTTCCTCTTTACCCCTCTGACCACTTTTGTAATATGCTTCTAAATGTTCCTATATTCATTTAAGTGGTCTCCTTCTCTCCCTCCCTGCAGGATTTAATTCGGTATTTTTTCCTTCATTTGACATGTCGGTATAGGAGAAGCTGAACACATTTAAAGTATTACTGAACAATGTGGCAAGAGTATTGGCAGTTTTGGTGAGGGAACTGGATGTTTTTTCCAGGCATGGAGTTTGACCGTAGCAGGATTAGCAACAGATGAGAGTGTGGATGTTCAGTTTGAGGAGGAATTGATTGGAGCTGGCCCAGCCTGATCAAAAGCATGGAAGTTGTAAAGCTTTGTGGTGAGTTTGATGGGATAGCTGTGCATGTTGGGGCTAAGGGAGTTGATAGAGGGAGGATGCAAATGTATAGCAAGACAGAGAAATTAGAGGAAAGGAATAAATGGAAATTAGGTGTACTCAAGGATCCGTCTATTAAGATAGTCATAAATTCACTGAGGCATATTCATCTTCTGCATAAACAGACATGGTTAGTTTACTTATTTTCAATGCCACATTGTCATTTTAAACATAAAAGAAGCCCACATAGCGTGTCCATGGGTATTGCCAGTTGTGTTTAGTTGTATTGAATTTGCAATTTAGAAACCTCGACAGACATTAGATTTGGGAACAAAACTCTTAAGAAAAAGCACTCTTATACAGTGCAAAGCCTCTACTATTGTATGTCCATTTATATGTTCACAATTGTGCTCGTGTATAGCCTTGTTTTCTGGCCCTTTTGTTGCATGTTTCAAAAAAATGCTTATTTCAAATAACTTTTATATGTCTTCATCTAAGAGACTGTTAAGAATTTGATTTATTGCCCCAATTTCTATCACTGCATGACGACATACCCCCATATTCAGTTTAAGCCAGGATCTTGATATCCCTTATATCTATGCCATTTCATGTTATCCTGCAGTGTGATTGAACATGTCAGGTGGCCCACAGAATGTTTGCTATAGCGGTCTAAGATTATTCGGCTTGGCACGAGCTGCAAGTGGGATTGGTCTTCATAGTGAATTGAACAAAAGCGAAAAAAAGGAAAAAAGTCAGCTAAACTCTTATTTTCGTCGAAGGTTAGCTCCTTGCCACAAGCATCGTGATTAATTCCAAGTAGACCTGTCCAAATTTGGGGATTAATGTAGCCGATTTGACTGTTAACTTTTCTATTCCACTTTCAAATGTAGAGTGGTTTCCATCTTGGTGATACCCAGTTTGGTGAGTTCCCAATCTCAGAGGTGCTTGCTCCTCCTAAGAAGAAAAGCTTCTGAGAGGAGATTTGTCTTGAGTCACAGTGACATTAGTGGAGACTGAGTCACTGCCTGTAGTGTTGGAGCATCCATCAGAGGCATGTATAATATATAAATTTCTGAGTTGTACACAATAATACTAGTAATGTTTAGCACCAAAGGAAAACACTTCTCTAGTTGATTTCATTAACGTGGAAGCAGAAGTGCATTACAAAAAATACTAATCTAAATGAACCTCGCTTTTGTTTGGTGTAAATCATTAACAAGGAAGTAAATGAATTAAAATCAAAACTGACTTTGAAATGTAACTGATCATTCTAAGATAAACATAAAGTTGATTTAGTTATACATTAAATGCTACTTTCTGAAATGTTCAAAACAATTAGTAAAAGGCATCTCTTGAGGTCGCTTTGTGCCTGATTGACAATATTGAAATCATAGTTGATGAAATCTAACTAACTTGATCATTGTACATGATTTCTTTTGAAATTGTTTCAAGGAACCCAGAAGAAAACATCTGCCAAAACCGCTATGTTCTTAGGTCTGTAGACATTGGCTGCATTCTTGTGCTCACTGAAGCCCTCTCAGCACAATAGGAGTTGCGAAATATGTTTTTCTACAAAACGTAACTGTGCAAACCAACAAAGGAAATATAACCAAACACGGAGTTGATTTCTGCCCAAAGTGCAAGAGATCAGATCTCTTTAAATTAATTAGAATTCCTGTTAGTTGTATATACGTAGACTCGTCTTTTCAGATTGCATGCATCATTCTGCTATAATTTATCATGGATACATACACAGTCTGAAGTCGTTAGAATATTTGTGCAGGCTTTATTATCTCTGAGATATTGTTGGACACTTCACATATTGCTGTGTTTTTCAAACTCTCACTGACAATCTTTTTTTCCCCTGGCTTGCTTTTTGACCTCAAAGGAAGTTTCTCCCTTGGAATTGCTGTTGGATGTGTCAACATACTGCAGCAAACTATGTTTAAGTAATGGTTCCAAGCAAGCCAGTTAACCTTTGTAATACATGCTAACACACAATACTGAAAAATGATCTTAATTGTGCAACAGTTGACTCTCTTCAACTAATAGTAGAAATTGCACCCTGCAAATGAAGTTCAAATGGTTTGACTGGGAGGTTGAAAGAAAAGCAGCAGGACAAGTGAGAATAAATTGCCACCAAAGAACTAACAGTTCATCCCCCCCCACCCCGTCTCTCCCATTTTCACCATCCCATCAACATCAGTAACAAACTTGGATTGCTTCTCTTCGGTCTTTTTGCTGTACCCCATGTACATGTAACACATTTCACTGCGAAGGAATTTGAATGTTTTGACATGTATCCATGAAACATCAGATGAGAGAATACACAGAATTATGATATGACATTTTGCCAGTCACTCCTTTATGATTGAAGTTATTTAACTCCAGCGTTCCCATGTGAGAAAATGAATGCACATAAATGCAGGAGAGACAAAAGTTTGTGACTAATCCCTTGACATGTTTTTTTTTCAATAAAGCAACAATCGCATGTAAGTCTGAACTAACCCAAAATTTAGATTTTTCTGAACATCTGATTTTGGTCTGAAAGCAATTCTAAAACATTAGCACATCAAACCTTCACACATTTGAAAACATTTCCAATTGTGAATAGGTGACTGTGGCTCTGTGCATTTTCTCTCTTGATTTTGAGTTGGAGAAGAAATGGTACAACCCGAAGAATGCAATAAAAACTTTTCAATTGATCACCTAATAGAAATCTAGATGTGATTTTAGAATGGTAGTTGATATTTGTTGCAAAATAAGCTGAAAAATTAGACTCATTGGATGGCCACAGCCTACACACTAGACTCAAAGAACATCAAACCTGCTTCAAACACAGCGAATGGGACAAGCCAGCTATCGTTAAACATGCTCAACTTAATAACCACCACATCTAATGTTCCAACTCTAGACTTATCTCATCTATCACGCATTGGTATACATGATGCATCAGGGCGACCATGGAGACCCATCAACACCACATTGTCCCCCAAGACAAGGGCCTTCTCGTCAGTGACATCTGGCTACCCTTACTCAAAAAACACAATACCACCCGTTCTGCATATCAACCAATCAGCAGCAAGAATGTTAACATGTTCCAACTGATTGCATACACAATAGCGTGGCCAATCAGCAGTAAGATCCCATCCATATTCCTATTGTCTATATATAACTACCTCTTTCACCTGTTCTAGTCATTCCTGCAGATGATAGGCAGGGTGTCCTACCCAAAATGTTAAGGCTTACCAGTTCTTCTAAGGAACTCTTTTAAGGTAACAACTGCACTTTTTAGACTAAATTTTATATGGTGTAATTGTAAAATTGTCACACTCAATGTTACTGCTCTCACCATGAAAACCTTTAAACAAAAGTAAACCTATTGTACTTAAAAAAAAGTTACGGCAATAGAACAGGTAATTCCAAACTAAAACTGGTAAAAGCTTAAGTTGGGTCTTGGGTCAGGAAGAACCTCTACATGAAATGAGACCACCATGTCTTCAGGTTAGGATAATGGAAGTAAAAATCCTCGGACATTGAAATAATAAGAATTCTATTACAAATTGTGTTATATTTTTGGTTTATAAACATGTTTGTTGTCCATATAATTTATGAAGGATCACTGCATTATAACTTGATTAAATAAAAGTTGACTTCAACATCCAGCTGGATGATGTGTTGGGGGGGTAAAGGTTTTTTAAAAAAAAAAATCCTATGTGAATGTGTTGAGTGCCCAGTGAGTGTTTATTTTGTGGCCTTGTGAAATGCTCTGGAAATGTGAATTATTCAGTAATGGATAGCATGCATAATTGGTGTATTACTCAGAATGTGACATTTTAGTAAGCCGGATGCTACAGTCCTCCCATATATGGGGGAAATTGATGTGTTAAGACATCAGAATGCAAGAATGAGAAATGGTCACCTATTCATTATACTAGATATTGGGAAGCATTAAAGGTGGTAAACAGATGTATGTATCTTAAATCCTTCCATTTAACTCAACATGTTTTATAACTGCCATAACAGGACACCCAGTGCCAAGAAAACAGCAGTTAAATGGAACAATGAAGTAACTGGCTTCTACCAAACTTACCTGCAGCCTCTCAATTACTTCAAATAAACTCCAGGCCTCTGCTGCTGGAGGGCAGAATTGGTTTCATTCATTATTTTGCTGAAAAAGCTTATTAATCTTTTAAATTCATTATACTCACTGTATTAACTTTTAGATCAAATAACAAGAACAAAATGACACATCATTCAAAGAACAAATTCCGTTGTTAAAAATATCTTTCTTAACACTCAGTGGAAGGCGCTGCACGAAGTTGAATTGTAACATGATGACCGGTGGTACTTTTTGCAGGTCATATATATGCCTTAGTGTTTGTATATGATATTTGTAGTGTAGCAGTAAAGGGGCATGCTGGAAGCAGTTTTAATGTAGTACTTAGCTGCTGAGCATCCTTTCTGTAAATGTTAGTAATGTGCCTTTAAAATGCATTAAAATACCCTTTTTCCACTGTTCAAAACAGCACGATGGAAGAGGGGCAAAATATACTCACTGTAATAGCTTTAAAACAGAATGCTTCCATTACACCCCTTGCAAACTTCCTGAGGTAATTGTAACCCTACCACCTCCATAATATTGCCAATCTCTGTCCCTGCTATTAGCTGCTGAAACCCTCATCCATGCTTTTGTTACCTCCAGACTCTACTCTTCTGGTCGACCCCCAGTTTTCCACCTTCTGTAAAGTTGAGCTCATCCAACACTCTGCTGCCCATCCTAATTTGTACCATTCTCCCATCACCTCTGAGCTCACTGGCTTATATTGGCTTCTGGCCCAAAAGCACCTCAAATTTAAAATTCTCACTCTTGTGTAATATAATAGTTCTGATGAAAGGTCATTGACCTGAAGCATTAACTCTGTTTCAGTCCACAGATGCTGCCTGACCTGCTGAGTATTTTCAGCACTTTTTTTTTGTTTTTAATTCTCATTCTTGTGTTCATACCCTTCCATGGCTTTGTCCTTCCTTATCTCTGCAACCTCCTACAACCCTCCAAGAACTCTGTGTTGTTCCAATTCTGGCTGCTTGTGCATCCCTAATTTCCTTCAGCCCACCTCTGGTCATGCCTTCATTTGTCCAGGCCCCAGGCACTGGAATTTCTTCCCTAAATGTCTCTGCCTCTCTATCTCTTCCTACTCCTTTGTCACTCCTTAAAATATACCTCCTTGATCAAGCTGTTAGTCATCTCTCCTAATGTACCCTTATGCAGTTCATTTTCAAATGTTGCCTGTTGAGGCACCTTGGGATATTTTACTATGCTAAAGGCCCTATATAAATGTAATTTGTTAGTGATATTTGCTGTAATCCAGTGCAGTCTACTCTGGCTATGAGACCCTGAATTTGTGACTACGCAGCAAGTCTAGCTTTTTTTAAATAAAAGTTCAACTTCAAGTCTTTAGAACCTCTAAAATACAGGAAAGGTAAAAGGCTGGAAACTGTGATTATGCTTTAACAGTTCAGTAACTACCTTCACCAATGTTTCTTTTAAAGTGAAAGCACTATAGTAACTGAAACTAAAACAAAACCTGAAGAAAACCTTTTAAGATCCCATCTCCTCCAAGCATTATTGTTTTTGGTTGGCTGTTATATGTTTTAAGCACATTAAGTACTCCTTTACCTTCACTATTGAATTTGATTCTTTAATGCTTGGTAGACAGTGAACTATATGACTGCATTCAATATGTTGTGGAAATCTCAATGTTAGACTTTTTATTCATCAGCTTTATTTTGTTTATATATTAAAGCCTTTTGAAAAAGTAAGGTATAAACACACACATTCTACAAACACAGGCATATGCTATAAATATATGTAACATTAAAGATATTTTTATTCTTTCAGTGGATTGGGCATTGCTGGCAAGGCCATCATTTGTTACCCATCTCTAACTGACCTTGGGAAGGTGGTGGTGAAGCCACCTTCTTGAACTGCTGCAGTCCATGTTTTGTAGGAACACCCACAATGCTGTTAGGAAGGGAGTTCCAGGATTTTGACCCAGTGACAGTGGTGGAACAGCAATTATAGTTCCAACACAGGGATGGTGTGTGACTTGGAGGGAAACTTGCAGGTGATGTTCTCATGTACCTGCTGCCCTTGTCCTTCTAGGTGACAGAAGGTGATGTCGAAGACGCCTTGGTGACTTGCTTCAGTGCATCTTGCATATAGTGCTGACAAAATAGGTAACTAAATGAAATTGAGTTCATAAATTTTACCACAAAGGAATTTTTTTGATCTGTAAGCCTGGAGGTCTAACTCTTGTGCTAGTGTTAATGACATTTTACAAGTTGGATGTTTTGCAGAAGTAGGGAAGTCGTGCTACAACTGTATAGGCCATTGGTGAGAGCACACCTAGAGTACTGCGCACAGTTTTGGTCTCCTTATTTCAAAAGGGATGCACTTGAATTTGAAGCAGTTCAGAGAAGGTTCACGAGGTTGATTCTTGGAGTGAAGGGGTTGTCTTATGAGGAAAGATTGAACAGGTTGTGCCTATATTCGTTGGAGTCTAGAAGAGTGAGAGGTGATCTTATTGAAACACAAGATTCTGAAGGTGCTTGACAGGGTAGATGCTGAGAGGATTTGTTCCTCATGGGGAATCTTGAATTAAGGGACACAGTTTCAGAAGAATGGGGCCTCCCATTTAAAATGGAGATGAGAAGGAGCTTCTTCTCTCAGAGGGTCTTAAATCTTTGAATATTGCAACCCATAGAGTGGTGGAGTCTGGAATATATTCAAGGCTGAGTTCGACAAATTTTTGATCTACAAGGGAGTATAGGGTTATGGGGCGCAGGAAGGAAAGTGAAGTTGAGGCCTCAATCAGATCAGCCATGATCTTATTGAATAGCGGAGAAGGCTCACTGGGCTAAGTGCTCTACTCTTGATCCTATTTCTTATGTTTTTAAGAGTTAATGATACAGTGCTACTAATAGACCAGAGTGCCCAATGGACTGAATTTTCCAGTTTACTCTGCACAAATGCCTTATTAATGAATTAAACTCATATGGATAGAAAAGCAGGGTATTAAAGTGCATGTTCTAAAGTGAATGGTTCCTTTTTTCCTAACGGTTCTGAAAATAGCGAGATGCCTCAATGCTATTAAAGGAATGTGCCAAGGAAGATTAACAAAAATTGCTGTGGTGAGCTTCACTTCGCTAAATGTAAATTTGCTAGGTAACAAATTGAAGTTGAAACTCGTTTGTTTTTCGATCCCAAGCTGTTCAATTTTATTGCGCGCTCACTCTCCTGATAAGTACAGCAGGGTCTATCTACTGGGAGAGCAGAGTAATAACATTTTAGTTAAAGTATCTGACACCACATTGAAATTACAACCCCTTCGCTCCAAGACTCAACCTCGTGAACCTTCTCTGAACTGCTTCAAATTCAAGTGCATCCCTTTTGAAATAAGGAGACCAAAACTGTGCGCAGTACTCTAGGTGTGCTCTCATCAACGGCTATACAGTTGTAGCAAGACTCCCCGACTTCTGCAAAACATCCAACTTGTAAAATGTCATTAACACTAGCACAAGAGTTAGGCCTCCAGGCTTACAGATCAAAAAAATTCCTTTGTGGTAAAATTTATGAACTCAATTTCATTTAGTTACCTATTTTGTCAGTACTATATGCAAGATGCACTGAGGCAAGTCACCAAGGCTTCTTCGACAACACCTTCTGTCACCTAGAAGGGCAAGGGCAGCAGGTACATAACAGCATCACCTGCAAGTTTCCCTCCAAGCCCCACACCATCCCTGTGTTGGAACTATAATTGCTGTTCCACCACTGTCACTGGGTCGAAATCCTGGAACTCCCTAACAGCAATTCAGCACATCTTTGAGCACTAACTCCTGTGCAAAAGCTTGCTCCAAAAATGGCATAATAAATCAGTAACAGTTAAATTATTATAAAAGAAAGAGTCTTGCATTGATATAGCACCTTTCACTCCCTCAGGCCATCCAAAAGTGTCTTACGGCCAATTAAGTGCTTCATTGTACAACAGGCAATGGCCCACAAATAGCAATGTGACAATGAGCAGATAATCTGTTTTATTATATTGGTTTAGGTATGGTTAAATGTTCACTGGAACACTGTTGAATCCCCTGCTCTTCCACAAAACAATGCCATGGGATTTTTTGCATCCACCTGAGAGGGCACATGGGGACTTAATTTAGCGTCTCGTACAAAAGATTGCATCTCTGACAATGCAGCACTTCCTAAGCACTGCATTAGTGTGCCAGCCTACATTTTGTGCTCAAGTTCCTGGAGTGGGACTTCAGTTCACAACCTTATGATGCAGAGGCAAGAGTGCTACCACTGAGCCACAGCTGACACCTGGAATGCTGCAGGTGATGAAAGAAAAATTTACATCAACTTTTTGTAAGACAAGGTTGTCCAACATGTTAGTCACTAGTCAGATGTAGCTAATTGGGAGTTCAGATGGGGCTGTTTGCATTTCTGATTAATAAATAAAAAATGAGAAATAGACATTGCATGGCATATAACCTCAATACTCAGTCACATGGTATAGGCGGATGTACTTGTGCATTTGTTGGTTAAATGATAAGGCAAAAAGTGAACTTTTTTCTGACTATTGTGAGCGTTTTACTTCAGTTACTGAGCAATGATGGATGTTAAGAAATTTATGCATGTGAAGTATATTTACCTATATTGTGAGCATACGTAAGACATTTTCTACAAAAATTAGTGCATGTGGTGAAAAGCATTGCTGAAGACACATTTGTGATGAGTGAACAATTTATTTTGACAACATTGACGTAAGGAATGTGCAGTTACTGGAATAAGTCTCTCAAGTATGGCATTTGTCACCCATCCTTCAAAGCAAAATACTCCCGGCACAACCCAGAGCTCATTTCCTCTTCACCTGATCTCTCTGGGCTGCCATCTGTAGGGTGCTGCTGAAGCTGAAGTTCAAAAAATGAGAGCGCGAGATTCAGAAAAAAATGTTTCATAAATAGAAATATGGAATTGATTCGTGGTGGTTCTGTGAAAGTGACACCTAAGCAAGAAATAAAGAACTTGCATTCATATAGTTCAATTCATGAGCACACAATGTCCCAAAGCACCTCACAGCCAGCGAATTGCTTTTGACATCTAATTACTGGTGTGGGCAAATGCAGCAGCCAATTTCCACATAATATGATCCCACCAATACCAATGATATAAATGGCCAGTTAGTCTGCTTTGATACAGTTGACTGAGGGATGATTGTTTGTAAAGACACTGCTAGATTCCTTGTTCCTCCACAGATGCTTCCATGAGATTGTTATGCCCACCTGAATGGGCAGACTCCATCACCTAGCAGTCTAGTAGCTATGTCCTTTAGGACTTGGCCAGCTTGGTCTGTAGTAGTGCTACTGAGCCATTCTTGTTGATAGATATTGAAGTCCCCCACCCAGAGTACATTCTGCGCCCTTACCACCCTCATTGCTTCCTCCAAGTGGTGTTCAACATGGAGGAGCACTGATTCCCGAGCTGAGGAGGGGGCAGTACATGGTAATCAGCACGGTAATCACTTGCCCGTGTTTGACTGATGCCATGAAACTTCAAAGGGTCCTGAGTTGATGTTGCGGACTCCCAAGTCAACTGTCTGACTGTACACCACTGTGTCACCATCTCTGCTGGGTCTGTCCTGTTGGTGTCTTCTCCGGTGCCCAGGTCGATGCCAGGTAGTCCATCCGATTTCATTCCTTATCCACTTTTCTGTAACGGTTTGACACAACTGAGTGGCTTGTATTTCAGATGGCATTTAAGAGTCAACCACATTGCTGTGGGTCTGGAGTCACATGTAGGCCAGACCAAGTGAGGACAGCACATTTCCTTCCCTAAATGGCATTAGTGAACCAGATGTTCACTATGAACCAGTTTTTATGACAGTTGACAATGGTTTCATGGTCATCATTAGACTTTTAATTCCAGATATTTATTGAATTCAAATTCCACCATCTGCTGTGGTTCCCAGAGTATCATCCTCTCTAGATTACTAGTCCAGTGACAATACCACTACGCCACTGCCTCCCCTGTCCTGAATCCCGAAACAATCAATGCTTGACAATGTTATGCAAGTAGCTTCATAATGAAAGTGCACTCCTGTGATCTACTGTGTTTCATGCAACACTCCCCTTAGACTGTGTGGTGTCAACAAAGGCTCGTTTCATTAGTCCAAATTGATAGCATTTGGGTTTTATCAATTGAGGCATAGCGTGCAAAAGCGAAAAGATAGAATCATGGAATGGTTACACTCAGCACAGAGGGTGCCATTCGGCCTGTCAAATCCATACCAGGTCTCAGCAAGAATAATTTAGCCCTTTCCCTGTCGTCCTGCAATTTTTTTCCCCTTTAGGTGCTTATCCTTTTGAAAAGCATGACTGAATCTGCCTCCGCCTCTCTTTCAGGCAGGACAATTCAGCTCATAACCACTCACTGTGTTTAAAAAAAGAATGTTTTTCCTCAGGTCCTTATGATAGAGGACAGTGATCTTTGTACCATAAGGTTTAGGCTGACTATGGAAAAGGACAAAGAACAATCCAGAGTAAGAATAATTAACTTGGGGGAAAGCCAACTCCAACGGGGGTAAGAACAGAAGTGGGATGAGTAAGTTGGGAGTCAAAGGTTGGCAAGAAAAATGGTAGCTAAGCAATTGGTTACCTTCAAAGAAGAGAGAGTTTGGCCACAGTCAAGGTAGGGAGGGAAAGGGAAAGGTAGGGCTAACAAATCCAGAGTTCCCTGGATGACAAAGATGATGAAGAAAAAGTGTGCTTATGACAGATGTCAGATAGAAAATACAATTGAGAACCAGGTTGAATAGAGAAGGCTGAGGGGAGGTGATAAAGCAAATAAGAGAGGCAAAGAGGGATTATGAAAATAGACTGGCAGCCAACATCCCAATTCTTCTATAGTAAGAGGGTGGTAAAAGGAGGAGTAGGGCCAATTAGGGACCAAAAAGGGGGTATATGCATGAGGGCAGAGGGCATAGCTGAGGTATTCAGCAAATATTTTGCATCTGTCTTTACCAAGGAATATAATGCTACCCAGGCCATGATGGAAGAGGAGGAAATTCAGACACTAGAAGGGTTTAAAATTGATGATGAGGTATTGGATGGGCTGTCTGTACTTGAAGTTGATAAGGCACCAAGACCGGATGAGATGCATCAAGGATTGTGAGATTGGAAATTGCGGAGGCACTGGCCATAATTTTTCAGTCTTCCTTAGACTCACGGGTGGTGCCAGAGGACTGGAGAATTGCAAATTATACTCCTTTGTTCAAAAAAGGTGTAAATATAAGCCCTGCTACTGGAGGCCAGTCAGCTTAACTGGTGGGGCAACTCTTAGAAACAACATCTGGGCTAAAATTAATAGTCACATGGACAAATGTGGGTTAATAAAGGAAAGTCAGCATGGATTCCTTAAAGAAAAATAATGTTTAACTAATTTGTTGGAATTTCTTTGAAGGGATAACCAAGACGATTGACAAGGATTGATGTGGTGTACATGGACTTCCAAAGAGGCATTTGATACAGTGCTGCACAACAGACTTGTGAGCAAAGTTCTAGCTCATAGAATAAAATGGACAGTAGCAACCTGGATATGAAATTAGCTGAGTGACAGGAAACAGAGAGTAGTAGTTAATGACTGTTTTGCGGACTAGAGGATCAGTGTTGGGACCCTTGCTTTTCCTGATGTATATTAATGAACTAGATCTTGGTGTACAGGGCAAAATACCTAAGTTTGTGGATGATACGAAACTTGGAAGCATTGTGAACTGTGAGAAGGATTGTGTCGAATTTCAAAAGGACATAGTCCATTGGTGGAATGGGCAGACAGGTGGCAGATGAAATTCAATGTGGGGAAATGGGAAGTGATTCATTTTGGTAGCAAGAACATGAAGAGACAATACAAAATGAAGAGTACAACTCTAGAGTGGGTGCAGGAGCAGAGGGACCTGGGTGTATATATGCATAAGTCATTGAAGGTGACAGGACAGGTTGAGAGCATGGTTAATAAAGCATACAGTATCCTCTGCTTTATTAAAACAAAAGTATAAGGGCAAGGAGGTTACTTTGAACTTGCCTCAGACACTAGTTTGGCCTCAGCTGGAGTATTGCATCCAGTTTTGGGCGCCGCACTTTAGGAAGGATATGTAGGCATTAGAGAGAGTGCAGATAAAATCCAGGAGAATGGCTCCAGGGATGAGGAACTTCAGTTATGAAGATATATTGGAGAAATTGGGACTGTTTCCTTGGAGAAATGAAGGCCAAGAGAAGATTTCATAGAGGTATTCAACATGAGGGGTCTGGACAGAGTAGATAGGGAGAAACTGTTTCCACTTGTGAAAGGATTGAGAACGAGTGCACAGATTTAAAATAATTGACAAAAGAAGCAAAGGTGACATGAGGCAAAACTTTTTCATGCAGTGAATAGTTAAGGTCTGGAATGCACTGCCTGAGAGTATGTTGGAGGTAGGTTCAATCGAAGCATTCAAAAAGGAATTGTACTGTTATCTGAAAAGGAAGAATGTGCAAGGTTACGGGGAGAAGGCAGGAGAATGGCACTAAGTGAATTTCTCATCTGGAGAACTGATGTAGACATGATGGGCTGAATGGCCTCCTGCACACTAACAATTCTGCGGTTCTGTGAGGTCATCGTTGGTTCTTTTGTGAATCATCTTAAATCTGTATCTCCTGGTTCTTGATCCTTATTCCAATGGGGACTGTTTCTCTTCATCAATCTGTCTAGGCTCATCATGAATTTTGAACATCTATATTGAGTCTACTTTCAACCTTCTCTTTTCTAAGGTAATTAATTTGTATTAGGCAATAGTTACTCCAGAGTTGGAGCATTTTGTGTAATTTTGGACACTTCATAATTTTGGATATTTTACAAAAAAGAGTATTAAAGCTGGGCACATCATACATTGTATATTCACCTGGATGATTGCAGGAATGTGAAACTATAGTTATGAAGGTTCATTCGAGAAGGCAGGGAACATGTAGCGAGTCTTCACCAGGAACATGCAGAGTTGAAGTCCAGGCGTCAGGGAGCGCGCAAACCTCCAAACACTCATCTACCCAAACCTTCAAGCACCACCTGCCCTGCATGTGTCAGAGTTTGCAGATTGTGCATTGGACTTATCACTCACCTCAGAACCCATCGGACTGCAGTGGAAACAAGTCATCCTTGATCCTGAGGGACTGCCTGGGAAGAAAATCAACTTGAGATATTGGGACAAATTTCACTAGCGCAGAAAATACTACTAGGAGATATAATGCAGATTGTTTTTAAATTAAAGAAGGTTTGAAGAATAAATCTAAAAATAATTCTGAGAATTAAAAAAAGATGGCTTAAGGACAGAAAACAGCAAGTTAGTTATCTTTCAGAGTGAAGGATGGTACACAGTAGTGTCCCCCGAGGATCAGTGTGCTAGGACCACAGTTTTTTCTTTGATATGTACAAATGGTAGATATTGGTATAAAGAGTAACATTTCAAAATTTCCCATGATACCATCTTGAAGTTGTGACAAATAGTGGGGATGATACAGACCGACTGCAGCAGGACGTAGGGTAGGGGACGGCAGGCAAGTGGAGGATAGAATTTAATACAGTGAAATGTGAAGTGATGCATTTTGGCAGAAGGGATAAAGAGAAGCAGTGAATGCTTAATGGGACAGTTCTAAAGTGTGTAGGGATAAGGGGCCTGGGGGTTCATTTGCACAGGCACTTTGAAGGTGGCAGGACACATTGAGAGAATTGTTAGCAAACTAAATGGAATCCTGGGCTTCACATACACAAGTGTTGAGTACAAAAGCAGGGAAGCTATACTGAACCTTTTATAAAGCCCTGGTTAGGCCACAACTAGAATATTGGATCCAGTTCTGGTCACCACACTTTAGGAAAGGTGCAGAGGAGATTTACCAGAATGGTTCCAGAGATTAGAGAATTTAGCTACAAGGTTAGTTTGGAGAAGCTGGGTTCTTCTATTTGGAGCAAAGGAGATTGAGGGAGATTTGCTAGAGGTGTGCAAGATCATGACAGGTTTAGGTAGGTAGACATTGAAAATTGTTCCCGATGATACAAGGACAAGGGGATACAGATTTAAGGTTTTGGGCAATAGATGTGGGGGGTGGGGGTTGTGAGGAAGAACATTTTTACGCATCAAGTGGTAATAACCTGGAGCTCTCTGCCTACGAGGGTAGTGGAAGTGGAAACAATGATTTCAAAAGGAAATTGAATGGGCACTTGAGGGAAATAAACTTGCAGAGCTACAGGGATAGAACAGGGGAATGAGATTGACTGGATTGCTCTACAGAGAGCTGACATGGACTTGA
The DNA here is from genome assembly GCF_964194155.1 of Cetorhinus maximus. Classification (NCBI taxonomy): domain Eukaryota; kingdom Metazoa; phylum Chordata; class Chondrichthyes; order Lamniformes; family Cetorhinidae; genus Cetorhinus; species Cetorhinus maximus. The sequence goes on from NC_135898.1 coordinate 57,171,009, forward strand.
TGGGCTATATGGCCTCCTTCTGTGCTGTAGTATTCAAAAAAAAGGGTGAGGAGAAAGATTATTATGGAAGGTTGTTGGAGCATGGAATGCTTTGCCTGGAGGAGCATTTCTCTTTTAAAAGAAAATGTAGATAAATATTTGAAGCAAAGGAAAATAATGGGCTAAGGAGATAGTGAACAGAAGGATTTATTTTTGATTCCTCAAGGAGGATCATTGGTTCCTTTTGTGTTTTTTTTAACTTTTATGCTTCTGAATCAATCTTGGGAAAACTGTGCATGTGACACCCCTTCACAGTATCAGATATGTCATTCCTATAAGCTGTATACTTTTTTTCAAGCAGTGAAGCTTTAATAATTTTATATTTCATTTTTAAAAATTATTTACTTTTTAAAGGGTTACCATTTCACCTTATTCAAAAGATTGAAATAATAACTTTATCTAAATTCCCTTTAAGAAGGGTTGTAGAGATAAGCCAGGGAACTACAGGCCAGTGAGTCTCACGTCAGTGGTAGGGAAACTATTGGAGAAAATTCTGAAGGAGAGAATCTATCTCCACTTGGAGAGGCAAGGTTTGATCAGGGATAGTCAGCATGGCTTTGTCAGAGGGAGGTCATGCCTAACAAATTTGATTGAATTTTTTGAGGAGGTGACCAGGTGTGTAGGTGAGGGTAGTGCAGTTGATGTAGTTTATATGGATTTCAGCAAAGCCTTTGACAAGGTCCCACATGGGAGACTTATAAAGAAGGCAAATGCACATGGGATTCAGGGTAATTTGATAAGGTGGGTTCAAAATTGGCTTAGTTGTAGGAGTTAGAGGGTGATGACAGAAGGCTCCTTTAGTGACAGAAAGCCAGTGTCCAGTGGCATACCACAGGATCTGTGCTGTGTCCCCTATTATTCATCAATATAAATGACATAGATGACTATATGGGGGATAGGATTAGTAAGTTTGCGGATGACACAAAGATTGGCCGGGTGGTTAACAATGAGGTGGAGTGTCTTGGGCTACAGGAAGATATAGACAGGATGGTCAAATGGGCAGACAAGTGACAGATGGAATTTAACTCAGATACAGTTTGATACACTTTGGAAGGAGTAATTTGACAAGGAAGTATTCAGTATACGGCATGACACTAGGAAGTTCTGAGGAACAAAGGGACCTTGGCGTGTGTATCCATAGATCTCTGAAGGCGGGGGGGCATGTTAGTGGGGTGGTGAAAAAGGCATATGGGACACTTGCCTTTATCAATCGAGGCATAGATTACAAAAGTAGGGAGGTCATGTTCTGGTCGCCACATTATAGGAAGGATGTGATTTCACTGGAGGGAGTGCAGAGGAGATTCATCGGGATGTTGCCTGGGATGAAACATTTAAGTTATGAAGATAGGTTGGATAGACTTGGGTTGTTTTCGTTGGAGCAGAGAAGACTGAGGGGCGACCTGATCGAGATGTACAAGATTATGAGGGGCATGGACAGGGTGGATAGGGAGCAGCTGTTCCCCTTAGTTGAAGGGTCAGTCACGAGTTCAAGGTGAGGGGTAGGAGGTTCAGGGGGGATGTGAGGAAAAACCTTTTGACCTAGAGGGTGGTGACAGTCTGGAATGCACTGCCTGGGAGGGTGGTGGAGGCGGGTTGTCTCACATCCTTTAAAAAGTACCTGGATGAGCACTTGGCACGTCATAACATTCAAGGCTATGGGCCAAGTGCTGGTAAATGGGATTAGGTAGGTAGGCCAGGTGTTTCTCACGTGTCAGTGCAGACTCGATGGGCCAAAGGGCCTCTTCTGCACTGTGTGATTCTGTGGTAGTTTTTGCAGGGCTGCGTATGGATTATTGTTTGAAAATTGTAGCTTCTCACTTCATCCCAATTTCAAACGTGGGGTTGTACGGGGGCAGGTGCGGGTCTGCGCCGCCATTGTACGTGGTGGACCAATTAAGGCCCACCTAGCGTGATGTGCGTCCGGAAGCGCTGTGTATTCCCTGTGCGGGCGGGGAGTTGGGGGATTCCCTGTGTCGGGGCCTGCGATCTTTCACGCGTATGCTTACGAAAAAGTGCAGAAATCTCCCTGACACACAGAGGTGCCTCACCGAGATTAGTTTAAGTTTTAAAAATCTAAATAAAGAAAATAAAAAATTTTAAGACATCCCCTCATGTGACAGTGTCACATGAACTGGGACATGTCAATGAATTTTTATAACATTTTTTATTCAATTTCTAAACACTTCATGAAACCTCGTCTCGCTCGTGGATGAGGTTCCATGAAAAATGCGAAGGCCGCCTGGGCTCTTTGCCTGCCCGCCAACCTTAAGGTTGGACGGGCAGCTCAGTTTATTAGTTTAATTAGTTTTTAAGTGGCATTAATAGGCCTTTGACAGTTCGGGCGCGCAGCCGACTTGACTGCATGCCGACCGAACTGAAAAACTAAATGATGCGCGTTGACGTCGGGACGCATGACTGACGTCAACCTGCGTCATTTTAAGCCTTGGCGAGCAGGCCCCACCCCCGCTCGCCGAGCCGAAAATTCTGGCCCTCATTTCATAGAGTAAGTGCATCCAATGTATGTGGAACAGCCAGTAGAAATGAGTGGCAAGACAAAAAAAAAATCTTAATTAGTCATTTTAAGATTAATTACAAAATGTCAAAATGTAGTCCAGTTTAGTCTACTGCAAATTCTGATGCATCTGCCCTGTTTAAAGGATTGCTTGGAATATTTCCATTCTGGTCTCGTGCGTTTTTCCCTTGATCAAGCTGTAGCAGTCAATTTAAGTCTGAATATCTGATTCATGTTGATCAGTGAGTTTCTTTTCTGCTTGTTATTCTGCATCTTAAGCATGTAATCCTCAGACCACCTAGCAGTGTGGCCTCAGATTGAAATTTACCAAAGCTCGACTCCTGATAAGGCCTATACAACATTATAATAGCCATACGTATTTGGAATTACAAATTGTGTATTCTGTTAAATTTTGCAAGTATATACATTCGGAAAACTAGTAAAAAGTTTGAGCTACACAGATTGGTTAAATTCTTGCATTTTTCTTTTATTTTTGAAATAATATTTCTGATTTAATGTTATTAAATATTCTTGTTTTACGCTCATATACTCTAGCAATGTTTTTCTAAATATTACTGGGGACTTTTTATCTGTTAAACAATTTATTTCCTTTTGAATTCAAGTGGTGTACTCTGAAAATGGGCTGTTAATTCATCAAAGAAGCCTTGGTGACCCCCTTATCTGCAAGAATATCCTGAATTGCAAGATATTTGAAACTGACAGGAAACAAGCTCAAATGAGATTTAATTTCTCATGTCAATTAGGTGAATGTGGTTTGTAGCATGCTTCTTCACTAGACTGCCTTAGTTCAGACAGATTTTTCTGCAGCTATGCAATAGTTACTAATCACCTATTTTCTGAATGGTCATGCAAGAAGATTTGAACGAGGCTATGAGACAACCGACCGGAAAGCGTAGGTAGCTGCTCAAAGTTGCATTGTTTTTTTTTAAAGGCAGGCTGCTGAAAAACCTATTGAAATTTGATAGGTCTGTGTACTGAGATATAGGGCCATATTTTCAGAGTCATGGGACTCTGCAGAGCATTCAAAATGGTGGCCAGGACCCAGATTTGATAAGTCCCGCCTCCATTTCTGGTAGAAATAATTTTCGCTGGCACGGGAAAGAAGGTGTGGTGTGCTTTGCACATGCAAAGTTCCCAAATCTTCCAGGACATTTAAAAGTGCTGCAAATTTCAAACGGGTCTGACTTTCGTCACTGGAAGTGACAACCCGCATTGCGCGACTCATGATTTTATTGACAAGTCGTGAATGCTTCTGAAGGCCTCCGGGATGGTGCCTTTTCCTTGTGCAGTGAACAGAGAATTTAAAGTTTGGCCACGGAAGGTTTTCAATCAGAGATTTGTGATTGATCCCAAAGGCGTTTGAGGGCGGAGGGGTTAGAGGGAGGGTGGGACTTGTGGAATTGGAAGGGCATATCTATGTGGCTCACCAGGATAATTGCCTTGAGCAGCCAGGTGGGAGGCAGGATAGAATGCTAGGCTCGCTGGGGAAAGTATGTGCAGCTAATGAAAGAAGTGGAAAAAATGGGCATGGCTCTATCCCTCATACAGGCCAAGGAGGTAGGATAGTGGCAGCAACATGCAGCCAGAGCTAGGAGACATGGGCAGGAGTTGGCAGAGCCCAAACTGTACGCAGTAGGAAGGAGGAGGAGCAAGAGATATTACCCTGAGGTAAGGGTCTACCATCTCGGGAGGTACTATCTTGACATGACCAAGATCCAGTGCTGGCGAAGGCTACTAGAAATGTTTGGGGCGATCTATATCGTCGTGGAGTATGGTCTGGCACCACACTCAACTGACCCTCATGCCCTACCAGTTGGGGTACCACGACGCTCCATTACTATGGGGCTGGCTCCTTCCGAAGGTCTGCTGCATACCTCTTCAGCATAGCTGCCCACTGTTGCAACTCCTCCATCACAGATACACCCAGCTGGGGTTCACATCAACTTTCCAGCAGATGTGGCATTGCAGACACGGAGGACTGGGGCTTCGCTGACATAGCTGGCTTCCCACAAGTTCAGAGAATGTACACATTTGGGGCTATAAGGGGCTACCAATTCGGTAGCCTGAAACCTTTGTGAGCAGGAAACCCTTCCACTCGATCAGTGTCCAGGTGGCGTGTGGCCATACGTGCACGTTTTTCAGGCGGCTGCCATGATGCCTTCATCCTGAGGCATTCATGGCTGACATCACAGGCCTGTGTTTGGCTTCTGGGGGACAAAGGGTACCCATTAAGGAGGTAGCTGCTGTCTCGAGGCAGCTCAAGACAGGGCCCCCCAACATTCATATAACAGCAGCCGTGTGCAGACGACGAATATCATTGAACCAGGCTATTGGGCTTCTGAAGATATGATTTAGATGCCTTGACTGCTCTGGCGGAGTACTCCAATATTGTCTGGCAAGGGTCTCTAGGATAATGTTTGTGTGCTGCACAGGCCACAATATGGTGCAGTGGAGGGGCCTTCACATGGAGCGGACAGAATCCAGCAAGGGAGCTTTCTCTTCAGAAGAGGACCAGGAGGAGGAATGCTTTGATCCAATGGAGTTAACAAGGGGGAGGAGGGTGACAATGGGAAACATCCTGAGGAGCAGGCCTGGCTAACCATGGTTGGTCCTGTATGGGATGCCTTTATCGTCAGGGGCCTCTAATACAGAGGAGGTTAACCTAACCAGCCTTTAGGATCTCGCAGCAAATCCATCAGCCAGTGAGCCTCAGGCATTGAATTTCCCTTTTACATTGGGGCCACACATCTTCAAGGAAATGGCCATCCCCAACAAGAGAGAATACCAACAGGAAACGTTGACATTTAGTGTCATCAGCATGACCTTCACCACCCAGAAGGACAAGGGCTTCAATTGCATGGGAGATCCCACACTAACAAGCTTCCCTCAAAGACACATGGCATCCTGACACACGGAGCAGCCCACTGTGCCGTCACTGTGACTGCCCTCACACAGCACTCGGTTGAACTACACCAGGTAAACTGCATCTTATAAATAAGTTAGCTCATTGTTCCTCCCTCAAAAGCACCTTTGGATGGATAATAAATGCTGGAAGGGCTTTCTACATCCACACTCCTTGGTGGACTAGTATCATCTCTGAACATCTGGATAAAGAACCAGCCTTCCACTGCCAGACAAGCATGGCCACATCCTTCACATACCTTCACTGAGAAATAGACTTCTGGCTGCAGACTGGTAAGAACCAGTTGCTTTCCGTTAACCTGGTAATTGAAGCTATTAATGTACAATGACATACCAACACATCCATTGAAGACAGTACGTGTATTTACAAGATGCATGAAACCTAACATTATGATATTAAATAACACCACATTGAATCCATTAGTGATTGAGTTACCTCAGCGTCCTTTGCTCTGAACCAGGAGCATTGAAACCAATTGTAGCACCTCTATTGGGTCAATTACTATCAACGAACTCTGTGAAGACCTGTCACTAGACTTGGAACCTTCCCCATCTGTTCACTGGAGAAACTGAGAGCCATCTGGGCAGATAAGTTCTTCATCCTGACAAGGGAATTTTCAACATGATAGTTCAAGAACTGTTGGGAGTGACTGCCTACTGATGGAAAAAGTTTGCATTTGATTCTGTTCTGATCTCAAGGGAGACCATCAACTTTATTTGAACACTGTTTTAAACCTGAAAATCTGAACAGACCAGTTCCCGTTCTGTTTTAATTCCACCCAAGAGCTCCGCTGTACACTACAGGGTTTTGAGGATTCTTTCACTTCTCCTGGGACCAACCAAGGTGTGCCACAGCTCTCAGGAATTCACTTTGATTCTCCTCGGTGTTTCTGCTATTCTCTTGAGATTTTCTCCCATTTATCTTATTTAAGGATTCAGTTCCCAAAATACATGAATCATGACATTAGACATTTTCACAGCAATACACGTTTGATAATGGGGAAGCTTATACCAGGGTAGACCTTGTTCTATTTCCATGGATATATTTTGCTGTGATACATGAAACTAAGAACTGGATTTTACAGGACACTATGGTCCCAATCCCACAGCCAAAAAGTCAGTGGGCAGTCTGTCCAGAGGAAGAATGGCTGCCCTGCTGTCACTTAATGGTCAATTAATTGTTAATAGGTTGGAGGAGAGATTTCTGTACCTCAGTGACATGAAGTCTTCCCTCAGATAACTGCCAGCCAATTGGATGGCTGGCAGCTCTCTAGTCCAAGCAGCACCAGGTGGGTATAGTGGCCACTGCTGGAGCCAGACACTAAGGTAGTGGGGTGGGCGGGGGGGGGGATTTTGCTGGGATCAGGCTGGCAGGCCCCAGCGAGGGGGTGGGAATGGGGACCAGATTTGAGAGGCCAGTTGGTGGGGGGGGGGAAGGGGAAGTATGATTTTGGGGGAATTACCTCTGATGGGTACAGGGAACCCGCAAAGGAGTTTTCCCCCATTCCCGACCTTACTTGACACCAGCCTCCGTAGCTAAAGCTGGCGTAGGCTTCCCCCTGCTGTGGGGAAAATAGGGGCAAGGATGAGATGATGTCCTTAAGTGGCCATTATTTGGTCACTTAAAGGACCTCAATGGGCTCGAGAGCTGAAGGCTCGGGAAGGCCATATGCTGGATTTTACGAGCTCCGCCCTGGACTTCAAGCCTGCCAGCGGGGAGCATTAATTCTAACTCTAAGTGTTTATACCATTTTTGTAAAATGGCTGAAGAGTTTTCATGAAACCACATGTAATCAATGACACTAGGCCTGGGAATAACACATCCTTTCCCCTGTCCCTTTCCCTCTGCCACACTAATAAATGGTGTTATATTCTTTCGTGTATCAGCAAATTGTGATATTGACAAAAGCTAACTTGATTCCATTTAATATTGCCAATAACATGGTGCTGATCGCTTAAAAAAAAAGTTTAATTTGCAATGCAATGGACTGTTTTTTCCAAGGTATTAATTATCTTATTATCGAGGAAGATGGTGGCGTAGTGATAATGTCACTCGGCTAGTAATCCAGATGCTCAGGCAAATCCACTGCAGGGTATAAGTTCAAATCTCAACACAGCAGTTGGTTGAATTTAAATTCAATTAATAAGTCTGGAATTGGAAGCCAGTCTCAGTAACGGTGGCCATGAAATTATCATCAATTGTTGTAAAAACCCATCTGGCTTGCTAATGTCCTTTAGGGAAGGAAATCTGCTGCCCTTACTTGATTTGGCTTACGTGTGGCTCTGGACCCACAACAATCTGGCTGACTCTTAACTGTCCTCTGAAATGGCCTAGCAAGCCCACTCAGTTCAAGAGCAATTAGGGATGGGCAACAATTGCTGGCCTTGACAGCGATGCCCACACCCCATGAAAGAAATTTTAAAAATGTTATGGCTTTTAATGAAGAGGTCTCAGTATTGAGCTCTCTCACCAAGAGACTGTATGGTTCTAAAAACTACATAGCGCTTATCATGACCACCGAAAGTCTAGAAGCACTTTATAGCCAATGAAGTACATTTGAAGTGTTATTATCTAGGAAACGTGACAACCAATCCACACACAGCAAACTTCCTTAAACAACAATGTGCTAAAGACCAGATATTTTTTCTTTTGTGGTGTTCATTGAGGGATAAATATTGGCCAGGACACAGGGGATAATTCTTCTGCTCTTCTTCAAACTAGTGCCACTGCCATGGAATCGTTTACATCCAGCCAAGCAGGCAGATGGGGCCTCGGTTTAACATCTCATCTGAAATACGATCCCTCAAGAGTGCAGCACTCCTTCAGTACTGCATTGGAGCGTCAGCCTTGAATTTTACTGTCAAACCCTTGGAGTTCAGCATGATATCACAGTTAATATTTTGAAATACAGCAATTAGGGAGATTTTAGTACTCCAATGCTGGAGTGATAGAACTTGAAATTATGTCTCCTGATCTCAATTTAGCCAGGAATGAAGCAAAAATGTGACAGCCAAGTCACTGCCTGCAAGCAGCTGTTTAAAATTGGTGTAGATACACAGAGAGGTCAAAAAGGATAAGGCGCAATGGAAAGAAGGTCACAATTTTTGCAAGTAAATTTTTCAAAATGACTGTAAACTGTTTTTGGTTTGTGTCTCAAACTCTTTCTGTTTGTGTAGGTGGTGGAGGAAAGCGCAAGGGTAAAAGTAAAAAGTGGAAGGAAATATTGAGGTTTCCTCACGTGATCCAATGTGAAGAGCAAAGGAAATCTATAGGTGAGTAATGCATCATACATTTGCCTTATTTGTGCAAAAGCTACAGTCAAGATCATTTATCATGCTCAAACGGTCTTGGTGAAAACACAAGCTAGCAAGAAACCTTTCTTCTCCAAACAAGCAAAGAACAGGACAAGTTTCACATTGTGGAGTAGGAGATTGAAATTTTAGACTGTAACTCAGTATTATTTAATTTAAATGTTCTCCACTTGGGTTTAGGCATTTCATTTTCCCCCACCAGAAACAAGTTTTTGCATTCTTAGACTGCTGTTGGCAGATTCACAACATGAAAATGCAATTAAGTGGATCTATTTACCCATGCTGTGGAGTTTTCTTGCGATAAGCAGAAAAAAAGGGCCATGTTTATGTACTGTGAATTTATGCAGAACAGCTCACTTATTTGCATATGATAAGCAATGCCAGTCCCTACATTGTGTGAAAAAGCTTCAACAGTACAAATTGGTAAAATTGACTTGGGATAAATAGAAATCACAGGACCTGGAAGGCTATATTGTAATTTAAAAGACAAATGATAGATTCAGTGTAATATTTAATGAATCAGAGCTTCTGTTTTGTTTTGAAAACTGGAGATTTTGTTTTCGTCCCTAGATCTGTCATTTATACTGGTCGATCTCCTGTGGCATTGCTTATATTATTAGGAGATTGGCTATTATATAACTAACGGCTGCTAATCTTATACTGGAGGGTACCAAAGTCATTGAATTACATTGACAGAATAAGTCAAAAGTCAATTTTTGTTATATAGTATTTGTGGATTTTTTCTGGAGATTGAATTTGACAACTCTGTTCATTATGCTGTAAAAATTGTAAATATGGGACTTTTTATTATTTTAGTTATTATTTATACAGATTTTCTTCTACCTTTTTATCCCAGACCTTTTATAAAACTGAGAATACACAGTGAAATGTTATTACGCACATACGAATTAGGAGCAGGAGTAGGTCATTCGGCCCCTCGAGCCTGCTCCGCCATCCAATAAGGTCATGACTGATCTGATTGAAACCTGAACTCCACATTCCCACCTACCCAGATAACCTTTCACCCCTGCCTTGCTTATCAAGAATCTACCTAGTTCTGCCTTTAAAAATATTAAAGACTTTCTTCCTCAAAAGGCGGTGGAAGCAGAGTTCCAAAGACACTCTACCACCTGAGAGAAAAAATTTCTCCTCATCTCTATCTTAAATGGGTGAGCCCTCATTTTTAAACAGGTTCTCCCACAAGAGGAAACCTCCTTTCCACATCCACCCTGTCAAGTCCCCTCAGGATCTCACATGTTTCAATCAGGTCACCTCTTACTCGTCTAAACTCCAACGGATACAAGCCTAGCCTACCAACCTTTCCTCATAAGGCAACCTGCCCATTCCAGGTATTAGTCTGTTAAACCTTCTCTGAACTGCTTCCAACACATTTGCATCCCTAAATAAGGAGACCAATACTTTACACACTACTCCAGATGTGATGTCACTAGTGCCCTGTATAACTGAAGCATAACCCCTCACAATAAATGATAACATTGTTAACTTTCTTAATTACTTGCTGTACCCGTCTATTAATCTTTTGCAATTCTTGCACTAGGACACCCAGATCCCTCTGCATCTTGGAGCTCTGCAATCTCTCACCATTTAGATAATACGCTTCTTTTTTATTCTTCCTGCCAAAATGCCTTCTGGAAATCTCAGTACATCCACCAGTTCCCCTTTATCCACAGCACATGTTACTTCTTCAAGCAACTCCAATAAATTGGTTGAACATGATTTCCCTCTTTCAAAACCATGTTGACTCTGCCTGATTACCTTGAATTTATTTAAGTTCCCAGCTATAACGTCTTTAATAATAGCTTCTAACATTTTCCCCATGACAGGTGTTAAGCTAACTGGCCTGTAATTTCCTTCTTTCTGTCTCCCCTTTTTGAATAAAGGAGTTACATTCACTATTTTCCAATCTAATGGAACCTTCCCTGAATCTAGGGAATTTTGGAAAATTAAAATCCATGCATCAATATCCCACTTCTTTTAAGACTCTAGGATGTAGTCCATCAGGACCCATGGACTTGTCAGCACCCAGTTCCAACAATTTGCTCAATACCACTTCCCTGGTGATTGTAATTTCCTTGAGTTCCACCCTCCCTTCCATTTCCTGATTTACTGCTATTTCTGGGATGTTACTTGTATCTTCTGTAGTGAAGACCGATGTAAAATACCTGTTTAATTCATCTGCCATCTCTTTATTTTCCATTATTAATTCCCTAGACCCACTTTCTATAGTGAGTCTATTATATAGACACTTGGGAGTTGGGTATCTGCTAATTAGTTGGACTGAAGTTGGGTAGTGGGATTTAGTTGCACTTGGGGAGCAGTGTTATGCATTTGGAGATATTTTGACTGATGCTGGGATTTGGCAGAACCAGGCTTTGGGTGTCCTGCAGTTTCACACGATTAAGGTAGGGCTATTGAGGTTTCGGCAGCATGAACCAATCCTTTTGAACCTGCAGTTTGGCAAAACTGTGGAGGACAAACCTAAGGTTTAGCATAACTGGGAATGAAATGTGGGATTTGGTTCATTGGCATATCCCAGGTGTTTGTCAGCAATGAGGCGGGAGGTGGGGATAATGGGGAATGGGCTTGATAGCACTGGACATGACAGATTCCATTGTTGGCAGCAGTGGCTTGTGGCATTCCACCCTATTTACAGTGAATTTATTTTGGCCTCTTTCTGTAAACCTCTCTTTTATTTCCTTTCTCTCCTGTACATTACCCTTTCTCTCTTTTTCTCATTGTGTTCATCTCTCTTTCTCTCTGCATGTCTCTCTTGATGTCTCTCACGTTGTATAATGTCAATGCCATTCCTTTCATGGAAAACTGGAGACATATTAGACTCTGACCCTCAGAAAAAGATCTTGTTTTCTCCCTGAAACAAGGATTGGAGGGAAGAATCTTTGCTGGAGGAGAAGAGTTGCACCTGGCAGGGAACATAGTGGGCCAGAGCTGTGACGTGTCTCAATGCCAGGAATAAGAGTTTTCATGGTGCTGTTCCATTGAAAATGAGCCCAATTGTTTCAAATGGTATTGGCATAGCCAAGAGCTGCAGGGAAACATCCAGGTGAGAGTGTAACGGGGGCTGAGGATGTGCGTTGGCATTTATTTTATCTTCTATTGTTAGAATTGTTGTTATTAGCTAACTCTAATTTATATGGCAATTAAGATGCATTTTACAGATTCATTCCCCTGATCTGTAATTGGCTGCCAAAGCTTTTACAGAAAATGCTTTGCAGATGCATTTTTATATTGAATCATTGACAATGTTAGGCTGTTGGGCGCCTGGTCGGCGAAGGTCAAGGAGAACAGCAGAAAGTTAAATTGACTGCGTGGGGTACTGAAAGAAGCAGCCATTGAACTTGAATTATGTTTTGAAATACATTTGTTTGGTGCTTTCCCTGAGCAATTTGGCTCTGGGACTGGACTTACATCTCCCATGTTTAAAGGTCTTTTTTCACTCTCCCACCTTTGTGTTTATCCCTCAGCAAAAGCGTAATTCATTTTAAGTGAACTTTTTGGACTTTTTTTTGATGTCTGACTGAGAACGGAATATAGGCAAATGTATTTTTAGTACTTTTCAGCATATATTTTCTGCGTAAAATGAAAACTTCAACTTTAAGAAAAGTCAGGATTTATTTAAAATGTCATTTAAAAATAGCTTGTTTCTTAAGTATTGCATTTACTGCTATCAGCACATTAAAGTGTGATTGTTTTCTTGTGCCACTGCAGTGCTTCAATATATGCTGTAATGCCTACATCTGTGCTTTATAAAAGTCAGCACGAAGATAATATGCAAAATGGATGCCTTAAAGGTGGAGCCCATGGCTTCTAGTTTAACAAATAGAAAATTTTAATATCTTTCTTGGTGTTACACTGCCAATTCAATGTGAGCAGAAATGTTCCAGAAATTCTCAGGACATGCAGTATTTATTATTGCTAATTATAGTTTAATTCATCTGAAAAAATGTACTTGTCTAGAATCATTTCATTTGTGTTGACTAGACTGCTAGTTGGTAGGTTGCTCATTCAGCTGCACTCCAGTCATTATCACTAGGTTGCAAGGTTAAAGTTAATTGTAGGCTGTTGGAGTGTTGTGCAAAACTTATTTTACAGAGGGCTAACTGCCACGTACTGTTTTGCTAAATTGCTTGGTAATATCACTTATTGTTTGAACTGTCTGCAGACCTTGGGTCTGCTCTCTGTATTTATACTTTATAAATATTTTTTGTAAATCAAAGTAGTGTTTGCCTGGGAATAAGAGATGGACAACTGATAGTCTATAAAAGTTTATGTATGAAGAAAGGCCTAAATACATATGGACATAACCTCAATATTGGGTATTTTGGAAGCAGCATTTTGTAGCTTCATTGCTGGAACAAAGACTCCTCGGGCTGAATTTTCATTTTGAGGGAAACAGGAGCTGAAACTGTTTCCTCATCCCAAACCCACCCCAAGAGGGAAACGGTCACTGACCTGGGATTTTCATGGAGGTGCTGCAACCACGACTCCCCCCTCATTAATTGTATTAAGACAGCTTCACTTTCGAATTAAGGGAAGCAGGGCTTTTGTTGTTGGCGGACCAATCAGAGGCCTTTCAACTTAAATGAAGAAGCAAGCTACTGTAAAAGGTAAGTAACTAAGAGGCTGTTTCAACATGAAGATGTACTTTCACTTTGAAAATTGTAATTAAAACAGAAATAGCAGCCAAGTCACCGCTGTTGGTGTGGTGCAGGGGTGGGGGTGCCAGGGTATCCCTTTGTAGAGCAGACATTTGCATGCATCCACACACATGCAGGCAGAAAGGGCCTTAGGCCTGTTTGGAGCTCTGGCACACCAGAGCCTTCCTTCAGGCAGTTAAATTGCTTTTCCTGCCCCCCCACCTCCACCATTGCATCAGAAAACTGAAGGTGGACTGGAAAATCCCAACCAGCTTCCTCTCAGTGCCCTTATAAGGCTGGTTAATGAGCCTACTTGACTGCCAGCCTTGTGAGGGTGGGTAGCCCGGCCAAGCCCTGAGCCCTGCCTCAGCAAAATGGCTGGCACGAGGACTGGGGCCGGGAAACTGGCACAACAGCTCCACCAGTTTTCTTGGGCCCCGTCTACCTGGGTTGTGACCTTGGCTTGCCCCAAAGTTCTGTCCCTGGCCTCAACAAGTAAGCTGGAATGCAGAATTGATTATATAATCAATGTTCTTCTTTGGAATAGTTCCATGGAATATTTTACATCCATGTAGAAGGCCAGCTAGGCTCTTGGTTTAACAACTCAATCAAAAGATGGCACTTCTGACAGTGCAGCGCTTCCTTGTACTAAAGTATCAGCCCAGATTATTTGTAGCAATGCCTGGAGCAGGACTTGAGTCCACAACACAAGAGTGTGACAACCGAACCAAGGTTGACAACCAGAAGTCTTTAAGATATTGAAAGAGCAATGATGATGCATTGTTTCCTTTGGTCAGTGAGAGGGCACAAATATAAGATGATGAAATTAAAACAGAGATTAGAATGAGCTTTGAACTGTTGCCAGCTTGACATGGCAACAGCTTAGTTTTTCCATAATAGTTTATTAGGTTGGCTGACCCTTTATCCTGTCTGATTAATTGAGCTGTGCTGTACCTTATGAAAATTACAGCCCAGTCATAGGTTTAGGTCTACATTGAGTTGCAACTCTCAACATGCATACTCCAAGGTTAATTATTATTTTTTTTTTTCTCTTTCCTAATGATTGTTCCTACGGTAAATTGCTCTGGCAATTAGTTTTATCTGTTAAGTTAGTTGCTAGACAGGCCAGCATGCCTGGTAGGGTTTGTAAGAAAAGCTCTGACATAAAACAAATTTTGACTTTCAAATTTAGGCTTAGAGTTAGACCACAAATCCCAAAGAATTTGCAGAGATTACTACAGAAGAAAGAGAAGAATAATGTTTGTCAGGTAATTTTCAGATGTTCAATATAAGTTAAAGTATTTTAGAATAATTCTTTCTAAGGTAGAATTGAGTTGTTCTACGTGAATGCTAACCCTTTCACATATTTAGGTACACACATGGGGAATGCTGTTTCAACACCAATAAATCTGTGTTGGTTCAATTAAGTGATGAATGCCATTTGTAATGAATAATTTATTTTCTACACCAAGTCTTACATATTGCATACACTTCCTGTCCATAAACCTTACTTCCTGGTGACACAATTTTTGAGTAACATTTTCTATGTCAACAACTAAATGGAAAATTATTGAATGGTTACGTATTATTAATGGGAAAGCTGTGCAAAGTATGTTAAAGCTTCTATAATGGGAAAAGACTATCTGTCTGTCATGATATAGTTGTAGGCCTCACACGAGTGGTGGAAGCCATGCATGATATAATGATATTACAGTTGTGCAAAGTGAGTAACCAGGTAACATTTGTAACTCATAAATTTCTCTTGCAATAAATAACATGTTTGGATACAGTGTAGGAGTAATTTGAAACATGTTATGTGGTAGGTGTAGTATGCTTGGAAGTAACAGCTAATTTTGAGCCTATGGCTTCCAAAACCTTCAACCACTGGGGTTTTCCTTGCATCATGCCTAGGTCCAATGTAAACTAATTCATAGAGCTTAATTGTTATTATAAGTTAACAACTCTACTATCATTGTATCATCCAACTGCTGGATGATAGAATGCCTAAATTGCTAACTAACTGGACCTTTGTCTCTTTTCATCCAGCTAGTCCCATGTACTCACCTGGGTAAAATTTTACCTCAAATTTCTCTTCTGCCCGTTTTTGTCGGGCATCCCGCCAGCTTCAGAAATTCTCTAACCGACCTTGTGAGTGAAGTTCCGTGTTAATTTAATCTTACATGTAAATTACATATTTTATTTGAATTTTAATAATCTATATGTAATTATTTTGCAGTGTGCAGGCCTGATCACTATTTTTTGTGGTCTCTTCCCCTGCCCTCTTCTATCCCACCCCATGACTCATTCTCACCTACTGCTCTCACCCTCTGCCCATTATTCTCCTATGCCCACTGAGGGTTAAAAATAATTTTTTCAGCTCTATGTAGGCCAGCATTGATCCACATTTCAGCTCAGCCGCTGCAGCAGTTTGACTGTCTTTTCTGGCACCAACACAGCAGCGTATCCAACTTCCTGTTTCTGGAAGCAGCATGGAGCCACAATCCCTGAATAACTTTGCCATCACCCCCTCTCCTCCTGCTGGGAATAATCACTGAGACACCTGCTTTGAAGATATTGCTACTGCCCCCATTCACCTTACAAATTGTCACCTCCCCGCCAACTTCCCAGCCACAGCACCTAGACGAGGGCAATGAGTAGCAGCAGCTAACATCAAGTAAGGCTGAATCATGAAGAGGACCAGAAGCTGGGAATTGGCAATTCTAATAGAGGCAGGGAGTAGTGATTGTGACGATTAGGCCACAGAGGGATGGGCTGTCATGATGGGGCGTAATGGTAGGGATTTAAAGAAGCAATAGGTGAGAATGGGCTGTGGAGAGACATATTAACAAGAAAGGGGGCAGTACAAAACCGATGGAAGGAACTTGCAAGACTACAGGAATGAATAATGAGCTGACGTTGGAGCGAGCAGGTTGGAAAGGTGCCCAGATGCCCACGTGCAGGAGATCAAGGGAATGAAAATCTGGGGGCATCTGTAAGTGAGCAAAAATGCTTGGGAATGAAAAAAAAATCAGTTGAGATTAATAACCTGAAAACCAGGTGAAAAAGATGACAGTAGAGCTGAAATATTTTCTGCAAAGCCATCCAGTGGTCACAATGTGGAATTGCATCGTGACACCAATGTAGGAAAATTGAATGGGAAACGTCTATAAAAAAATTACAATGGCAAGAGTTGATGCAGAAGTATGGCTTAAAAAGTGACAAGACAACAGGAACTTTCATCATTCCGTGTTGCTCTTAATCATAATCAAAATATATTTATTCCAATCTATCCAAACATTTCTCATTTCTCTCTGGGTCATGATTGTGACGATGAGGCCACTGGGTCCAATGGCAACCCGGCGGCTGGTTTAAAAACAGCGCTGGCAACCCGGCGGCTGGTTTAAAAACAGCGCAGGCAACCCCTGGAACGCTGCCATGGAAGAACGCCTCTTCTGCGTTGTCAATATTCAAGTTATGGAGTCGAGTGCAGCTGGACATGGCAGGCAGGAGGGCAGATCGACTGGGCACTCATCCCCCCCACTTTTCGGATGAGTGCCTCGCAGTCCTCCTGGAGGAGGTGGCTGCCAGGAGGGACACCCTTGCCCCCAGAGATGGGAGGAAGAGGCCACTGCACCTCACAAAGAGGGCATGGGAGGAGGTTACAGTGCTGGTTAGCCACCATGACGTGGTATGGCGGACATGGGTGCAGTGCCGGAAGAGGCTCAATAAGCTGCTGTGTATCAGGAAGTGTGAGTACTGTGTTGGCATAGGTCAGTGTGCAGAAGTGTTAAGGTGTGACCGTCCCCCCATGGACCTCGGGGACATTAGAGTCTGAGTGCCAACTGTCAGTGACGCTGGAGCTGGTCAAGGGGGTGAGCCCTGGCCGCTTGGACTGAATGCTTTGCAGCTCAAGGGTCATGACTTGGATGTGCCCTGCGAGGTTTTCCTCAGATGGGATTGTCCAGGCTGCAATGGCGCTGCAGGTACAGAGTGGACTTATCAATGCTACTCTGTCCTTTCAGGAGAAGACAAGCCATAACCAATTGGAGAGGCCATGGACAGGCAAAGGCCCGCCCACCAATTTCGAGCAGGACGCCCTTGAGCTGGAGAGCTGGCACACTCCACGCGCAACTGGGTGTGGAGAGGCGGGAGTGTCATACAAAGGTAAGTGCGCAGTGCACAGAGGTGAGAGTTTCAGATTGTGCAACCATTCTAGTGTAGTCTCATCATTAATGGGAGCCTCAAACCTGAAGTCCCCATTGATCATTGAAAGATGATGGCACCGTGATGCAGATCTCCATTGTCTCACAGGGTGCCTGGCATGCGCACTGACAGAGGCACGAGCGCAGATGCCAACACTTTGGTGGGCATTAGATCGGTGCACATTGGTGAGGGCACTTCACACTCTCCACACCCGCTTGAGGTGCAGGTGGAGGCAGAGAGTGCCCAAGGCGACGGCAGTCGGAAGACTGCTGGGGACTAGGACGATGCTCAGTCGAAGGCAGATGATGAGCCTCTGGAGTCGTCCATTAGCAGATGCTGGATGCCCAGTGGGATGTGCGGGAGGATCTGGCAGAGATCCATGAGGGTCTGCATGCCATGGTCTCTGTTATGGAGGAGTCTGTGCAGTGTATGAGCACTGCGTTGACCCTCATGGCCGAGCGCACTGCCTCATCTATTGAGAGAGTGATGACTCTCATGGAGAGGCAGTTCCAGGGGTTCTTTGGGATTGTTCCAGGGATTGTTCAGGCCTCTGTTCTTCCTTGAACAGAGGCCTGAACAATCCCCATCCACCACTACTCTCCTCCGTCTGGCTGAACTTGTTCTCACACTGAACAATTTCTCCTTTAACTCCTCTCACTTCCTCCAAATAAAAGGTGTGGCTATGGGTACCCGCATGGACCCCAGTTATGCCTGTCTCTTTATGGGGTATGTGGAACATTCCTTGTTCCAGTCCTACTCCGGCCCCCTCCCACAACTCTTTCTCCAGTACATCGATGATTACTTCGGTGCTGCTTCATGCTCTCGTCGGGACCTGGAAAAATTTATTAATTTTGCTTCCAATTTCCACCCCTCCAACATTTTCACATGGTCCATCTCTGACACTTCCCTTCCCTTCCCTTCCTTGACCTCTCTGTCTCAATTTCTGATGATAGACTGTCCACCAATATCCGTTACAAGCCTACCGACTCCCACAGCTACCTCGAATACAGCTCCTCACACCCTGCTTCCTGTAAGGACTCCATCCCATTCTCTCAGTTCCTTCGCCTCCGTCTCATCTGTTCTGATGATACCACTTTCAAATACAGTTGTTCTGACATGTCCTCCTTCCTTAACCGAGGTTTTTCACCCATGGTGGTTGACAGGGCCCTCAACCGTGTCCGGCCCATCTCCCACGCATCCGCCCTCACACTTTCTCCTCCCTCCCAGAAACATGATAGGGTCCCCCTCACTTATCACCCCACCAGCCTCCGCATTCAAAGGATCATCCTCCGCCATTTCCGCCAACTCCAGCATGGTGCCACCACCAAACACATCTTCCCTTCACCCCCCCTGGCGGCATTCCGTAGGGATCGTTCCCTCCGTGACACCTGGTTCACTCCTCCATCACCACCTACACCTCAACCCCCTCCCACGGCACCTTCCCATGCAACCGCAGAAGATGCAACACCTGCCCCTTCACTTCCCCTCTCCTCACCGTCCAAGGGCCCAAACACTCCTTTCAAGTGAAGCAGCATTTCACTTGCACTTCCCTTAACTTAGTCTACTGCACTCGTTGCTCCCAATGCGGTTTCCTCTACATTGGAGAGACCAAACGCAGACTGGGTGACCGCTTTGAACACCTTCGCTCTGGCCGCAAGCATTACCCAGACTTCCCTGTCGCTTGCCATTTCAACACTTCACCCTGCTCTCATGCCCACATGTCTGTCCTTGGCTTGCTGCATTGTTCCAGTGAAGCTCAACGCAAACTGGAGGAACAGCACCTCATCTTCCGACTAGGCACTTTACAGCCTTCCGGACTGAATATTGAGTTCAACAACTTTAGATCATGAACTCTCTCCTCCATCCCCACCCCCTTTCCGATTTTCCCCCTCCTTTTTATTTTTTCCAATAATTTATATAGATTTTTCTTTTCCCACCTATTTCCATTATTTTAAAATGTTTTTCCATCCATTGTTTTATCTCTACCTTTTAGCCTTTTTCGATTCCTTCACCCCACCCCACCCCTCACTAGGGCTATCTGTACCTTGCTTATCCTGCTTTCTACCCTTAATTAGCACATTCCTTTAGATAATATCACCACCTTCAATACCTCTTTGTCCTTTTGTCTGTGACATCTTTTGGTTATCTCCACCTATCACTGGCCCTCTATCCAGCTCTACCTGTCCCAACCCCCCACCCCCACCTTAAACCAGCTTATATTTCACCGCTTCTCTATTTTTAATTAGTTCTATTGAAGAGTCATGAGGACTTGAAACATCAACTGTGCTCCTCTCCACCGATGCTGCCAGACCTGCTGAGTTTTTCCAGGTGTTTTTGTCTTTTTGTTTTGGATTTCCAGCATCCACAGTTCTTTGCTTTTATCCAGGGGTTCCTGGGTTGCGCTCGGACCTGCAAGCCCCCACACAGGCAATGGCCTCAGGTGGTCAGTGCCAGTGTGGGAGATGGATAAGGCACCCAGTATCCCAGCTAGGTGCCTGTCAATCAGTGCTGAGCAGGGAGATCCAGAGCGACCTCACGTTGGTGCTCGAGCTGCTTGTCATCTCTGTGGGATCCTCTCAGGGCGCTCTGGATGATGGCAGCAGCTCCTCCACCTCTGCCAGTGACCGTTGCATCTGATGAGGTTGCGATGACTGAGTAGATGCCAGCCGTGGCATTGGCCGCTCCCTCCCAGGCTCCTTTGGCCTGAGGACGACCGACAAGGCCAACAGGACAGCAGAGTCAGCAGGCTGTCTCCAATGCCGGTGCCAGCGAGGCGGTGGGGGAGGCACCAAGACGTAGCACTTGGAAACGTAAGTTAAAGGCACCATGAGCACAAGAGACAGTTCAGCCTAAGTGTGAATGTAGGCAGTTTAAATGTTTTAAACACTGATTTTTAGGATCATTCAATCCTTCTAGTTGTGTTATGTCTCTCTGTTACAGATGCAAAGTAAAAGTTATGCTACAGCCCCATCTCACTGAGAAAATGCTGGCTCCACTAGCCTCCAACTTATTAATTCACCTGCCAAATCAAAGGAATCTGATCTGCAACCTGACTTGTAATTGACTCCAGCATTTACAGAGCCTGACAGCAACATTACACATCCGGCATAATAATATATGCTTGGTGAGGTTTGCAAAGTAGATAGCTGGGGTTTTCTGGCTCCGCCATGGTGGGACCTGCCATGGAAAATCCTGACCTGTATCTTTTACCAGCAGGTCAGGAACACCGGTGAAACCTCATTCTACTGAACCACGGTCACTTCATGGAACAGCATGGAAAGCCTTTTCGGTTCCATTTGTAAAATAGTTTTTTATGCCGCAGAATGCTGCGAAGCATTGGGATAGCAGGATTGGAGTTGCAGTGATACGGATTTCATTTTGTTGTACACCCGAGGAATACCAACATTTTTGCAGATTACAGGCCATTAATTATCATAAATTATGTTATGGTTCAGGATAATTTGATGGTCTTAGATAGCAAGGTAATTAGTGGGTAGATTTAACAAAGTTGTAAAGCATATAACATCCATCAGCAGATTTACCATAAATAAACAATCACAGATGCAATGTTTGGGAAATGCTAACCATGTTATAAGGATTAATATTTCTGGTAAAACAGTAATTATCAACCATTACATTAAAGACCCCTTGTGTATCACAAAAAGATGAATGAAGTAGCTTAACTTATAGTTCACGGTTTGGGATATATACGATTGGATTTAGTACAGTAGCTCAGTCACCATTCCTCAGATCATGAGGAAGTAAGGAGTAAGAACACAAGAAATAGGAACAAGAGTAAACCATTCGGCCCCTCGAGCCTGTTCCACCATTCAATAAGACCATGGCTGATCATCTTGTGTGTCGATTTCCACATTCCCATCTAAACCTGATAACCATAGATTCTCGTTAGGCATGGGAATCAATCTGCCTCTGCCTTAAAAATATTCAATGACCCCGCCTCCACCACCTTCTGAGGCAGAAAGTTCCAAAGTCTCACAACCCTCTGAGAGGAAATATTTCTCCTCATCTCCGTGCTAAAAGGGCAACCCCTAATTTTAAAACAGTGCCCCCTAGTTCTGGACTCGCCCACAAGAGGAAACATCCTTTTGAAGTCCACCTTGTCAAGGCCGTTCAGGACCATGTATACTTCAATCAAATCACCCCTCACTCTTCTAAACTCCAGTGGAAACAAGCCCAGTCTGTCCAACCTTTCCTCATAAGACAACCCACTCAATCTAGGTATCAATCTAGTAAACCTCCTTTGAACCGTCTCCAATGGATTTACATCCTTCCTTAAATAAGGAGACCAAAATTGCACAGAGTGTTCGAGATGCGGTCTCACCAATGCCCTGTATAACTGAAGCATATCATCCTTACTTTTATAAAAACAAAAATTGCTGGAAAAACCCAGCAGGTCTGACAGCATCTGTGGAGAGAAAGACAGAGTTAACGTTTTGAGTCCATATGACTCTTCTTCAGAACTAAATAGAAGTAGAAATGTGGTGAAATGTATACTGTTTAAGGGGGATGGGACAGGTGAAGCTGGATAGAAGGCCAGCGATAGGTGGAGGCAAAGGAGAGATTGCAAACGATGTCATAGACAAAAGGCTGAAGGGGTGTTGGTGGTGATACTGGCTAAAGGAGGTGCTAATGGTGACATTAAGAGTAGAAAGCAGGATGAGGGCTAATTCTGCTTTCTACTCTTAATGTCACCATTAGCACCTCCTTTAGCCAGTATCACCACCATCAACATCCCTTCGACCTTTGCAATCTCTCCTTTGCCTCCACCTATCCAGCTTCATCTGTCCCATCCCCCTTAAACATTATATATTTCACCACATTTCTACTCCTCTTTAGTTCTGAAGAGGAGTCATACGGACTCGAAACGTTAACTCTGTCTTTCTCTCCACAGATGCTGTCAGACCTGCTGGGTTTTTCCAGCAATTTTTGTTTTTGTTTCAGATTTCCAGCATCTGCAGTATTTTGCTTTTATCCTTACTTTTATGTTGATCCCTCTCGTAATAAAGGATACTAATCCATTATCCGCCTTAATTATTTGCTGTACCTGTAAGACCTGCCTTACTCAAAACTCATTCGGATTTACCTTGTGTACACCCTTCACAATTCAATGGGAATAGAATATACGTGTTTAAAGTTTACATCTGCTAGTGAAAATATTTCAAGGAATACACACAATTTAGAATGTGCAGAGTAGCTCTAGGAATGAGTTATCCTTAGTTAAGCAACTGTATACAATGTCTGCACATCATAACACCATGACATGCATGGATGAGGAAGACCATTTGCTATTACATCCATACAGAAAGAGTCAACAGTCCTTCAATATAGTGCCCAGCTGTGTTTCTTAAATCATTCCAGAGTTTTCACCTCCGCTACTCAATAAAGGTGTCCATTCCAATAGTTGGTTATTGTTTGTGCGAAGAATTTGTTGATATGGGTCCTAAATTTGTTTCATGGTAGTTTGAACCTGTATCGCTTTGGCTCCCTGCACAGTTTGTAGTAGTGTTTGAATTACTACCATGTACCTCTGAGCTAGTTGTCCTATTAATTGCCTCCTTTGTGGCCGCACTGGGGTACTGGTTTACAGTGACTTCTTCCTGGTACTTTTTGAATTTTGTCCTTTGATACTTTGACATTCATTAACTCAGTGCATCTGTTGTCCATTTTGTTTGAAGTGTGTTGTTTCACATTTCGATTTGCAAGAGAGTCGCCTGCCACAGGTGAGTCCACTTTCATATTTTATTGAATTCATTTTGTATGTCAGCTTCAGAATTGCAGCACAAGTATCTACAAAGATTTTATGTTGCGTTTACCAGCTGATAGCCAAAGAAGCATTCATCAAGAGAAAGTTCTGTTTGACTAGCTGAAAGTAGTTTTTTCCCTCACGATGAGCTTCACTTTTCAGTACGGTGACCTTTTTCAGAAAAAAGTGAGTCATATGGTCCAGCAATAGAGTAGGTTGTTTTAAGTGAGTAACTAGTTTTAAGCATCATTTATGTGTTTTTCAGTCCAATGTGGAGTTTCACTTGGAACTGTACTTGGTCACTGCCTTTGTCCCTTCCGACTTGGCGTGCTTGGCCAGTTCCCTGGGCAGCAGCAGGCACACGGTGGTCTGGATCTCCCGGGAGCTGATGGTGCTGCGCTTGTTGTAATGTGCCAGGCGGGAAGCCTCACCCGTGATGCGCTTGAAAATATCGTTCACGAACAAGCTCATGATGCTCATGGCCTTGGAGGAGATGCCGGTGTCAGGGTGAACCTGCTTCATCACTTTGTAGATGGAGTAACTCTCCTTCCTCGACTTTCGCCGCTTCTTGCTGCCCTTTGCTGCTGGTTTCTTTAAGGCTTTCTTGGCTCCCTTCTTGGGAGCTGGTTTCTTCTCATCAACCATCTTCAGTGTACCTGGATGCATTGCATCAGGATGCCCAGTTCAAACCTTTTCTTCTCCACCGATGCTGCCAGACCTGCTGAGTTTTTCCAGGTAATTCTGTTTCTGTTGCACAGTGTGTTTGTCAATGCTAATTTCTGTTATCCAGCATACTACCAACTGGAATTCTCTATTAACTGGAATTCTGGGGTTGGGTCTGTTTTTTGACCAGAACTGTCTCTTATTCCTCAGAAATCGGCACTAATGCTTGTTGCCCGTCTCCCATATAACCACTTATAATTGTCAAACCCACCAGCAGTTGTAATCGGCAGCCTGCTCTCGCTCTGGTTTCAGTCTCACACTGTTCTGCAGCACCTTGTTCCCTCAGTCTCGCTCACTAGGCTCACACAGTCCTGCATCTCTCACAAGACCTCAGCACCTACATCATGGCAAAATCACTCAGGAGCTTTCTGATTGGATGAGAATGCAGAATTCATCTTGCATCTTATTTAACCAGCATATTTGATTAACCGGCACCTCCCATTCCCGGAGCATGCCAAATTACATAGATTTTAGTGGTTTAATATTAAATAATTAATATTAAAGGTTTAATAGAAGGCTATCTTGGTATAATGACAGTTAGGGGTGAGTGTTGAAAGTTTGTGCATTTGCTTTCATTGTAACATGAGACACAGTGCTTCCTCGTATGGTTGGAAACTTTTCGTGAGCACCAGACACCTCAGTGCTTTACAGCCAATAAGGTAGTTTTGTCACTGTTGTAAGATAGGTACAAAGTGTGTATGTGTTGTGTTTTGGCCGATCTGGGCCTGGATTTTCACCTCGGCCTCAGGAAATGAGCCAGGCCCATTCCCGGCGTCTGAAACCCAAGCACGCCTTCAAACCGCATTCCCGCCATATTTTTTCTCTGAATAACATGGGTGGGGCAGGTTTTGCGAGCCGCAATGCAGAAGGAATATGGGTGCAGAGAGATGGGTTGGTTAGGAAGCCTACCTCAGTCCTTGGGGACAGCAGCCCACACCCAACATTGCACCCCCCCATGCATTCTCCATTGTCACTCGCCCAGTATTCACTATGGGTGGACCTCAGGAGCTATGTCTTTGAAATGGACATTTTAAAAAAAACCTAGCAATCTAACATACTTCAAACATACTTCATATTGAAAAAGACATTCTTAAATGCCACTAAAAGTTAAATCCCCTTAAGTGGTCAAGCTGTTGTAAAAACAAGCAAACACTTACTCCCTTAATGCATCAAAGAAACATAGGGCTGATATTTTCGCTCGGTAGGTGGGCATGTGCCCGGCCCGATCGAGTGAAACGATGCGCGATGATGTCGGCCGATAGTTCAGTCGGCAGGCACACGCCGGAGCTGGCAACGCTCCTGCCGACAATTAAAAGGCCTGTTAAGATCATTAAGTAACCAATTCAATTTTTCACTGCCCATCCAACCTAACGGTTGGCAGGCAGGCGAAAAGGCCAAGTGGCCGTTGCATTTTGTTTGTAAATCTCATCCACGGGTGGGATGAGGTTTCCAAAAGCAAATAAAAATAAAATAAAAACATTAATTTTTCATTATTTACCTGTCCCTACATGTTTCATTACATTTTTATTTTTAAAATTATTTAAAAAAAATTCTTTATCTCCCTGAGGCAGCTCTGTGCCTCAGGGAGATTATGAAGCGCTCACTCACGCACGCATATGTGCGAAGTTCCCGCTCGCCCTCGTCCCCCCGCCCGCACTCCCCGCACAGGCAGAGCTCAGTGCTGCCGCTCGCGTTTCACACTGGGTGGGCCTTACTTGGCCCGCCAGTGTTAAATCGCGATGTGGTGCCGATCGCGGGCAGCGGTTGGCTTCCCGACCACCCCTGCCGAGCACCCACGCTAAGGGCAAAATTCTGCCCATAATCCTTTAATAACCTCTTGAAATTGTCATTCAAACTGTGAACACAGTCCCTGCAGAGAAATGGTTTGATGCTTTTGAAACTCAGACAATCATTCATAATATCAAAGTTATCAAAACAAACTCATCTACAGATGGTGCATGTTCTATTTCAAAGCAGATCGCCTACCAATCACTGGGGCATGAATTTCAGGTCATTGGGCGGGCCTGGGAACGGCTGGGAAATAGGCCACCACCCACGATCTGCCCCAATTAACGGCACGTTGAAAGGCCTAGCGCTGCTGGGGTGGAGGCGGGAAGAGGGTGATCACTGAAGTCAGCACGGGCACAAGGGAGCATGCAATGAAAGCTCCCTGAAGACTGAGAGCTGCCTCAGGGAGCTGAAGAATTTTAAATCCAAAAATTAACATTATGAAATTCCAAAAAAAATTTCCACCCAAAAGAATCACTCACCTAAACATATTGATAAAAATTCTGCCAAAACATTTTTATTTGTTTTTTTAATTAATGACAGAAACCTCATCCCACGGATGAGGTTTTGCTCACAAATCCAAATCGCTTGGCTGATTCACCCACCCGCCAATCGTAATGTTGGACGGGCAGCGAAAAATCCAGGTCAATTACTAATTAATGGCCTTACTAGGAGAGAGAGAAACAGTGTTAATATTTCGAGTCCGTATGACTCTTTAGAGCTTTGAAGAAGAGCCATATTGGACTCGAAACATTAACTCTGTTCTTTCGCCACAGATGCTGTCCGACCTGCTGAGTTTTTCCAGCATTTTCTGTTTTTATGTCAGATTTCCAGCATCTGCAGTATTTTGCTTTTATCGTAGCTTTTAAGTGATTGTCTGAAAGGAGAAAAGCAAGTTAGGGAGGCAGAAAGCTGAACAGAGGGAATTCCAGAGCTTCGGACTTAGGCAGCTGAAGGCATGGCCACCAGTGACGAAGTGGTTAACGTTGAGGATGCTCGAGATTGGAATTAGAGGAGCGCAGTTATATTGAAAGGCTGTGTAGGAAGGGGCTAAACCGTGGAGAGCGTTGAAAACAAAGATGAGAATTTGAAAACCAAGAGCTGTTTAACTGGAAGCCAGTGTACGTCAGCAAGCGCATGGGTGATGGGGTAAATGATATTTGGAGTGAGTTTTGACATAGGTAGCAGAGTTTTGGATGACCTCAGATTTAAGGAGGGTAGAGTATTGGACACGAGCCAGGAGTGCGTGGGAATAATGAAGTCTGAAGATAACAAAGGCGAGGACGGGGGTTTCAGCAGCAGAAGAGCTAAGGCAGAGCTGGAGATAGGTGGAAATGAGAGGTCTTAGTGACGACATGGCTCTGTGGTTGAAAACGCCATCTCGTTTGATAACGAGTTTGCAAATTGTCTGGCTCAATCTCAGACACTTGCCAGGGAGAGGGATGGAGTTGGTGGTGAGTAAGTAGAATTTGTGGTGGGGACCGAAGACATTGGGTAGAATTTTCCCAGACCCCGGACCCCAGTGGTGGGCTTAATGGTGGGCGTTGTTGTGGTGGGAGCCGAAAAGTTGGTTTCCCCACTGGCGTAGAATGACGGTGGGAATATACACTCCCGCCCCTTCACATCAGGTTGCCATTCCTGCCGGATTTGCATCCTGTTAATGGGATGCAGAAGAAGTCCTGACTGGAGTCGTTTCTCCCCCCCCCTGCCCCGCCCAATCTTCCGTGTAGCCAGCAGGTTTTCATGCTGGACCAACGAGGCATGCAAACGACAGCACTTACCTGATGGCCTGGGGCAGCCTGGAGGCCTCCAGCCACAGTGGAGTCTGGGATACCATGTGCAGCAGTGCTGGGTGGAGCATCAACTATGTGGATCTTCTCAGTGCAGCAGCTTCTAGGGTTTGGATCATCAAAGCTGCTGGTCAAAGGCTGCAGGAGGTACTGTTGGGCGGTGATGGCCTTTGCTGGTGGGTGAATTAGACAGGGAGGAGAGGAGTGAAGAGATAGGGTGAGTGTGGAGGCCGAGAGGAGGACGGGGGAGGTTGGGGATGGTAGGGGAAAGAGAAAGATGCTACGGGGGTCGCAGAATGGCTGAGCTGGTATGGAGCGGGAGGGTGGGAAGGGCTGTACTGGAGTGTAGGTGGGGGGGCGGCCGCAGAGGGACTGGGTTAGGGGTGTGGAGGCATGAACATGCATGCGGTACTGTGCAGGTGTGAATAGGCATGGGGGGGTGTGCAGGTGTGAATGGGCATGGCGGGGTGTGCAGGTGTGAATGGGCATGGGGGGGTGTGCAGGTGTGAATGGGCATGGGGGGGTGTGCAGGTGTGAATGGGCATGGGGGGGTGTGCAGGTGTGAATGGGCATGGGGGGGTGTGCAGGTGTGAATGGGCACGGGGGGGTGTGCAGGTGTGAATGGGCACGGGGGGGTGTGCAGGTGTGAATGGGCATGGGGGGGTGTGCAGGTGTGAATGGGCATGGGGGGGTGTGCAGGTTTGAACGGGCATGGGGGGTGTACAGGTGTAAACGGGCATGGGGGGTGTGCAGGTGTGAATGGGCATGGGGGGTGTGCAGGTGTGAATGGGCATGGGGGGTGTGCAGGTGTGAATGGGCATGGAGGGGTGTGCAGGTGTGAATGGGCATGGGGGGGTGTGCAGGTGTGAATGGGCATGGGGGGTGTGCAGGTGTGAATGGGCATGGGGGGGTGTGCAGGTGTGAATGGGCATGGGGGGATGTGCAGGTGTGAATGGGCATGGTGGGGTGTGCAGGTGTGAATGGGCTTGGGGGGGTATGCAGGTGTGAATGGGCTTGTGGGGGTGTGCAGGTGTGAATAGGCTTGGGAAGTGTACAGGTGTGAACGGGAATGGGGGGTGTGCAGGTGTGAATGGGCTTTGGGGCGGTGCAGGTGTGAATGGGCATGGGGGGGTGTGCAGGTGTGAATTGGCATGGGGGGTGTGCAGGTGTGAATGGGCTTGGGAAGTGTACAGGTGTGAACGGGAATGGGGGGTGTGCAGGTGTAAATGGGCTTTGGGGCGGTGCAGGTGTGAATGGGCATGGGGGGGTGTGCAGGTGTGAATTGGCATGGGGGGGTGTGCAGGTGTGAATTGGCATGGGGGGGTGTGCAGGTGTGAATGGGCATGGGGTGGGGGGGAAGGGGAAAAGTGGTTCAGATGGAGGGGCCTGTAGTGTCAATTGAGGAGTCTTGGGGGTGGGGGGGGCGGCATACTCAAGGAAGCAGTGATAGGCAGAGATGGTAAATAGGAAGAGATGGTGAGGGTTAAAGAGGGCAGTGGGAGTCGATTGGATGGGCGGGCGAGCGTTCAGCGATGGTGGGTGAAGGGCACTGAGGGTTGTTGGAGGGGATGTGGAAGGAGAGGTGTATTCTGGGGGTTGGCAGAATGAGCAGGCAGATCTACAGTCACGGGGGTGGGCTTCTCGGGAATGTAGGGGACTTCAACATTCACCTGCATGGGACAGATGGTGATGGGGAGGGTTGAAGGGTAACGATGGGGAGGTCAACTGTTGCACCTGGGGAGGTCAATGGTTATGGAGAGGGGGATGGGTGTGGGTGACAGTGGAGAGCGGTAAAGGTATTCGACTGGCCACTGAATGTCATGATAAACATGGCTGCGCCAAACTATGCAGAGCCTGCTGGAGCTGGAGATCTCGAGATGCTGCATGGGCGTTGGGTCATCAGGGGTGGGCGGAGAGGCAGGTCATCTCAACTGGACAACTGAAGGGAACCTCACCATGTAGTACAGACAATGCTGGGGCATTGGGACAGATGAGTGTGTTAAGGGCAAGGGCTCAGTGTGCGCAGGAGGCTTCTTGCTCATGGCTCACAAGGGCCCTGGCAAAGATCCTTGTCTCCCTGCACATGCATGATTCCGGGGGACATAGACCCAGCCTGGGGTGTCCCTTGGAAGATGTGACGAGGTAGGGGTGGGGTCGCATACAGGCTTAAGGACTAGATCGTAAACACACTACGTTGCAAATAAACCACTTCAAACCTCATTAAAGTGTAAGTGGATTATCTCTAGATGAGCGTCAGAAGATTTACAATTACAGTGCACCCGTGCAACCACATGTGAAATCAAAACTTCTTAATCTTACAAACCCTGCCATTTCATCTAGGTGCTCCCCCGACATTGCCAGGGGTGGAGGCAGCCTGCTGACCAGCTTGCCCTGTTGTCTTGGATGACCTTGGCGGTTGTCCTCTGGAGACCTGAGGCCTGGAGAGCCCCCAGCTTACTTTGGCTGTCCTGCTGTGGGGCAGCTGCTCCTTCCTGCGGTCACAGAGGATGAAGCTGAAGGAGTTACAGGCAAAAGGGATTCGACAGGGCCAGACACCCTCTGAGTCCTGAGTGGAGGACCCAGCGGTGTCCAAAAGCCGCTCCTCCTCCCTATGGGTGCCCAAGGGCCCCTGCCTGACTCCTTGAGGAGAAGGAGCACCTGGAGGGAGGTCAAGCTGGCCCATCCCCCCTCGCGTAGCCACAGCAAAAACTCAGCCATGGCTACAGCGATGGAGTGCAGGTCTGCGTGCATCTCTGGCAGAAACTGGGTGTTCTGCTGGACCAGGTTCTCCATAGCATCCGTCACCCTCCCCATGGAGACCTCGGTGTATGCGCATGCCTGCACCACTTCATCAGCCAGCAGATGGACAGACTTCTCTGCCTCACGTGCCACTCTGTTGAGGGCCTCTGACACCTCTGCCTGATGTTTTCCCCGTCTCTCACAGCTTCCCCAGCATCACATAGACAGCCCATCCCAGAGACTCATCATCCGACTTCGACTTTGCAGATGTCCCGTTCCCAGCAGTCCTCCGAGTGCCGGTGAGCTTGGCTGACCCTGCCTTCTCCTGCTGTGCACATGTGTCCGTACGGTGACCACCAGGATGTGAGACCTGCCCTAAACTACACCTAGTACCCACCGAGGTGTGTCTCTCTGTGCTGGTGGAGGGTACAGGTGACTGCTGTGATGCCTCAACAGGTGCATTTTCTTCCTCTTCCCCAATGCCCTAGGTTGTCTGTGGGCTGGATGAACCAGAGTGCAGGGTCTCCTTTTGTTCCCTTGCTCTCTTCCTGTGAGCCCCTGTAAGTGAGAGAGGAGAGAACGAGTGACTGCATGGTTGCTTCCAACATAGAAAAACACATGACCCTTAGATTTCCATGTGGCATGGCAAGAATCCTTACTGGAAGGAGGCCACTCATCGACCCCTCCATCACCACTGGCTCGGTCTAGTTCCTCCCTAGACAGCTAGGCTGCCTGCTCCTTGAAGTTGCTGAGGTTCTTGAGGTCAGGCCAGCCCCCTCCTATCTTCTCTCTCTCTCTCTCTCTCTCTCCTATTGTGCCTCAACTTTTCCTGCGCAAAGAGAGACGATGGGGTTTCATGTATATTTCTCTTGCTTCCAGTTTTACAAATAACCCACTGGATTGTGGCCCTGTGCTTGATGCACTGCAGGATGTCCACAAGGGTTCTGGGGCAGGAATCTCCAGAGGGGTTAGTCCATTCAGATAGAAGGGTAAGGCTCATAGAGGCATGATATTAGCGGTGGTTGCTGGTACCCTTAATGCCTAAACCCCTTTCCAACCTCCCCCTCCCCCCAACCCCACACCCACCCAGGCGGCATGTGAGCTCTGTGTAAAAGGGTCAGGGATCCATAGTAGCCTCTCCACCTACAGACTGCAGTGGGGTTATGAGGCATCACCTTACCACGTTGAGTAGCTCTTTTATGCGTGGGCCACCCGGATGGTGCATTTGCCACTGAGGCCCATGTCCCCCGTACAATTCAGTGAGGTGAGTGTGAGCAGTTGAAGGTTCACACCCTGGTGGAGTAGATGAGGTCATCCATCCGTTTGCAGCATTGCAAGACAGTCCTCTGGCACAGGCCCTGGACACTGACCTCCCTGGAGACTTCCTTCCATGCTGGGTTAGTGTGACGGCTCAACTGCCTCCTTCCGCCCTCTGGGTATAGGACAGCCCTCCTGGCCTCCACTGCAATCAGAAGGATTTGCCAGGATGTATCAATGAATCTGGGGCCCAGAGCTCCCTCTGATCAGCAGGCCACCTCTTCCTTCGACATTGGGTAAATGTGATATCCAGGCGCCTTTTAAATATAGCATCTGGATATGACGACGGGGTGAGCGCCACCCAGCCCGCCCCATCGCGAAAAATGTGGGAAACCCCCTGACTGCATAATTAACGAGGCCGGCATCACGCGATACGGCGCAAATTCCCACCGGCGTCCGCAGTGGGTAACACTTCTGGTTCCCGCCCCCGACGTGGGACTTAGTCCTGGAATGGAAAATTCCACCCATTGGCTTCAGTCTTCCCATTATTTAATTGGAGGAAGTTTCTGCTCGTCCATTACTCCATATCGGATAAGCAAGATCTAGACAGTGAAGGAGTCGAAGGAGGTGGTGAGGTAGAGTTGAGTGTCATCAGCGTTCACGTGGAAACTAATATTGTGTTGATGTCACCAGGAGGCAGCATGTAAGTGAGAAAGAGGAGAGTGCAAGGATCGATCCCCGTACATTTAACTAGCTATCGAGGTGCTACGTTATAATTGTGCTTTGAAATTATACTGCTTTCCATTAATTTTAAAATTGATGTTCAAAATACTGTAGAATCAAGGGAATAGAATACCACAACACTTAACTCTCAGCCTGAGTAATTAGAAAATTAATATTATTAATACATTATTTTATTCTTGTGCAAAATCTTTACTATTGGCTCTGCTAATTCAATTTGTATTTTGTAGGATACCGGATGAAACTAATATAGATCCTCTGGTCACACTAGCACACAAGCATTAATATGGTAGGCTGTATCAACTATCACAAAAGTAAGATGTTTACTCTGCTTAAGGCAACAACTGATTCTACCGAAGCTGAGAAAATGCCTCTGACAGGACTGAATTTTTAGCTTTCGGCAAATGTAATATTTTATTTTCAAACTGTGCAGAACCCCTAATGCACAACAATTGCAGGTAATTGCAACTGTAGATTTTGTTCTTCTAAATGTGAGTATTTAGAGCAAATATCATCAGGCTGAAATACTGCTTGCGGGTCCATCACTGGTTGCAGGAACAATTTAAATTAAATATTGTACAAGAGGTGAATTGCAGAGTGTTAAACCAAATAATATCTCATCCACCGATGTTAAACTGAGGCCCTGTGTCATCTCCCCTCAGATGGATGCAAAATATCCCAAGGCACTGTTTCGAAGATGAGTTAACCCTGGTGTCCTGGCCGATATTTATCCCTCAGTCAATATAATTAAGACCAATTATCTGGCCATTATCACATTGCTAGTTGTGGGAACTTGATGTGCAAGTTTCTTACATTACTATAGAGACAACACTTCAAAGTAGATCATTAGCTGTAAAGCACTTTGGGATGCCCTACAGTCATGTAAGGCGCTAAATAAATGCAAGTCTGTCTTCTCTTTCATATATTGTGTTAGCTGATATTCACAGTTGAATAAGCACTGATATTCTGCTTAGACTCATACAAGATTGGCAGTTCATGCCTGTGGAACTGTTCTCCAACACAACTGATGGCAGTTAGATGACCTGCAGGGTGTGAGGACAGGGAGCAAGGAATAGTTAAACATCTCTCTAGTTCAGTGGCTTTAACAAAGATTTTGTTTCTCGATCAAAGTGACTGTGTATAAATCGCAGCCGAGTCATTTGAATTCAACAATCATCGTTGGGGCAGCTTTCACTCCAAAGCAGAGGAACTCGATATAGACACTTAAATCAGTGCATAAAGGCCAGTGGAAGAATGCCAGATAAAATGTAGTTCATGTTAATGTCTATTTGTAGTTTGCCAGTCAGACATAACTCTTCCGGCCAGCCCTTCACCTCTTTCCACCCTTACATTGAAATGGAACATTACTTGGCTGTGAGCGGCTGTGTCCAGCTGCTCCATTAAGAACTGGAAAAATATTCACAATGAGTGTTAGAAAGTTCAGATGAATTAACATGAGTCTTCCTCATAGAGATTCTGAACCCTAGTTTGTTCTAAATGCTGGGCTGCCAATTAGGTGTGGGAAAAAAGGTGCCATAGAGAATGTTCTCAAATAACGTGGAAACTACATTTTTGTATGTTAATATCCCTATAATTACAAATTTAAAATAGCAATGGCATGATGAATGTGTTTTGTAAACCTGTTTTCCATTTACTCATGAATCTGCAGTGCAATTTATGCAAATTCCTTCAACCACATTGATCATCTACATTATCAAATCATATACAGTTCCTTCTTATTTTCTGAAATGTGTATCAAGTATTTTTTTCCACAGTACCCTTTAAAATGCAGTGAAACTAGGTTCCTTTGGCACTGTGTACAGAAAATTAATTTGTTTTACAGAGCTGAAGAAAAATATTGAATGTTGAGTAGGAAGAAAAATCAGTAAATGAATTAGGGAGTGGGACTGAAAGCATGGCTGAAGAAAGGGTTGGATAAGTCTTTTGAAAACAAGGAGAGAGGTGGCAAGGTGGAGGGACTTGAGAGTGGGTAGGTTAATCCCAAAAAGCAGGGTGTAATGGCAGGAAAAAGCTGCTACTGATTATGGAACAGAGTTGAGGGATATACAAGGATTCGAAGAGCAGAGGGCTCAAACGTGGCTGTGATTGTATAGTGGCTCAGAAAGACACTAGCATGGAATCTATATATGACAATGCAGCTGTTTTTGTATGCTAGTAAGTAACACGAACAATTTTGAGCTCTTAACCACTTCTGCACCAAACTATTGCACAATCGCAGGTGTTTGTATCCCATTGCATAATTCTGAATTTCCTGTTTCCAATTTTTTAAATCCAGAAAAACATTTTATTTATAAAATTTGTAAAGGTGCATTACAATTCAAATGTGGTTGTTCACATAAAGTGCATTGCAGATCTATTAATTACAGTGTATTGCACTCTCGCTTGCGTCACTCCACTTACAATGCAGATTGCATCTACAGTTATATTACATTAAATGTTCCATGATACAGAACACCTTTGCATTGGTTCCAACCCCCTGGTGTGTTATGAGCGGCCTTAACTGTGGCCTTTCCCCATTGAGCCTTTGCAATGCTGCACCAAGCTTTAGAGTGTCACTTCAGTGTGTCCTGGATCTTGGAATGTTTTAGTCTGCAACACCCAGTCATGGACAGCTCTTTGCAATACACGGTCAACTAACGAATTTCAGACAGACCAGTGTCTTTCACCAAGTTGGATTTCCTAACTGCAGCAGTTGATGTTTGTCTCTTGTTGCTCAGGAAGAAGCTCAACAAAATCCATTGCAGATCATTCCAGATGCTCTTATCAAAAGCACAGTCCAGAAGGAGATGGATGACGGTCTCCATCCCACCCCACCCCAGTTGCCTCAACAGCAACTGCAATGGCACTGAGACTCTGGGTGTACATGAAGGATCTGATAGGGAGGACTGTTCTCACCACCAGCCATGCTATGGTGCTTGTTTCAAAGTCCTGGCGATGAGGTGTTCCACCAAATGACTTTGTGAGTCTGCGTGGGGAACTGTCCAACAGGATCCAGCATATTGTTTTTCTGCCAGACCTAGAGGATGTTTATGCCAATCAACTTGTGGTTAAAGGTGTTTTCCTACATAAAATTTTCTACAAGGAGTGTAGTTTCTAAATGGCACAACATGGTCCAACTGAATTTCACATTCTATGGCAACATGGTCAGAACCATCCTTTGCAATAATTGGGATAGACAGAGCCTTAGCATGAGGTGACACTTAGACTTTGTGTACTGAGGGTCTATCCACAGCTTAATGCAGCTGTACACAAATGTGGTCATCAGGATGTAGGCATCCCTACAATATGCTCTTCCAATTTGCAGAACAAATCCACAGTGAATGGCCAATTTACTGCATCATTTCCTGCTGATGCTGGTGTATGGGCTATCTGGCAAGTAGACCAATTTCCCTGTTTCACAGATAATTTTGGGAAATTCACCAAATAGACATTTTTTAGAGACTCAGTCAGAGGTATTGCATCATTTGGCTAGCTAAATTCTATTCTTGCACCCTAGGAAATTGTGCATTTTGGAGAGACCTTCAAATTAATCTTGAATGAAGGCAGTAAAAGGTAAAATGCAAATCAATAGATAGGTTTAGATATGATATTGTGAAAGCTGTCATTTTGAATTTCAAAAGCTTTGTTTGACATTAGAAATTTTAATTATGAAGAGAAATAAATGGCAGACAGATTTTCTTTCATCAGTGTTCTTAGTTCATCAGCAAAGACTAACAATTGATATGATGGCATGTCCTCATTTGGTGGTCTCACTATAAATGTTGGTACAAATTTTGCCAAAGTGCCTTTTTGCCATTTGTGTGCTCCATAATAAAAGCAGGACACATTAAGTAAGGCTAATGTGCATAGTAAGTGTGGTGGCCCTAACCAAGACTTTGAATGATATACAGATAGGTTTCAATGAATGAAATTTTTCCTATCAACTGATGTTTAATAGCTCCACTTCGATGTAATGTAAAATCTTCTTGGAGCATTGTTTCTCTGGGGTTCAAGTCTGAAACAATGAAAGGCGCATTCATCCACTTTGTTTTAAGTATTTCAGTGTGATAGACATTGCTTTGCATACAATATTATTATTTTTGAGCAAAGAAATGGTATATTTTAAGTCTGTTCTATAGACTACAGAGACAAGCCATCCCATGATCTTTGCCTGCAAAGAACCTGTCATCATCATCATTCTATAGGCCATTTTGTGTTTGTAGCACCAAAGAATCGGCACAATATATGTTCAAAGATATCCACAAGTTGCAGTGCAATTCAGTTGATAGACGTGTGCCTTATTAATTTTGTATTATTTTGTACAAGTTTTGAGGTGAGCAGACTTTAGCACAGATTAGACTTCTGTAAAAGGTCACGTTAATATTTAATGATTTACTGGCAATTTGGTGATCTCATTCTGCACAATCGTGCTTTAATCAGTCTGGCATTCTTAAAGCAACTATACTCTCAAGGAGAACACTAACAGATAGAAGGGTAGATAATTGGATCATTAGTGTAGCATTAAACTGCATATGTAAAACAAATACACTGCTGTGATTCACTGGCAGCCTTCACTTTTTAATTCAGTAAGGGATTCCTGTTCTCCTGCAACCTAATTCCACCCAAGACACACAGGAGTTGTTTCCTACCAGTCATGGCTGAGTTGACATCAGTCTCGCCTCTGAGTTAGAGGATTGAGAGTTCAAGCCCCACTGCAGAGACTTGAAAAAAAAAATCAAGGTTGACGCTTCAGTGGAGCACAGAGGGTGTACCCTAAGACCATAAGATGTAGGAGCAGAAGTAGTTCATTTGGCCCATCAAGTCCACTCTACCATTCAATTAGATCATGGCTGATTTGATACTCCTCAACTACACTTCCCTGCCTTTTCCCCATAATCCTTGATTCCCTTACTGATTAAAAATCTGTCTATCTCGGCCTTGAATATACTTAACCCAGCCTCTGCAGTAAAGAATTCCACAGATTGACTACCCAATGAGAAAATAAATTCCTCCTCATCTCTCTCTTCAACGGGCGACCCCTTACTCTGAGATTATACCCCCTGGTCCTAGACTCTCCCACAAGACAAAACAACTTCTCAGCATCTACCCTGTCAAGCTCCCTAAGAATCTTATGTGTTTCAATAAGGTCACCTCTCATTCTTCTAAACTCCAATGAGTATAGATCTAACCTACTCAACCTCTCCTCATAAGAAAATCCCTTCATACCTAGGATCAACCTAGTGAACCTTCTCTGGACTGCCTCCAATGCCAGTATATCTCCCCTTAGATAAGGGAACCAAAACTGTTCACAGCATTATAGGTGTGGTCTAACTGGTTCCTTGTATAGTTTTAACAAGACTTCCCTGTTTTTCTATTCCATACCCTTTGAAATAAAGGTCAAATAGAGTGCTGCGTTGTTGGAGGTGCTGACTTTCGGTTTAAACCAAGCCTCCATAGATGGACGTATAAGATTCAAAGGCACTCTTTTGTAGAAGAGCAGGGGAGTTAGCCCCATTGCCCTGCCCAATAGTTATCCTTCAATCAGCATGATAAAACACAGAGTATCTGGACGTTATCACGTTTCTGTTTGTGTCATTTTGCTAATCACAAATTGGCTGCTTTGCTTCCAATTCTCAAACAAGCTGTTTGACATGATAGAAATGAAGCTGTCTCACAGGGAGGAAAAATCATAATCGCCACACTAAGCCTACTGAAGTGCATCTCTTTCAACGTGCCAGGGATAAAGACAGGGGGAATCTAATGCCTATTTGGTAGCATAGTGATGCATGATGTGAAACCCAGAGAGAAAACAATATATCAATATTTTGAATATAATTGTATCCTAAATCTGTGACTTCGGTTTAAAATACAATAAAGAATATTAAGTTCCGATACACTCTCAGGTCTTGTTTGTCCAGCTTTATTCGTATAGAAGAACAGCTCCTTTCAAGGGGTGTCAAAACCTTCCTGCAGCTCAATGGCTCTGATATTTGTTCTATAAAATAAGTTAGCTTAGATGCACATTATTCTGCTTCTATATGGAAGCTAATGAAGATATAAGTTGGGATATAATAGGGGCCATTATTGAAAATAAAAATTATTTACCTGAACAGCTTAATCTTAAAACAACTAATTTTGCATGGAATCCGATTTAGACTAGAAGAAAAGTTTGTTTTGTTTATTAGTTTTGAAAGGAGTGTTGAAATAGTGAAGTCAATTCTGCAATGTAGTGCTCAAGGAGTGGCCCCGCAGCAACTGTGTGAATCTTGTGGCATTGATCAGCTTGGACTCAGCACATTTCTGGCTGAACTCCTGATTTCATAGGATGATAAGGCACCACGCCTTATACCTCATCACAGGTACAAAATTATTTAACTACGTTGTAAAGGGGTCTCAATTAAATGATCCATGTTGTTCTACTATACTGCTCTAAGCCCCTGTGTGGAACAGACTCAAGGGAAGCCTGCAGATTTGTTAGATGAACCCCAAAAGCTAAAGCTAGATGGCCACATTCGTGTGTGTCTGTATTCTGACTGCTGTTTTTGATTTGACAAGTGGAACTTTATGTATTGGAGCTAGTGGATGTTTTGTGCTGCTTTCTGTTTTACAGCACTCCTTTAGTGTAAATGTTCCACAGCAGCACTTCTTCCCCTGCAGAGGTAAGTGGAGTGGGGGCATTTCATTGGGCCTGCCAATGGCTCTGTTTGATTTGGAGAAGGAGTTCCTCCCGAGGAAGAAGATGTAGATGTGTCAACACCATGGATGCCTAGCAGGCAATCCAGTGACTGTGTGAACCAAGTCAAGCACAACTACTTCGATATGTCAGGAGAGACCTGCCTTCACAGTCTACAATTGAGTTGATGATGCAAAGTTGTGGGTGCTAATACCAATTCCAGCCCATGAGCTACAAAACTTGAGTAGAACTAAAGTTGATTAATCAAAGGTCTGATTTATATCTAGGGAATCCTTTCCAGTTTCAGCTATGCCTTTAACATCAACTCTCGATTTATGAAGGCAGTATTAACTTACCAATAACACTGTCTTGCTGCAAACCTTTTGTATGAATGGTTCAACAATTAGAATAATTTAGTTTGTCCTCTATCTTAACCCACAGCTAGATGCTGAAAGAAATAAAGAAAACCCATTCAGGCAATAACTCACATTGCCATAATCTGAATCGGCAAGCTATTTATTTATATTGGCCAACACTGATGCTGAAAAGTAGGCTTCGCCAAAAGATACAGCTGTCTGAAACCAATTTTAAAATGATCTTGTTTCTCTGAAATCAGCTGAATATAATGAAAAATTCCTCCATTTCGTCACACCTGTGTATTCCCTCCTTAAATGACTGGGGTCCCAAAACACCTTCTAAGCAAGACAGTCATTTATATTACACAGCTGCACATTTACTTGCTGCTCACAGTGTGGCTGCTCTGTTGGGTGACCAAACATGGATTGTGTAACTGTTGGCAAAACTACACTGTTCATAATCTTTGCATCCTATTTGACTCTGATCTGATCCCTTATCCTTTCCAGCACAGACTGCCAACTTTTACCTCTGCAACACTGTCTGCCTCTGCCCTCACCTTAAATCTTTTATCACTGAAACTTTAGCTTTGTTGTTTTGTGTCCTGGCCAATCTCCCATCCTCTAACCTCAAACTTCAGCTCGTCCAAAACTCTGTGATCCATATCCTACTCCCCATTCGTCCATTCTCCCTGCCCTTACTAATCTACATTAGCTACTGATTCACCAAGACCTCGAATTTAAGACTGTTACCCTTGTGTTTAAATCTCTTCCTAGTCTCTCACTATCTTATCTCTTGTAACCTCCTCTAACCCTTCAACCTTAAACTCCCTGCTCCTCTGACTTTGGCCTTTTGTGCATCTCACCTCTCCCCCACCATTAACAATGGTGTCTTCAGTTGGCTCTGCCGCACACTCTGGACTTCCCCCCCCCTAAACCCTTCTGCCTCTCTCCTCTCCAGATGTGGGAGGATAAATGCTGTCACCCTGAGAGAGGACAACAGGTTCAGGATCCATGGAGCTACTGCCACTCCCCTACCTGTGGCAGCACTTCA
Organism: Cetorhinus maximus; assembly: GCF_964194155.1. Taxonomy (NCBI): domain Eukaryota; kingdom Metazoa; phylum Chordata; class Chondrichthyes; order Lamniformes; family Cetorhinidae; genus Cetorhinus; species Cetorhinus maximus. The sequence goes on from NC_135898.1 coordinate 57,211,576, forward strand.
GCATTCCTCCTAATCTGTTGGAGGACAGATTGCTGAGCTGCAGTGGCACCCTGTAAACCTTTTTGAAATTGATAGTCCACAGCTATAATGGTAGCTGCCTGAGCTTGCATAGCACCAAGCTGACCTTGCATAACAGCAGCCCTATGTTCCACCTCAGACATTGAGTGGCTGTTGCTTGTACTGCAGTGGAAGCCACAACACCAGCCATTAGCCACGAGATCATTATTGAGTCCAAAAGTGCGCTGATGGAGTTGGCCATCACTTTTATGCTAGAAAGGATGGACCGCTAGCTCTGTGCAATAATTGTGTCAAGTTGGTGCTGAACTCGTCCATGCTTCTTGACATTAATTACATTTCCTGCCATCCCATAAGATCAAGCCTTTTGTTGTGAAAACCCATTGGCATTTTTCTATAGGCTGCTCCGTCAAAGTCCACTTCTGAGTCTTCTGCAGCAGGACTCATGTAAAACCTTGTCCTCCAGCGACCTACGTTGTCCTTTCTCCCTGCCCTGGCCACAGACCAGTCATGCCCAGTGTTTCACCATGTGCAGTTGCCACCTCTGTGCTAGCCTCTAAATTACATGTCTGTAGCTGAGCTGGGGGCTGAAGATGTGAAATATCATCACTGCCTTTTTGCTGTTTCCTCTGCTGCCTGACCAGTCTTCACTTCTTGGGTTTCTCAGAAGACAAAGGCACAAGGGTAAGGCTTGTGGTGCATGGAGTGGGTTTGGGGGAGGGGGAAGTAAGATGCTCTTGCTCACACAATCTGTAGCTTATAGGTCAAAAGAGAATGTAGGGTGTGAGAAGGAGGATTAGGTACAAGGCTACTGTCCTCTTCAATAGCCACACCATCAACAATGGATGTATTAATAATGGCCAGCATTATCGTCTCCATGAGGGTTAGGTAAGGTAAGGTGCGCCTGTCCCACCCACTGCCCCATCTGCCCTGAGTTGGCTAATGCTTCTTGCTGTGCTTCACATTGGCCTGCAAGATAGACAGAGGGATAGACACATCCACCCTGTCAAGACCCCTCAGGATCTTATGTTTCAATCAAGTCACCTTTTACTCTTCTAAACTCCAGTGGATACAAGCCTAACCTGTCCAACCTTTCCTCATAAGACAACCTGCCCATATGTGTCATTGAAGGTAGTGAAATCTGTTTGGGTGATATGACTGACATGGTAACACAGCTGGAAATGTGTGTAAGTTGTGTGATGTGGGAGTGACACTTGCAGCACTGCTAAAATATGAGAGGTGGTGGAGCATATGAAAGTTAGATATGAGACCTGACTGATATTGTTGGTAAATGAGCAACTGGGTTGTGGATCATTGTCCTACACTTACATCCAATAAGTGCTATAACTTCCTTCAACTAGGCAAGTTGGGAGTTGGTCTCCACAATTACTACCATCACTGTCATTCTATGATTGCCCAAAAAGCACATCATAGATCACAGCACATATCTCGACCCAGCATATAAGACAACCCCATTTTTCTGGCTTCAAAAATCATGTTTTTGCATATACTTGGCATATAAATTGAATCCCCCCCATCCCGCACCCCCACAACCATCCCATTTTCAGCCACGACATGTTTTACTCACATTCATAACCAGTCTCAATTTTTCACCTCAAAGGCATGTTTTATACTTTCTTTCTAACTGGGCACAAGGCATCGAGCAGCGTGGTAGCACTGTGTTGCGAAGATGCACGGGAGTTTAAGACACACCTATACAGAGCAGATCCCACATTATGTACGTTGAAGAGAAATGAGTCATCCAACAAAATGAAGCATGAAGCTAATTACAAGCTAAAAGTCATACCATTTGCAAACTCATCAAATAATTCTGGTGCAGTGAGGGAATTCGATATTAGTGAAAAACTGGTGTGAGAATGGAGGAAAAAAGAATCCTCCCTGAAGAGTATGTCAAGACCAAATGCGCCATGAGAACGCGGACCAACCACTGGCCTAATCTTGAGAAGTATGTTTCAGGATAGATCCTTGAAAATGATCAGAATGGCTTCATCATTACCAATGCAATACGTATATTTGCACCTAAATGGGCCAAATCAAACCCGAAGTCCAGCAAAGATTTCAGAGCAACAGCTAGTTGGTGTAGCTGCTTTATGGAACAAGAATGTCTAGTGTTATGGCAGAAGACCAAGACCATTCAGAGATTACCAAGAGACCTTGATGCCAGAATTAACAGTTTCCAGCGATTCTTCATCAGACAGTGGCAAAAACACGAGCACCCATTGTACCACATCGGCCATGTGGATGAAACATCCATGAACTTCGATATGCCCAACAACCAAACTGTGGAGTGGAAAGGTTTGAAAACAGTTCTAGTGAAAATGACATGGTATGAGTAGACAGATTCACGTGGTACCAGCCTGTATGGCCAATAGAACAAAATTAATGCCCATGGTAGTTTCCAAATGTAAAACCATGCCAACAATCAAGTTGCCTGCAGGAGATTTTGTACATGTCCATGACAACAGTTGGATGGATGAGGATGGAGTGAGGTTATGGATCAATAATGTGTGGAGTAGAAATCCCAGTGGCCTATGTAAAGAATGCTTTTTTATTCGTGTGGGACACACTAGAGACCCGTATAACCGATGAAATCAAGAGGTGCCTGCAGAGAAATAACACCCTCATTGCAGTTTTACCAGGGGGTTTAATTTCTGTAGTTCAAGCTTTGGATGTGTTGCTCAGCAACCTTTCGAGCATCGCGTTTCCGCCAAATAGAACAGGTGGATGGTTAACGGAAAAAAAAACCTTTGCAAACCCTGCCTGATGTTTTGTGCGGTTTCGTCTTCAAATCATGGGATGCCATTGGTGCACAAACTGTCATCAGATTGTTCAAAAAATGCAGAATATCCAATTCAATGGACGGAGAGGAAGATGATTTGTTGTGGAGGGTTGATTCTGAAACTGAAAGCACCACATCTGATCCAGAGTGGAATCCTTACGATGGTGCCATAGTTGAAGTGGTTCAATGAATTTGATGAACTCCCTGCATTGGATGCCAAAGGCAATAAATTTTGACGGATTTTAAAATGCTTTCATTGTGGTTAAAGGTATCTTGTACAACAAACTGTGCCACGTTAATATGAATTATTGGTGTTATTTTTTTTTCACCTTTCAAATATATTTGCCATATAAGTTGGCCCATGATTTTGGAATGATTTTTGCAGGTTTCAAAGGCTGACTTATACGCCGACATCTACGGCATCTGTAATGGAGTAAAAGCAGGCTGTTTCATCTTCAGCTTTAACCCCATGTCAAAATGAAGAATTCAGTTGAAATGTTGGAAAGACGTGGTGAACTTGTGTCCATTAGCTCTGAGATATGTATTGTCCTAGCTGTGACCATCAGATTTGGAAACCAACATTGTTCTACTCATGTACCATATTACAGGAAGTTTTACTTTTTCTCAGCTGGGCTTCTAAAATGAAATACTTTTTGAATAAACATAGGCTAATTTGCAAACTAAACCTATCCTTAATTCAGTTACTTTATTCTTATAAGTTGATGAAGTCTAGCATTAAATATGCACTTTGTTATCCATACATTGCCTGAAAATTTAAATATTTCTGTCCAAAGAAATCTTCTGTATCTTTAAGAAATGTTCCAGTTGTTCTATTTTTAGCTAACGTACATAATTTTTGTTTTTCAAATTCTTTTAAAAGAATTGCTGCATTAACAGAAAGGAAAGCCTTAAAATAGAGCAGTAGCACTTTATCTAAACCAGAAATTCTAACCTGTGTTCTAAATGAAACAAAATCTTTGACATGATTTTGATTTGCTTGTAGATTGAAGTTTGGAGCTGTGAAACATGCTGTGAAAGTTTCACTTTGTCTCTGAAGAATGCCTTCATACATTGAATACATCTGTGATAAATTATAGGTAGCATGGCTTAGAAATTCATTTAGGCCAATTTTCTAACAAGTGGGCCTAGGGAATGATTCAGGGACTAGTCCCTGAAGATTGCAAGGAATTAGTGTTTGGGCTTTGTGTAAATAATCAAGGCAAGCTGTCACCTAGCGCACCTCCACAAGCAGTTCATCCAACTGAACAAATTCTGAGCCATCTGCCTTGCAGGTGGTGGCACTGAAAGGAGCCCTGCGGTGGGGTCCTGGGGTGAGGGAGGAGACAGCAGCCAGCCAGAGTGCTATGTAGCTGGGGAAGCATTCCTGCTCCTCCTGGTTCCATGCTAGTTTACAAAGAAACTGCTGGCTAAGTCACATTCACAATTAGAAAAGCTGAAGCGGGCCTAATGCCTGCTTAGATCCCAATTTCTCTGAGGTAGGATTGTAAAACGGGTGTTAGGCCTTTGATTAGCCTATCCAAAGGGCCTATGGCCTACTTTTGGCTGCCGCCCCGGATGCCTGAATAATGGCCTGACCCATTTTGCATCAGGCATTTTTGGGTTGGTCACTGAACTTGGGTGCAGTGAGGTCCAATTTTACCCCTATTATTTTGGAAGTGGTATAAGACCGCAATAATCCCTTCAGGTCCTTTTGTGTTTCAGGTACTTCTATGTTTATATTATATTCCTATAGTTATCACCCTTAGAAATTTGCCATATACATCCTACAAGAATCTCAGTGAAATCTGTTACATTTCAAATACAGTAAAATGGGTAGAACATCTGTGAAAGTTATTAGAGTTCAATTCTTCATTTTCTGCGATTTATTTTGGCCTAAAAATTTCTTAAACAATTGGTGTCTAGTGTTGGTCAGTCTTGCCTTTAATCTTTGTGATATTTTGCAAGGAATTTGTTGTTAGTGCAAGATGGAAACAACATAGAACCTTCTACGGGGCATTTGGGATTGGAGTGAACTGGGCAAGCAGCTGTGTTTCTCTTTAACCAATAATACTGAAGGATTGTGAAATGAACAACAAGAGGTTTGAAAAAACAAGAGTAAGTTAGAATAGGTGAATTCAATGTCAAAGCAGGTACTGAGAAATAGAGGGGGAAAAGAAAGATTGGGTTAAGAAAGAGATGAAAAGAAGTGCTGAACAAAAAGTAAAAATTAAGTTGGATTTTATTTTTTATTAAATTACCAACAGCAAGTAAAACCTAAAGGAACAAGATTCCACACTCGTAATAGCTCATGTTCAGTGCCAAAGAGCTTGACTAGCAGTAATCATACCACTTACCATGCCATTAAAAGGGTACTGAGATCTAACTTTCTGTGCAAGTTTAATTTGTATCTACAGCACAAGTGCAGGAACTTCATGCCATTCAATGCATCTGAATAGGGAGTCAGAGAGTCAGATGCGATTTTTGAGAAGCTAACAATGGAGCAACGCATCTACAACATCAGCTTCTTGATTTCTGAACTTACACAACTGACTTGTTCAAAGTTGCTGTGGCGTTTGGACATGAATAGTAACAATTATTAGATCACCATTATTTTGACAGAAATGTTTGGGCCATTATCTTTGTGCAAAGGTAATTTTGTGTATAAATTTGAAATTAGTGTCAATACAATGACTATATCCTATTCATTGACCTGATAGGATTCTTCACATGGCAAACAAAGTGCAAAAGTTTGACTTGAGTGCTGTGATGTACAGAGGGAGTGGTGGTGTCTAAAAATAAATGGAGATTGGTGATGTGTAAAAATAAACTCATTAAAAGTTGTCAGACCTGTTTCTTTATAGACAGAAGAATCTCATCAGACTGGAGTTCATTTTCACACACCAATGCCCTTAAGTTTTATTTTTGGTTTAACTGGCACTAGGCTAAAATTTTCCAACATAAGTTGCACATTGCTGACAGTGCACAACTGAAGAACTCTCATTATTCACATGGGCAACTTACAGAAGAAGCCTGATTGGAATTGGTAATGTAACCTGAAAAAGATATAAAAGATGGGAAAGGGTGATTTGACTATTCTTGTATCTGATAGTCCTTCAAGTGTTTTGAGACTCATATTACAAGCATTTAGAGCATTAGTCCAATATTTTTCTCTTCCTAGAGAACTTTGCCTAACTTAGAACTCTGCAGATCATATATGATCGATTACATTATGGTGCACTAACCAATTTTGCTAAATAAATAAATTAGTTTTGCACAATAAAAATAAGATAAAATCTTGCCTTCAATCTGTAACAGATGGATATAGATTTTCCTTCCCTCCCAATAAGAGAGCAGTGTTGAAGTCAGTTTTTTCTAAACCACCTTTTCTGCAAAATGCAAACAGCCAGAATAGGAACTGTTTCGTGGAGCGAATAACTCAGGCCTATGGACCACATATGAGCCACAGGCCCAGTTGGATGCCACAGAGATTAGGCAGAATTAACATGGATTGTGAAATGGAAATTGTGTTTGACAGTTCTATTTTTTGAGAGTGTAGCTAGCAGAGTAAGAAAAGAAGGAACCTATGGAAGTAGTATTTTTGGATTTTCAGAAGGCGTTCAATAAGGTGCCTTGCAGGAGATTGTTTCAATAGATTCAGGTTCGTTGGATTGGGGATTGTATATTAGCATGGACTGAGGGTTTGTTAATGGACAGAAAACGCAGTAGGAATGAATGTGAGATTTTTGGGATGGCAGGGTGTAACTATCAGAGTACCACAAGGATCAGTGCTTGGGCCTCAGCTATTTACAATCGAATCAATGACTTGAAGGAAAACTGGAAAGAGGCTACAAAGGGATATAGATCGCTTAAGCGATTGGGCATGAAGGTGGCAGATAGAGTACCATGTGGGGAAATGTGAAATTATCTACTTAGGTAGGAAAAATGTAAAAGCAAAATATTTTTCAGAAGATGAAAGACTTATTGTTGGTACTCAGAGGGATTTAGGGGTCCTTGTGCACAACTCACACAGTTAATATGCAAGCAAGTAGGGAGACAAATCATTTGTTAGCCCCATTACAAGGGGGTTATAGTATAAATAATGAAGTCTTGCTGCAATTTATGTAGGCCCCTGGTGAGACTACATCTGGAGAACTATGTATAGCTTTGACCTCTTTACCTAAGGAAGGATATACTTTCCTTGTAAAGGGTGTAACAAATTTTCGCTAGATTGATTCCTGGGATGGAGCACTGATCGATCAGGAGAAATTTAGTGGAATGGGCCTATGCTCTTCAGAGTTTAGAAGCAATAAAAGGTGATTTCATTGAAACGTATATAAATGTCCCCTTTTCTGACAGATGCAACTTTTTTCCAGCAGGGGGAAGTGGGTGGGGCGTGATGCACATAGGAGGGCAATCCAAACTCAGCAGGGCCATTTGAACTAAGTGCTGAGTTCAAACAGAGCTCATTTTGGCTGGTTGAAGGGCCTTAATCCACAGTGTGGGAATGCCGAATTAATGGAGTAGACATAAACACTCTTAAAGGGTGGATTAGGTCTGTTTAAGTGTCACAATCTGAAGTTTTTGAAATCTCCTGCTCGTTAAACATAAAGCTATAAGTGAGAATTTTAAAAAAAACCTCTGCTGGATTGCTTTGATTGACAGGCCACCTGGTGTTGGCTAGGGGAAAAAAAAACTACCCCCTGATTGCACAGTTTCAATAGAGTTCTTTGTTAACATTTCCCCAAGGGCTATTATTATGTCTTTGTGAATGCTAGGTTGAGTTTCAAAAGCTACAATTATCCAACTATAGAGGGTTCTAACACTTGAATAGTTTAAAGAGGCTATTTAGTGATTAGATGCCTTGATGTAGCGTCTGAATAGATGGGCATTTGTTTTTATAAGAGATTAACCATTTGAGATTGGATGGATTTTGAATGGATTTCATGAATGGGAATTTTTTTTTCCCGATCTATGCTACCCACTGCAATAGCAAAAATCAGGCTCATAGAATTCCACCACATCGCGTGTATTTTGAGAAAATGGATTATGTCTGACAATTTTTATAACAGACTAAACTGTTAAATGAGTTTATTATTGATTGGAATTGTTAACAGAAGTGGGTACTAAAATGTTAAATAGCTTGGATTCAGACACTGAAGTTAGATAGGAACTGAAAAACCAAGCCAGATTGAGGAAGGGATGAAGAATCATCGGCAGGTACTGTTTGCAGTCTGCAAGATCTTTTTTTGCACTTTTTTTTTGTGGCCTCCAGTTTAAACATTTCTAAGCTGTACAAACATTCCTTAACCCTTTCACTGCGAGGTGAGTTTATTCAGACTTCTGGTTCTCAGTCTTAATGCTTATTCTTTTTCACTGCTCTTTGCTTCGGATTGTTGAATTTTAACTTGATTAATTTGCAAGTGTCATAAATCACACTGCAGATTTTTTAAATTCAGATTTGTTCATGTTGTATAAAGGGTTAACAGATGGGATATGCTAATGTATGACGTAGATGATGTACCACTGACATTAGTCAGTCATGAGTTAGACTCTCGACAGAGTGGTTGAAATCATGCCTAGGAACTATGTGCCTACTCTGTACACTGTTTAGATGTTGTACTCATAAGCAAGTGTTAAGCAGATACCAGAGAGTTATGGAAACACCATTTTCTCTGGTACAAAGCAACATCAGGCCTTCACAAAAAAGAGCCAAAGCTTCAAGTCAGTTCCTTTCTTTGTACAGTAGTTCCAATAGCAGATTATCTTTTCCTAAAACAGGGTGTGCAAGAGTGTGTCTGCGAACTTTGATTCTAATATTAAAGCCTTTGACACCTATTCTAGCCTGAAGCAACATTTCGTAATGAAAGAGGTCATTTTAACCAGTGCTCACAATGACCTGGGAAATCAATTGAATTATTCCTAACTGGTCTATATCGCCTAGCTAGTTCTTGCGGATATGGGGTGCTGAAGGATGAGCTACTCCATGATCACATAGTCGTGGGTGTCTGGGATGAAAACTCTGACCTTCTGCAGACCAAAACTGATCTTACTTTGGGTCAAGCGGTTATATGAGGCAGGTGAGTCTGAGGCTTCACATAACTCTGTAGATTGAGTAGGCCCATGGGCAATGGCCCACCCATATGCAAGACTGCCAAATCATCCAAAAGGGCAGGACACTCAACCCAGGCAGCCATTTTGAGATGCTTGCGTTGTGGTGCGAAAACCCAGCATAGGTGGCAAGATTGCCCAGCTAGGGTTGTGGAATGCTTTGTGTGGCAAAACTGGACATTTCAAGCATTTCTGCAAATCCAGCAATTTTAATCGAAGTCAAAGACCATAAGGTATTTATGAAACAAATTCCTTCTGAGAAATGGAAAGTCAAGAACAAGACGGATCTACAGAGTTTTTTCGGGAAGTAGATAGTCTTCATCCAGATTACTGTCAGTTACAGTTCAAGTTCAATTCTTCGACACTACTCTTAAAATTGGCACCAGAGTAGCTGTTAACATATTAGCAGATAACTGACTGGCTTCAGCCGATGACCCTTTATCCATCAGACATCAAGTTACAAGGTCCAGGCGGCATTGATCTTCCAATCAAAGGCAGGATTTTTGCTGCTCTTAGCTACAGGGGGTGACTGTATGTTCTTCATGATCAGCGTACATCCTTGTTGAGAGGCAAGGTTGGCATTCTCCTAGGAATCATAGACAAAGCAGCTGATGTCTACCATTTGGACAACTCATTGCCTTTCATCCAACATTCTTCATTCCTTTATTTAGAAGCAGTGGAAATTTAGCTTTCAGAAACTGAGGAAGTTTATATAACAGCAAGTTCCTTTCTTTCACAGAGATACCATTCACTAGACCCAATGCAGACACAGAAGTTATGAACCTCTCAATTAATCATGAAGTCAGGTCAGAGGTGGGGGATACAGACGGTGACCACCCCAATGGGGAGACGTGTAGTATAAAGAGTTAACAGAAGGGATATGCTAATGTATGACATAGATGATGATGTCCTGCCAAATGCAGAAAAAAGCTCTCATGTTTCCCAGCCATCTTCTCTAAGAGTTGAGAATACTGAGGGAGATGGTAATCCCTGTTATTGACTTGATTTTCCAGACAGGTTTCTCATAAAGAGTGAACTTTATTTACAGGGCTTCAGCAGCAGTTACATGCTTCAATCAATAACCACAACTAGACACCAACTCTCCCCCTAAGGTTCCCTGCGCTTCGGGCTGATTCGTTCACACTGTCATGTGGTACTACACAGTACAATAAGTCTCAAAGCTACAGTTACTACAAGCCTCCAGCACTGTGATTTGGGGAGGGGAAAAATAGGAGTTGGACTGGCTAGAATCTGTAGTGTATAAAGAGAGTTACAGAAATACAATGTAAATAGTTAAAGAAAAAGTTTTGTGTTGTTAAAAAGTAGGATAGTATACTTGGGTGGGGGGTGGTGGGGTGTAGTATAAAGGGTTAACATTCGGGATTTGCAAATGTATGACGTAGATGATGATGTACCACTGACACCAGTCAGTCATGTGTTAGAGTCTTGATGGAAAGGTTGGAATCATGCCATGGAGCTACATGCCTTTGGTGCAGCCAGTTTAGATGTAGTACTAATAAACAAGTGTTAAGCAGATACCAGAGTATGTCTACAGTCTGTGTTAGAACCATGTATCATGCCTAGAGTCCAAGATAGAAGAACACACTTCACAACAGTCCATACTCATTCTTACAAGATGTTGAATTACTTATAAATAAATCTAGGAGCAGTTCACAAATGGTTAATCAAAGAAACTAGCCAGACAAAATTCTTTCTAATTCTGAACAAAGGCATAAGGATAACTATCAGGGTTTTGACATTTGAATCTTAAAATCCTTTGTTCCTTTCAAAGGTACAATGTGGCAGCAAATCAGACATCCTGTCTCAGAGTGAAGTTTTTTGGAGTAAGAGTTTATACTTGTTTACACAAGTAATATCTCGGCGGAGTCAGCTGAACCAGTGCAAAAGATTGGGCAATTTCCAATATGAATTCTTCCCAAAACCACTTACATTGCTGGTTCACAGTTCAATTTGCCCAAATCAAGACCCGCCCAGAAATCTGGTCATGCCCCAGCTCAAAACTGAGATTTCGCTGGTTAGGGCAGGCCTAACCAGTTAATTCCCTGAGTTACAAAGGCATTAATAGACATGCTTTAAAAGCTACTTCATATATTTAAAAAATCACTGAGATGCTGACACTAATGAAACTATTAAAAGGCTCAGAATGGTGTTTTTAAGTTGTTTTCGGTGATTTAAAATCAGATTATTCGCAGACTGAACACTCCTATTAAAATGCTTACTTGTGGTGATAAACCTATTTTTGGCTGTTATGCACCTAGTTAGCACTGTTAAGTACATCAAGGAGTGCCTCTTAATGGAAAGAGGAAAAGGCAATTGCATTTTATTGCCCTACTCGATTGTGTTCGTTTGTGGAAGATTTTACCCTTGAAATCATGCAAATGAATTTTTACCGAAACTCAGCTTCAACCCGGCCAGCATAATTTCATGTGCATTTTGGGCACAATTTCCCAAAGCATTAACTTTCGATGAGGATGTAACTTTATTTTGAGTGTGGGCTTTAAAGCTGCATTTTAAAATTAAGTTGAAATAGGGGAGGAATGAACAAAAATGCCCTTTGTCAAAGCAATCAGGAGCAAAAGTCCAATTCATCAGAGACCTTGTTACACTTGGTGCTGAATACTGACTGTTAGGCCATTGATATGTCACAAAATAATTATATCTTAACATTCTGCTAATTTTTACTTTTTACGGAACTCATTGATTTAGTAAGTACCCATTAGCTACAAATTTTAAACTGTGGAGTTGTCACCTTATATTACTAAATAACTTGGTCTGGGAATAATAATTTTGATTACAGACACAATCAATTTCATTTGTGTAGATCCAATTTCTTTCAAATGGCAACAGGATGCAGAGCCTGTGTATATGACCATCAATCCGCCTATCTCTGTAACTTTTACATGTCGTGCATATAGGGCATAATTTTACATTTTCATCATATTGCCTGTTAGTACAATCTTCTAATCATACTTTTGTTGTCAGCAGTCTTGCTCAAAGTAGAACAGCAGTAATGCATGAATAACAAAAAAAAACTACCATTAATAAAAAAGCAGAGAAAAAGTGAACTGATTGAATCAATCTGTGCTCTTTGGAAAAAAAAACTGCCTTGTTTTACTCAGTAATTGAAATTTCAAATTTCCAAAAGAAGTTTTAAACATTTTTTTAAAATATTCAAAAATTGCATATTTTATTAGTTTGTGTATTTTAATGCCTTCAATCTAGTTTTTATTTCCAGGCACCAACCTGTCTTATAAGCCTAGACTTTAAATGGATATATTTCTCCGAAACAGTTACCAAACACATCTGTACATTTTGAGCAAATGACAAAAATTAAGGAGCATAGTTAACTGCCAAGGGACTGCAAGTGACTGAAGGAAGGTATAGGTTTGTAGGATGGGCAGATGAAATGTAATGCTGTTAAAAATTAGGTAATACATTTTAGGAGAATGACGCAGATGAGGACACTTATTCTAAATGTTAACACCTCAGGAGGAGTGGAGCAGCAAAGGGACTTCGGAATCCATAACCCAGCACTTTGAAATGTAAAGAGAGGTTGATAATGCTGCTTTGTTTTAAAACAAAAGCAGTGAGCACATGAGAGTGTAGATTTTGTAAGTTGGAGCATGGAGTACAAAATAAGAATTAATGCTCAACATGAAAATCATTAACAATATGACATTGGTGGAAAGGAGAAATCGGCATCCATTGGGGGGGATGAAGGAAGGTATAGTATGGGAGAGGGAAAAGGTATTTTAGGCGAAAAGCAGGAAGAGGCAAAGGGGTAGGTTCACATGAGAAGGCAATAAGCAGGTAAGGTGAACCCTATGCTCTCCTTGCTCTGAGCAATGCCATGGGAAATGTCTAGTGTGTGTTTGTTTACACATGTAGGTAGATTACATTGTAATTGTAAAATTAGAAAAGGTTGGTGTAGTGTAAAATACATGGCGCCAATAACAGAGTTGAGGAGAGTCAGTAGTTGAGAACATGGCGTGATAAGTAAAGGAGAGAATTACAATTGCAAGCAATGAATAATGAGTCTCTTAGACCAGAGTTAAGGTAAAAGAGAATAAAGGTGTACCTAATCCAACTGATGGAAAATAAAAGGACATTAAAACTTTCCTCTCATGATCAATTCTAGTCTGTTTATTTCTCCAAATAGTTTGTAACCTCTGCATTTATAAAATGATCATTTTTTTAATGAAATAATTTTTAAGCCAGTTTTCTCCCTCTTAGGAACATAGGAATAGGAGTAGCATTCATCCCCTCAATTAGATTGTGATTATTTTAGCTTCATCTACCCGCCTTGGTTCCATAACCCTTAATATTGCCGAACAAAAACCTGGTAAAGTCAGGATTAAAATTTTGATTTGGCCCAGCTATTTGGGAGAGTGTGTTATGGAGTTCCACTATCCATTATGTGAAGAAATGCTTTCTGAGATCACCACAGAACAGCCTAGCTCTAATTTTAAGGTTATTTTCTGGACCCCCCATCCCAAAGGTTTAGTTTCTCTTGTTCTTCTCTGTGAACTCCTTTAATTCTCTTAAATACCTCCATTCAATCACCCCATGGTCTTCTATACCCAGGGGAGAAAAGTCTTGCCCCTCCATCCTGTCCTCATAATTTAACCCAATGAGCTCTCCAGTGGTCTTTGCAATGGAGGAAAGTAAGATATTGTTGCTCCATGAATAATGGTAAGATTACAAAGGTAGTGACCAATCTTGTTCATTGTTGCATGAACTAATTATATTGCTTCCATCTGATCAGGTAAGAAATTTATCTCCACCCAAATTTTAATTGATAATCCATTTTTAATTCAGCATCTGCAGATGGCAAAGTTCAATTGTAGAAAGAACCTTGGCCTTGTAGCCTGTGAAATATGGTAGTCAATAAATTGTACCATCTAGATGATTATAAGAAGCACTCTTTTGAATGTGGAATTATTGCTAATAATGAAGGCTATGAAAAGATACATATCCCTTTTATTTATGTGAGGAATTAAATAATTGGGGAGCAGAATGAGGTCCTTTTTCCATGGGTCTGATGACCTCGCTGTTATAATGTCCTTCTCTTCAGTTGCTACACTCACTTCTGGCTATTGAACAGAACTTCAGTATTCATAGTGGCTGGAATAACACATTGGAAACAAGTTCAGCGGGCCTTAAAATGAAAGGTCATCAAGGTGCAAAAGCCTCTTGAATGAAAACTTCCATTCCGTTGGTGGAAGTTTCATTGCTTCACATAAAAATAGATTGTGTTGAATTGCTCTTGGATGCATTTTCATCGTGTGATCCAAAAAACACACATTATTGGACCAGTAACCCAAGATATGGTGGTAAATTCGTACAAGTAGCTATTTAAATCTCTGTTTAACGTGTGCATATTTTTAAAACAGAAGGCTAGGATTAATCTTGCAATTAAGTTATCTAATTAAACAAGGAACACAGATGGAAATGGCTTTTTTAATGTACTGACTGCAGACCAACTAAAACCCATATGTCATATTAGTAACGTTTGTCCAAAACCTACATCATCTGCTAGTAAAGCAAGTTATTCTTCATCTCAGAGTAGCGATGAAGTGTAAGTGTATCAGCATATAAGTATGCCCAGCTGACTAGTACAGTCATATGTGCCAAGCTAGGAAACTAGTGTATGTTGCTGAACAATTTTCACAAAAATTGACACAGCTCTAGAAAAGCTGACACTTCTTCAATAGCTTTGAATAAGCCTCAAGACGTGAAGACAAGAAGTTGCAACAGTGGGAGATGGGTAGGTCAGAACATAATCTGCAGATGTAAGCAATATTTGATCAAAAAGGAAAATGTCAGCAGTGGTTCATCCACGCATCCTGGACAATATTTATCTCTCGGCCAACATCAAAAAACAGATTACCTTGTCATTATCTCATTGCTGTTTGTAGGACCTTGCTGTGTGCAAATTGACTGCTGCCTTTCCTCCAATAGCTACACGTTAGAAATACCTAAAGGGTTGTAAAGTGCTTTGGGGCATCCTGATGATGTGAAAGTCACTATGCAAATGCTACTCTTCCTTTCTTTTTAGTATGTGTTACACTTTTGAACAGGTCAAAACAAATTATTTGACAATAAATGATTACACATTATGTGGAGTACACAAAATGTTTCATGAATTATCAAGGGGGCTGATTTTTTTCTTTGCTCTCAGGTGCACCAAATCGATTTCCTCCAGTCTGGAAGTTGGAATTTATGATACTCTTACTGCTTATTAATGTCGCTCTTCATATTTCTCTGTGGAAGTAGACTGCTCTGATACAGATGGCATGGCCACTTTCCTTGGTTACTCCACAGTAACAAATGGATTGTAATCCTAGGAAAGGGAGTGTGTAGGTTGCCAAAACTACCAAACATGGCCTGAATGCAGTCTTTCTGGCACAGGCGATAACTATGTTCATTTAGTGAAATAGATAGATAGAAGCAGTGTTGTTGCACCAAAATTATAATTCTTGGTCTCTGCAATGATGACTCAATCTGAAGTGATGTACGTGGCATAAAACAGAAAATTGAAACAAAACAGAACCTCAGCAGCTCTATCTCCCACTTACGACTGGATTTTTGTGGAGGAGGCAGGAAGGTTGAGTCAGGAAACTTCCCAGCCCAGAGACCTGCCTCCTTTATAAAGGACCCCGTCCAACACACAACATTCTGGTGAAGCAGGGGCAGGATGGAGGCAGGCCCAAGGAAGCAACGGATGCAGGCAGATGGCCAGGCCGGCAGGCCAGCAGCCTGCCTCCATTTACTGGGCATCAGCCAGGTTTTAACGATGAATATCAGGCTTTCAAACTCTGCCCTCACAACCCCTGCCCTACATGCTCCACATGTTCCCATGTCACCTCCATGCTCCCTCACTTTCTCCATACCCACCCATTTTCTCCATGGCCCCCTCCCCTTATGTATCCTCCGTAGCCACTCACCCTGTAATCCACTTGGGAAGAACTCAGGAGCTATGTCTTTGAAATGAAGATGCAAAAAAATAAACTTCTAACAATCTATTAAAGCCCTCACTCAAAAACATTATATGCCAAAAATAATTCTCATTCATAAAATCCATTCAAAAGCTTTAAATCCTCTCGAGGTTAATCTGTTGTAAAAACAAGCATACGTCTATTTCACTGACCACATCAAAGACAGCTAATCCTTTAATAACCTCCTAAGACTGTCATTCAAAATGTGAACAGAGCCCTCTGCTGAGTTGTGGTTTTATGCTTTTGAAACTCAGCCAAGCATTCATAATGGGCTCAGTTGTAATGACAACCTTTGGCAATGTGAACAATGGAGTCTATTGAAACTGAAAAACCAGATGGCCTTTTTATTCTCTAAGCTACACCAGAAGTCCTGTCATTCAAAGTAGTTCTGCTCACTAATTGGTTAGGATATCCGGAAATGATATGTTAATACAGTGAATGGTTTAAAAGCCACCAACTGATGCACTGCTCTTATCACTGGGTTTTCCACACACTACCAGAACCCCACTCCCAACGTGTTGCAAGTTTAAAATCCAACCCAATAACTTCATTCATAGAAATGTCTTTGGCACATATCTCTGCAATCACAATAATAGAAATTATCCTGCGGTTCTCTGGGAAGCCTTCCATGTAAGATGATGCATTCAATCAGAAATTGTGCCTTTCCTTACTATTACCATATTTATTCTTTATTGGTCACCAATTCTGTTCATTTCTGTAGATTATCAGTTATGCATAACTGCATTGAACATTCAAAACAGAGCATTCATTTTCATACAATGTAATAATGAAATAAGATACATTTGCTGACATAACCTTCTGTCTGACCTGTTAATTTCTTAGCTCTCACTTAGGCCATCCAGGAAGGCTATGCGTTAGATGCACTAGCACTAAACCACTCATAAACCACCATGCTAATTTGATTGCCACTTGCCTAATAATGACTTTAGACCATTGAATAAGTGGATTATTAAAATATCAGTTTCAGACTTCCTCAAGTAGTGGTTCTTCTGACTGTTTCAGCATTTTTTTCAAATCTTTATACCAACCCAGCAGGAGATGATTGTGGAGGGATTTGTGCAATAATCCTTATCCATATTGCTGGTGGGAAGTGGGTGGGGGGTGGGGGGGGGTGTGGGGGTTGGTCTCTATCCCCAGTGTGGCCCTCCCATCATTTCTTCCAGGCTTGAGTCCTGGCCGGAGCCTTCATCCACAACTAACGCTGCACGTGCCACTCGCCTGAACTCCTGTTCAATCCCAGCCCCCATCAATGATCCATGACGTCCAAGCACAAATAAAAAAAATAGAAAAGCACAGAGCACAGGAAAGGAAATGAGAGGTATGGCGAAACAGGATAGCAGACGGATATTAGCAGATGAGTGAGAGACCATCAGAACAACACTTAGAGATGGAGAAGGATTGTAAAACAATGATCAACTAGAGAAAGTCTTCTAGGACTCACCATGAGCTGTACAGGGAAAGCCATACTATCTTGGCACACTTTTCTACATGCACCAGGGTTGTTTTCCTGATCTGCTAATTTAATAATGAGAAAGGTGCTGCACCATGAGGCCACAGATTGTGGTGATGTACTGTTCTGTTGATGCCCAACAGTACCTCATACGTGCTCAATTTTGGGCTGGTGGATCTGTCCTTAGTCTGACCCACTTAACATACAGGTAGCGCCACGTTAATACTGATGAAACCTCCACAACTAATTATGAACAACATTATAGGATTGTGTGTAAAACCAAGTCTATTTTCATTTATTTTAGGGCATTCTATTAAACTGTCATTAGTTAAGATATGAAAGACTGTTTCCTGTGTAATAATGATGTAAACCCTTAAACATTTGCCCGTACGAGATTACCAGCTTTATGGTATCCATTATTATAAATTTACAGTGTTAGAAAATGTGTATATTTTGAAAAGGTTGTGTCAGC
The DNA here is from genome assembly GCF_964194155.1 of Cetorhinus maximus. NCBI lineage: Eukaryota > Metazoa > Chordata > Chondrichthyes > Lamniformes > Cetorhinidae > Cetorhinus > Cetorhinus maximus. The sequence goes on from NC_135898.1 coordinate 57,229,461, forward strand.
ACAAGGCTACATGCATAATGGACTGCAGAAGCAGCTATAGACCGAGCTAAGCGATGCCACAGCCAACAGATCAGATCAAAGCTCTGCAGCCCTGCTGCATCCAATCATGAATAGTGATGGACAATTAAACAATCAGCTAGAGGAAACTCTTTTGAGTTATCAACAGTCACAGATTGCAACTCTTTCGAGTACAATCATAGTTCTTGGTTTCCGGGAGTGGGACATGAACCCACAACCCTTTGATTCAAAGGCACGGGTGCTATGAACTGAGCCACAGCTGACACCTCCAATCAGCTAGAGGAAGAGGTTCTAAGAACATTGTCATCCTCATTGATGGGGGAGCCCGATGCAAAAAACAAGGCTAAAACTTTTGCAACCATCTTCAGACAAGAGTAGATGACCTGACTTGGCCTCCTCCTGAGGTCCCCAGCATCACAGCTGCCAGTCTTCAGCCAATTTGATTCACCCCACACTATATCAAGAAATAGCTGAGCGCACTGGATACAGTAAAGGCGATGGGTCTTGTCAACATCCCGGATGTAGTACAGAAGACCTGTGCTCCAGAACTAGCTGTGCCCCTAGCCAAGCTGTTCCAGTACAGTTACAGCATGGCATCTAGCCAAGAAAGTGGAAAATTGCCCAGGTATGTCCAGTCCACAAAAAGCAGGACAAATTCAACCCAGCCAGTTACCTACCCATCTCTCGATCATCAGCAAAGTGATGGAGGATGTTGTCGGTGCTGTCAAACGTCCCCTACAAAGCAATAACCTGCTCACCAGTGCTCAGTTCAGGTTCCGCCACGGCCACTCAACTCCTGAACTCCATTATAGCCTTGGTTCAAACATGGACAAAAGAGCTGAATTCCAGAGCTGAGGTGAGTGTTGCTACCCTTGATATCATAGCATCATTTGACCAAGTGAGGCATCAAGAAGCCTTTGTAAAACTGAAGTCAATGGAAATCCGAGAGAAACTCTCCACTGGTTGGAGTTAAGGAAAGATGATTGTGGTTATTGGAGGCCAACCATCTCAGCCCCAGGACATCACTGCAGGAGTTCCTCAGGTTAGTGTCCTAGGCCCAAACATTTTCAGCTGTTTCGCCAATGACCTTCCTTCCATCATAAGGTCAGAAATGAGGATGTTTGCTGATGATTGCACAATGCTCAGTACCATCCGCAACCCCTCAGATACTGAAGTAGCCTGTGCCTCCCTGAGCGGCATTCAGGCTTGGGCTGACCTGTGGCGCATAGTGCCAGATAATGATTATCTCAAACAAGAGAGAATATAATCACTAGCTATTGTCATTCAACAACATTACCATCGCTGAATCCCTACCATTAACATCCTGGGGGTTACCATTGACCAATGCACAGGAACCTAACTAGATCAGCCACATAAATATTGTGGCTATAAGAGGCTGGGAATTCTGCATTGAGTGACTTCTGACACCCCAAAGCCTTTTCACCATCTGCACAGTACAAGTCCGGAAGGAGTGTGATTCTGCCAACTTACCTTGATGAGTGTGATTCCAACAACAATCAAGAAGCTCAACATATCCAGGACAAAGCAGCTCGCTTGATTGGCACTCCAAACAATACTGTAAACATTCACTGCCTCCACCATTGATGCACAGTTGCAGCAGTGTGTACCATCTACCAGATGCATTGCAGCTACATGCCAAGGGTCCTTCAATAACACCTTTCAAATTTGCAACCTCTACCACCTAGAAGAAGAACAACAGCAGGTGTATGTGAATACCATCACCTCCAAGTTCCCCTCCAAGTTACACACCATCGTGACTTGGAAATATATCGTTGTTCCTTCACTGTCACCGGGTCAAAATTATGGCACTCCCTCCCTAATAGGACTGTGGGTGTACCTACACCATGTGGACTGCAGCGGTTCAAGAAGGCAGCTCACCACTACCTTCTCAAGGACAATTCAGACGGGCAATAAATGCTGGCCTAGCCAACAATGACAACACCCCATGAAAAAATATTAAAGAAGTCATCAAGATGTTTTAATGACTGATATTCTTCAAACAGCCGAGTACTACTTGTGAAATTCAAAAGAATAATCTATGGGGAGGCCTAGTAGTTCACTTGCTTGAGAAAAATAGCAAAAGTTCTAATTTCATAATCAAGCAACCACAATCTTGAGTTCTAGAGCTATTTAATGTTCAAATCTATCAGCTCAATTGATGATTTATTTAGAAACTTTGATACCTGACCATTCAATTTTGAGAAACTAACATTGTTTAGCTTGTTGCCCCAACCTTGCATTGGGGCATATATTGATTGTCTATCTATTGATTGACTTCAATGGTGAAAGCTGTTTTAGAGAGCAGAGTGTGTCAATTCTTAAAATATGTGTAGTCCTATCTGAATAATGAACATCAAAAAAAGTCAAATGTGCTGAATTGTTTATTTTGCTGTCTTCGTGGGAGAACATAAAAAACCTAGAAACCAGGAGCAGAAGTGGACCATTTGGCCCTTTGACCCTTCTCCATCATTCAACAAGATCATGGCCGATTTGTTACCTCAACTCCACCTTCTCTCAGTCATCTCAGATCCCTTAATTTCAATAGTACCCAAAAACCTATCATCCTCTGTCTTGAATATACTCAATGACTGAGCAACCAAGTCCCTCTGAGGTAGAAAATTCAAAAGAATTTGTCATCTCAGCCCTAAACGGCCAACCCCTTATTCTGAGACTGTGACACCATGTTCTAGATTCCCTAGCCAGGGGAAACATTTTCTCAACATCAAATCCCTTCAGAATTTTATTTTTCAATTAGATCACACCTCATTCTTGTAATCTCCATGGAAAACAGGCCTAGTCTCCTCAATATCTCCCCATAAGACATACTCATCTGTCAAGAAATCAATCTAGTGAACATTTCTTGCACTGCCTCTGGAGTAAGTATGTCCGTCCTTGGGTAAGGAGACCAAAACTACAAACATTACTCTCAGCATGGCCTCATCAATGCCCTGAATAATTGTAGGAAGATTTTACTTTTGTACCCAATCCCTTTGTAACAAATTCTTTCGAGTTATCAACAGTCACAGATTGCAACTCTTTCAAGTACAATCACAGTTCTTGGTTTCCGGGAGTGGGACATGAACCCACAACCTTCTGATTCAAAGGTGAGGGTGCTATGAACTGAGCCACAGCTGACACCTCCTAATTGCTTCTTACGCCTGCGTGTTAACTTTTTGCGATTGGTGTACAAGGACACCCAGGTCATTTTGAATGCGAACATTTCCCAGCCTCCAATCAAAAATTTTTTTTATGTGAAGGTCTGTTCCCAGGCCTGTAGTACTTTCAAATTGGCTGCAAATGTCAATAGGGATAATTCACAGTGTCAATTATATATTTAATCTTCCTTGCACTGGTAAGTGTCTAGGCTTCATTTGTGCCCTCCTCACAGAAGAATGTACAGCTAAAATTGTGGGACTGTACAGGGATGCATGGTTGCAAACCATTGTTCTGTTTTGTACCTAGTCATGTCAACAAAAACATTTACATCGTTGACAACTAATGAACATATAAGTTTTATCAATTAATAAATTTCATATTCACTTTCTAAACTAAGATGAATTTCACTTTCTGCGGGGAGACAATGGCTTAGTGGTAATGTTGCTAGGTTAGTAACCTAGAAGCCCAGGCTAATGCTATGGGGACGTGTGTTCAGATCCCACCATAGCAGCTGGTGGAATTTGAATTCAGTAAATAAATCTGGAATTTTAAAGTTAGTCTCAGTAATGGTGATCTTGAAACTATCATTGGTTAGTCATAAAAACCCATCTGGTTCACTAATGTCCTTTAGGGAAGGAAATCTTCCATCCTTACTGGTCTGGCTTACATTTCACTCCGGACCCACTGCAATGTGGTTAACTCTTAACTACCCTTTGAAATGGCGAAGCAAGGCACTCAGTCCAAGGGCAATTAAGGTTGGGCAACCAATGCTGGCCTTGGCAGTTACACCCACATCCCATGAAAGAATAAAGAAAAAAATTATGGTCTGTATGCTTTTGTTGAACATAATGTATTTTTCATGCAAAATGTTGAACAGTATAGTATGACTCTGTGCTGTTTACAGGATAGTTGTGTCATGAAGAAAGTATACGGAAAGCAAATATAAATGATGAACTCTTCGATTATCGGAATATTTTCAAACTGTAGGATTAATTTTCAGAACATTTTCAGATGGTGGGTTTTCAGTGCATCAGATTGTTTCTATATACTTGGAGCATCATCCATCTTTTCACACACAATGAGTGAGCAATAATTGCATAATTCACAATCTTTGAAAATTCATTAAGTTACTGTCACAATTAATCAGATTTAAGCATAAATTAAAACTACATTAAGGAAATTATATAAAGTTTAATTGTTTTGTTCTCTCTCTCTCTCTCCTCCCTTTTCTCTGTAGAGAGAGACTATTCCAGCCTCTGTGAGAAACAGCCAATTGGAAGACTACTTTTTCGTCAGTTCTGCGAAGCCCAGCCTGAACTTCACCACTACATAAATTTCCTTGACTTAGTGGTAAGTTGGTTATGGAATTTGTTTCAAAATAAAATAAAAGGATTTGTGTGTTGTGCTTGAACACTTGAGTGCCTAGGTTTTAATAGTCTGTTTAATTTCTTTTTTACCCAACTTCCAGTTATGGTTGGGTGCAGAGGTGGAGCAATTAACTGAGAAATTGCTTTCTAAGGAAATAGGAAGCTTGACCTTGAGAGGTCACCTGATCTACTCCACACCCACTATCTGTATGAAGTCCTGCGCACGATCATATTGTCAGGGATTTTTGCCATTGTTTGCTACTAGAATATGTTTTAATTGAGCATGAAAAAAACTTTCCTATAAAATACTTTAAACCTTTTCTTCATGTAGGTTTAGCAAATTTATTGTAACGCAGCACGTATATCTTGGCCTATCCTAAATGCCTCTAATGTGACAGCCTGATCAAACCTGGCTGAGGCTGCTTTTGGGTTCAGGCACCTGTCTGGTGTACATAACCAATTGCATTTTGGGTACAGCTCATCTGGAGCTTTGCTGGATGTGCTCCAGTATTTTTTTCAGTTGTATCCTGGTATTTCTGTCTCCATGAACAGACTTAAGTTTCCTTGTCATACAGACTGAACTTCTCTGTGTGGAATTACTAACAGTAAACAAAAGATATGAAAAACACCAGCTCAATTGGTAACATTTTATGCTCACTGAGCCAGAAGATTGTCAATTTGAGCCACAGAACATACATGTAATGTAGCCTGATGCTGCAATCCTAAAACAATGCTGAATATTTGGTGATGCTGCATTTTCAATGAGATGTTAAACAAATCTGTGCTTTGGTGGCTCAGGTGGATGTTAAAATCCCATGGCACTATTAAAGAACAGGAATTGAAGACTGTTGGAGGCCAGTGTCCTTCTAACATTCCTCTCTGTCAATACCACCAAAACACAAGCTAGCTTTTCATTTATCTCATTGCTGTTGAGAGTTTTCAAACACAGAGTGATTGTTTTGCTTGCCCATAGTCAAACTTACTGCGTTGAGATACTTTGCTGTGATGAGGCATTTTATAAACACTAGTATTGGTTATTATACAAGTCCATTAATTCTATTTTACAAGTATTGAAAGTAAAGCTAAATTAAATATTTATATTTGTAATTTCATGAGCCATAAATACTATGAACTGCACTGAAATTGTATTAAATGGTTTAATTGAAATTCAATACAATACCTTATCAACTTCTTAATTTTGATATATTTACACAGTGCAAATGATGTTTGTAGTAATTATGGTTTTGTTTAGTGTGTAATGTACCTTTAAGAATAATACTTGTTAGGAAAGCTCACATGATCTGTAGTAACCAATAGGAGAGTAGTGCGGACTACCTCAGCAGACAGAGTAGCGATAGAAACAAAAACAGAAAATGCTGGAAATACTCAGCAGGTCTGACAGCATCTGTGGAGAGAGAAACAGAGTTAACTTTCGAGTCCGTGTGACCCTTCTTCAGAGCTGCTGAGTTTTTTTCCAGCATTTTCTGTTTTTGTTTGATTTCTAGCATCGCAGTATTTTGCTTTTATCTTAGTATAGAGGTAGAGTTGGAGTTGAAAACACATGTAATTGCTGCTGAGTATATTGTAAATAAAATTAATGTTTCCACTTAAGTGTCTGCAGTTCAACTCTATTACTGATAGTACAACTTAGCCACCCTACAACAATATTAAAAATTGATCATAAATTCAAACATAAATTCAAACATAAATAGAAAGTTGACTGGGTCTTCATTTCTAGCCAAAGTATTTCTAAAAATGAAAAAAATGTATGAATATAAATTTTGTGTCCGCTAATTTTTTGTTTCATCTTAATGTTGATTGTTAATTCCACATTTTAAAAAACTTGTCAATTTAGTACGGCTGCAATACGTGATGTAGTCAAGATCAAGAAATATTTTTTAGTTTTCCTTCTTTCTTGGGATGTGATTGTGGCAGGCAAACCTGGCATTTGTTGCCCATCCCTAATTGTCCTTGATATGATGGTGGTGAACTGCCTTCCTTTACCACTGCAGTCCATGTGGTTTAGGTACACCCACAGTGGAAGTGAGTTCCAGGATTTTGACCCAGAAACAGTGAAGGAACAGCGATATATTTCCAAGTCAGGATGGTATGTGGCTTGGATGGGGACTTGCAGGTGGTGTTCCCATGTCCCTGCTGCCCTTGTCCATCCAGGTGGTAGAAGTTGTGGGTTTGGAAGGTGCTGTCGAAGAAGCATTGATGAGTTGCTGCAGTGCATCTTGTAGAAGCTGCACACTGCTGCCAGTGCGTTGGTGGTGGAGGGAGTAAATGTCGAAGGTGGGAGATATGGTGCAGATCAAGTGGGCTGCCTGTCCTGGATGGTGTTGAGCTTCTTGAGTGTTGTTAGAGCTGCACTCATCCAAGCAAGTGAGGAGTATTCCATCACACCCCTGACAGGTGCCTTACAGATGCTGGGCAGGCTTTGGGGAGGCAGGAGGTGAATTACTCCCTGAAGAATTCCCAACTCTGCGCTTCTCAACCTCTGCACTGCCATGGTGTTTATATGGCTAGACCAGTTCAGTTTTTTGTCAATGGTAAACCCCAGGATGTTGATAGTGGGGGATGGTAATGCTGTTGAACATCAAGGGGAGATATTTGGATTCTCTCTTGTTGGAGGGAGTGCAGACAAAGGCATGCTTCTGGCACCACAAGCAGCCTGTCTCTACAGGAGGAGAGGAAGAGCAATAGTAATAGGGGATTCTATAGTCAGGGGAACAGATAGGCGCTACTGTGGTCATCAACGTGACTCCAGGATGGTATGTTGCCTCCCTGGTGCCAGGGTCCGGGATGTTACTGAATGGCTGCAGGGCATCCTGAAGGTGGAGGGTGATAAGGCAGAGGTCATGGTACATGTTGGTACCAATGACATAGGTAGAAAGAGGGTTGAGGTCTTGCATCAAGAATTCAGGGAGTTAGGCAGTAGACTAAAAAGCAGGACCTCTCGGGTTGTAATCTCTGGATTACTCCCAGTGCCACGTGCTAGCGAGCACATAAATAGGAGAATAGCGCAGATGAATACGTGGCTTAAGAGTTGGTGCAGGAGGGAGGATTTTAGATTCTTGGATCACTGGGAACGTTTCTGGGGAAGGTGGAACCTGTACAAGCGGGATGGTCTACATCTGAACCAAAGCAAGGCTATCATCCTTGCGGGCGGGTTTGCTAGTGCTGTTAGGAGGGGACACAGAATGTTAGCAGAATAGGGACACATCTTAATGCAGTAAAGCAATCAAGGGAGTACAGCTGCATTAAGTTTCAGGGGAGGAAGGCAAGGCTGGATGGCCTCTACTTTATAGCCAGGAGTATTACAGGTAAAATGGATGAGTTAAGGGTGAGGATTGACACGTGGAATTGTGATATAGTAACCATCACAGAGCCGTGGTTGAGCGAGGGGCAGGATTGGCAGCTCAACATTCCGGGATATAGAATCTTCAGGTGAGACAGGGGAGGGGGTAAAAGAGGAGGATGCATTGCATTATTATTTAAGAAGTCAGTTACTGCAGTAAGGAGAGATGATATCTTGGAGGGGGCATCGAATGAAGCTTTGTGGATAAGAATAAAAAAGGGGCGGCCACATTGTTAGGTGTTTATTATAGACCCCCAGATAGTCAGCGGGAAATTGAAAGCAAATATGTGCACAATTTGTGGAGGTGTGGAGAAACAATAACAATAGGGTAATTATATTAGGTGATTTCAACTTTCACAACATTAATTGGGATAGACATAGTGTTAAGGGCTTGGATGGAGTGGGTTTCTTGAAATGTGTACAGAACTTTTTAGGTCAACATGTAGAGGGTCCACCAAGGGAGGGCGCAGCTCTGGACCTAATTCTGGGGAATGAAGCCGGACAGGTGGCTGAGGTGATGGTGGGGGAGCATTTTAGTGATAGCAACCACAACATGGTACAATTTAAGCTTGTTATGGACAAAGAAATAGACAAGTTGCAAAAAAATATTTTGGATTGGGGGAGAGTGGATTTTAGTAAAATAAGGCAGGATCTAGCTAAGGTAGACTGGGAACAGTTACTTGTGGGGAAATCTACAGAGGAACAGTGGGGGGTGTTCAAAAAGGAAATGGGGAGGGTACAGGCTCAACATGTTCCCTCTAGGGTGATAGGAAGGAGTAACAAGCCCAGAGAACCATGGATGACCAGAGATATTCAGGATACGATGAGAAGGAAAAGAGAGGCTTTTAGCAGGTCCAAGACGAGCAAATCAGCGGAGGCATTAGTGGAGTACAGAAAGTGCAGGGTGGAGCTTAAGAAAGCAATTCAGAGAGCAAAGAGGGGTTATGAGAAAGCTCTGGGTGGTAAAAGTAGGGAAAATCCCAAGATATTCTATAAGTATATCAATGGGAAGAGGATAACCAGGGAAAGAGTAGGGACCAAGGGGGCAGTCTATGGGTGGAGCCACAGGACATCAGTAGAGTGTTGAAAGAATACTTCACATCCATCTTCGCCCAAGAGAATGAGGATAAAGGTATCGAACTCAGGGAGAGAGACTGCGAGGTTCTTGAGCAAATTGATATAGGGATTGACAAGGTATTGGAGGTGTTGGTAAGCTGAAAAGTGGACAAATCTCCAGGTCCGGATGATTTGTGTCCCAGACTGCTGAGGGTGGCAAGGGAGGAGATCGCAGGGGCTCTGACCCAAATTTTTAATTCCTTTCTGGCCATGAGGGAGGTGCCAGAGGACTGGAGAACAGCTAATGTGGTTCCGCTATTTAAGAAGGGTTGTAGAGATAAGCCAGGGAACTACAGACCAGTGAGTCTCACGTCAGTGGTAGGGAAACTATTGGAGAAAATTCTGAAGGAGAGAATCTATCTCCACTTGGAAAGGCAAGGTTTGATCAGGGATAGTCAGCATGGCTTTGTCAGAGGGAGGTCATGCCTAACAAATTTGATTGAATTTTTTGAGATGACCAGGTGTGTAGATGAGGGTAGTGCACTTGATGTAGTTTATATGGATTTCAGCAAAGCCTTTGACAAGGTCCCACATGGGAGACTTATAAAGAAGGCAAATGCACATGGGATTCAGGATAATTTGATAAGGTGGATTCAAAATTGGCTTAGTTGTAGGAGACAAAGGGTAATGACAGAAGGCTCCTTTAGTGACTGGAAGCCAGTGTCCAGTGGCGTACCACAGGGACCTGTGCTCGTTCCCCTATTATTCGTCATTTATATAAACGACATAGATGACAATGTTGGGGGTAGGATTAATAAGTTTGCGGATGACACAAAGATTGGCTGGGTGGTTAACAGTGAGGTTGAGTGTCTTGGGCTATAGGAAGATATAGACGGGATGGTCAAATGGTCAGATAAGTGGCAGATGGAGTTTAACCCTGAAAAGTGTGAGGTGATACACTTTGGAAGGAGTAATTTGACAAGGAAGTATTCAATGAACGGCATGACACTAGGGAGTTCTGAGGAACAAAGGGACCTTGACATGTGTGTCCATAGATCTCTGAAGGCGGAGGGGCATGTTAGTGGGGTGGTGAAAAAGGCATATGGGACACTTGCCTTTATCAGTCAAGGCATAGATTACAAAAGTATGGAGGTCATGTTGGAGTTGTATAGAACCTTGGTGAGGCCACAGCTGGAGTACTGTGTGCAGTTCTGGTTGCTACATTATAGGAAGGATGTGATTACACTGGAGGGGGTGCAGAGGAGATTCACCAGGATGTTGCCTGGGATGAAACATTTAAGTTATGAAGGGAGGTTGGATAGACTTGGGTTGTTTTTGTTGGAGCAGAGAAGACTGAGAGGCGACCTGATCGAGGTGTACAAGATTATGAGGGGCATGGAGAGGGTGGATAGGGAGCAGCTATTCCTCTTAGTTGAAGGGTCAGTCACAAGGGGGCATAAGTTCAAGGTGAGGGGCAGGAGGTTTAGGGGGGATGTGAGGAAAAACTTTTTTACCCAGAGGGTGGTGACGGTCTGGAATGTGCTGCCTGGGAGGGTGGTGGAGGCGGGTTGCCTCACATCCTTTAAAAAGTACCTGGATGAGCACTTGGCACGTCATAACATTCAAGGCTATGGGCCAAGTGCTGGTAAATGGGATTAGGTAGGTAGGTCAGGTGTTTCTCACGTGTCGGTGCAGACTCGATGGGCCGAAGGGCCTCTTCTGCACTCTGTGATTTTGTGAGATGGTCCTTGTCCAGAATTTGTGCAGCTTAAATGTTACTTGCCACCTATCCATCCAAGCTCGAGTGTTGTTATGGGCACGGACTGCATCAGTATCTGAGGAGTGCAAGTGGCATAAGGGAGCAAATGCCAATACAATGAGTATTGAACAGAGTTGGGCTTGAGGGAAAGAATCTTGAAAAAAGGAAAATAATAAACAACATTGGGTACATCTAAAATTATAGTGCTAACTAAATGCATACTATATAGAAAAGGTTAATATCAAAACTTAGACTTGGAGATTAGGGTAAGTAGAGCATGGATTATTGTATAAATGAAACACTCTGAAGAGCGTGCTGGCAAGTGGACTCTGATTGGTAGAGGCGTTGCAATGGAGAATGCACCAGTTGATGGTGCCTTACACTTAACTGTCGAACATTGTTTGAAATTTAAGCCAGGTGGCTTGACTCTGATTCATACAGTATAAATATGTTGCTTCCCCTGACATTGGCATTTTCTTGTAAATTGTCCCGAAGAGTGCAAGATAAAAAACTCTGACAAAAAAATCTCTTTTTTCAGTCATACTCTCAAGTTCTGTACTACCAAACGACTAAATGATTATTAATTATGAGTCTTCCTGGGAGAGTTGAAAACCTATTGAATGGTGGCATTTAGTACCTTGAATTGTACCCTATACCGATCCACAGCAGTGAGATATGGACAATGCAAATTACAATAGTGCAGCCAGAATTCTAAAAGATTCTCCTGCTCTTTTAAAATATGATGAGATTAACAGTGATTTTATTTTAAAATCCTGCTCTGTATTGCTGTAATGACTAAAATAGAGGTGAGATTGCACTCTGGTTGAAATTATTATTTCAAGCAATGCATTTTTAAATATGCATAGCTGCTGTTTGTCATTAATGTAGCCTCTGCCTCAAATGCAAAGAAAATAATAATACTTTTGCTTTGTTATTATAGTAATCTATCTAGACTTGTGGAATTAATTTAGACTGGCATATTTTCTCACTCAGGTATTTCTGAAGTTTCCATTATTTCAAGGGAATTTATAAAGTAAATCCAGGTGAAAAATTGTCACTGAGATAGCATTGTTCATGAAGTTTATTTTGACAGTCCCCTATAAGTGTCATTTAGTTTGATGGAGAATAAATTGTACCACATTAAGGGGTATGTAAGAGTTAATGCTCCTTGAGTGAATCAGCTCACAATCTGATGATGTGCCAAGTTCCAATGACTCACATATGGAGCCTTAATTTTGACCAAATTATTTGTTTAAGACTCTTGGGAGTATGCCATCAATGCAGTGTGGCATTAGACATACAAGTAATGCATTAGACAAAAGCATGAGAATGCAACAGTCCTGTAATTGAAAATTGAAATACAGTAACTGTTTTCCAACAAAGATTTCCCATCTCTGTCTTGTCCTCATAGCGTTTGTCCATGTACGTGTGTGTGTGTATCTCACATGGAGTCTTATACTCTGTCTCTGACTTGTACTGTGTCTCGCTTTCTTGTACAGTTTCTATAGATTTCTCAGTTTGCCTCTGGCTTTCATTTCTGTTTCTGTCTCTGCTTGTGTATATCTGTCTCTTTCTCTCCACATTCCACCCTACCCACCACCTCCCCTCTGCCCCCAACCCTGTGCCTCAATTTTCTTTTGCCACTGCCTTGCTCACACACTATGGGCAGAATTTAATGTTCACTGTGTTGGACCCGTCCACCAGCTGAAGAGCCAGTGGCAACTCCACCACGGCTATTTCCGGGAACCCCAACAGGATTTAATCCCAATCAGTCAATCTGATGGCTGCCACCAGGGTTTGCAGCTCCTGCAGGGGGATTTCCAGTACCAGCAGCACCACCAGAAGCGATGGCCACTGCCGGAACTGCAGGAAGCCCCAGTTGAAGGATTGTCACTGGAGCCCCAGAACACAAGGCAATCGTCCTGATTGGGCCCACTCAGGGAGGCCCCGGCAAGAGTGGGGAAAGTGGTCAGCGCAAAGGGCTGGATGTGTCTTCAACCCTTGAAACCAGCAGGTCTCTCCATTGGGCACATGCTGTCCAAGAAGGAGGGAGCCCCACACTTAGAGGTACTTCCTGCACTGCACTGCAGTGTTTACAAAGGGGCTTGCCCACATGGTGTAGTTCCCACCTGCCGTTGGTTGAATACAAGCAGTGGCAGGCTGAGGGCCTCAATTGTTTTCAGAGTGGCAAGGCCATTCTTGACCCTTCTACCCTCAGACTTAATTGGGGGGCAGAGGGAAATGAAGGACTGCATCCCAACCCACCTCCCAACCCATTCCCATGGGGGGCACTAAATACTGCCCTATATTATCCTTTCACTTCTACATTGTCTTTCTTTCTCTCTCTCCCTTTCTCAGCACCTCATACATCAGTCTGTAGCTCTGGTTTTCTCTCTCTCTGTCTCTGTCTGTCTCTCTCTCACTCTCACTCTCTCTCTCTCTCTCTCTCTCCCTCTGTGTGTGTCTCTCTCTCTCTGCCTTTCTCTCTCTCTGCCTTTCTCTCTCTCTGCCTTTCTCTCTCTCTGCCTTTCTCTCTCTCTGCCTTTCTCTCTCTCTCTGCCTTTCTCTCTCTCCCCTATTTCTTTCTCTCTCCCCTTTTACCTCTCTCTCTGTTTTTCTCTCTCTCTCATCTCTTTTTCTCTCTCTGTTTTTCTCTCTCTCTTTTCACGCTGTCCTCAGCCCAGCCAACTTCAGCTGCTTCATCAATGACCTTCCTTCCATCATAAGGTCAGAAGTGGGGATGTTCGCTGATGATTGCACAATGTTCAGCATCATTCACGACTCCTCAGATATTGAAGCAGCCCATATCCAAATGCAGCAAGACCTGGACAATATCCAGGTTTGGGGCTGACAAGTGGCAAGTAACATTCACGCCACACAAGTGTCAAGCAATGACCATCTCCAACAAGAGAGAATCCAACCATCGCCACTTGATGTTCAATGACATTACCATCACTGAATCCCCCACTATCAACATCCTGGGGGTTACCATTGACCAGAAACTGAACTGGACTAGCCATTTAAATACTGTGGCTACAAGAGCAGGTCAGAGGCTGGGAATCATGCAGCGAGTAACTGGCCTCCTGACTCCAAAGCCTGTCCACCATCTACAATACAAGGCACAAGTCAGGAGTGTGATGGAATACTCCCCACTTGCCTGGATGAATGCAGCTCCTTCAACACTGAAGAAGCTGGACACTGTCTAGGACAAAGCAGTCCGCTTGATCGGCACCTCATCCACAAACATTCACTCCCTCCACCGCCGACGCTCAATAGCGGCAGTGCGTACCATCTACAAGATGCACTGCAGGAATTCACCAAGGCTCCTTAGCATCTTCCAAACCCATGACCATTACCACCTAAAAGGACAAAGGCAGCAGATAGATGGGAACACCACCACCTGGAAGTTTCACTCCAAGCCACTCACCATCCTGAATTGGAAATATATCGCTGTTCCTTCACTGTCGCTGGGTCAAAATCCTGGAACTCCCTTCCTAACAGCACTGTGGGTGTACCTACACCATATGGACTGCAGCGGCTCAAAAAAGGCAGCTCACCACCACCTTCTCAAGGGTAACTAGGGGTGGGCAATAAATACTGGCCCAGCCAGCGAAACCCACATCCCGTGAATGAATTTAAAAAACCGTTTCTGTTTCTTTCTTTCTCTCTGTTGTTCTTTGTTTCTTTTGTTTTTATTTCTTTCTCTCTCTCTCCATTATCTCTCTCCTTTCTCTCTCTCTCTCCTCCTTTCTCCTCCTTTCTCTCTTTCTTTCTCTGTTTTTCTCTGTCAGTTTCTGTTTCTCTCTCTCTCTCTCTCTCTCCCTCTCTCTCTCCCTGGCCGGGATTTTCCGGCCCTGTCTCGGGTGGGACTCAGCGTGGGTGAGGTGGAACCCCAGCCAGAAGTCCATTGACTTGTAGCGGGACCGGACGATCTGGCGGTGGGTGGGTGTGGAAAATCCCACCCACTGTTCCTCTCTCTCTCTCTCTCTCTCTTTCCCTCCCCCTTTCTCTTTCTGTTTTCCCCCCTCTCCATTATTTTCCGTTTCTCTCTCTCCCTGTCTCTCCCTTTCTCTCACTCTCTCTATTTTAGGGAAAGGGAGAGAGACAGACAAAGAGAAGGGAGAGAGAGAGAGAGAGAATATCGGAGTGAGAGAATGTGGGGAGAGTAACAGACACAGAGAAACAAACAAGGAAAGAGAAAGGAGGA